>NC_135236.1:315240380-315543410 GCF_051348905.1 Ranitomeya variabilis
TCCAGCGACCAACGATGCCGAAGTCCCCGGGTAACCAGGGTAAACATCGGGTTACTAAGCGCAGGGCCGCGCTTAGTAACCCGATATTTACCCTGGATACCAGTGTAAATGTAAAAAAAACCAAACACTACATACATACATTCCGGTGTCTGTCGGGTCCCCCGGCGTCCGCTTCCCTGCACTGTGTAATCGCCGGCCCTAAAGCAGAACGGTGATGTCACCGCTGTGCTCTGCTTTACGTCCGGCCGGCGCTGACACAGTGCAGGGAAGCGGACGCCGGGGGACCCGACAGACACCGGAATGTAAGTATGTAGTTTTTTTTTTTTTTTTACATTTACACTGGTAACCAGGGTAAATATCGGGTTACTAAGCGCGGCTCTGCGCTTAGTAACCCGATGTTTATCCTGGTTACCAGTGAAGACATTGCTGAATCCGCGTCACACACACCGATTCAGCGATGTCAGCGGGTGATCCAGTGACGAAATAAGGTGCTGGCCTTCTAGCTCCGACCAATGATATCACAGCAGGATCCAGATCGCTGCTGTGTGTCAAACACAACGATATCTCTATCCAGGACGCTGCAACATCACGGATCGCTATCGTTATCGTTGTACAAAATCGCAGCATGCTGCGTTTGTCAGCGTATTGCGCAAAAAAAATCGCTAATGAAAGTCTATGGGGGCGAGAAAAATACGGATTCCACACGGACCAGCAGTGTGACTTGCGAGAAATACGCAGCGGTGTTAGTGAAAAGTCGGTAATTCAATTGCCGGCTTTTCATTTCTCCTGCACAAACCCGACATGATATGAGAGATGGTTTACATACAGTAAACCATCTCATATCCCCTTTTTTTTTTGCATATTCCACACTACTAATGTTAGTAGTGTGTATGTGCAAAATTTCAGCGCTGTAGCTGCTAAAATAAAGGGTTAAATGGCGGAAAAAATTGGCGTGGGCTCCCGCGCAATTTCCTCCGCCAGAGTGGTAAAGCCAGTGACTGAGGGCAGATATTAATAGCCAGGAGAGGGTCCATGGTTATTGGCCCCCCCTGGCTACAAACATCTGCCCCCAGCCACCCCAGAAAAGGCACATCTGGAAGATGCGCCTATTCTGGCACTTGGCCACTCTCTTCCCACTCCCGTGTAGCGGTGGGATATGGGGTAATGAAGGGTTAATGCCACCTTGCTATTGTAAGGTGACATTAAGCCAGATTAATAATGGAGAGGCGTCAATTATGACACCTATCCATTATTAATCCAATTGTTGGAAAGGGTTAAAAAACACACACACATGATTTAAAAGTAGTTTAATGAAATAAACACAGCGGTTGTTGTAATAATTTATTGTTCTCTCAATCCATCAGGAACACCCTCGCTTGGCAAAATAATAAATGCACAAGATACATACCTTCTGATGTCAGATCACGTCCCATGAAGTAATCCATCTGAAGGGGTTAACTAATATTACAGGCAGGAGCCCTGCTAAATGCAGCGGTGCTCGTGCTTGTAATTCCCCGGCGAATGAATGAAATGTAGGTCATTGACCTACATTTCCTTCAGTCGCGGTGATGCGCCCCCTGGTGGATGTCCTCATATGACCTGGAGCGTGGGAAAAAGTTCCCAGGCTGCAGTTCATGAGAACATCCAGCAGGGGCGCATCACCGCGACTCAATGTAAGTACAGATCCAGCTTTCCTTTCAGCACCCGGGGATTACAGGCACGAGCGAGTGGTTTATCGCAGCTCGTGCCTGTAATATTAGTTAACCCCTTCAGATGGATTACTTCGTGGGACGTGATCTGACATCAGAAGGTATGTATATTGTGTGTTTATTATTTTGCCAAGCGAGGGTGTTCCTGATGGATTGAGAGAACAATAAATTATTACAACAACCGCTGTGTTTATTTCATTAAACTACTTTTAAATCATGTGTGTGTGTGTGTGTTTTTTAACCCTTTCCAACAATTGGATTAATAATGGATAGGTGTCATCATTGACGCCTCTCCATTATTAATCTGGCTTAATGTCACCTTAAGAAAACCACTAGATGGCAGCAGAATCACTGTCATCCAAAAAGAAGCTAACCAAAAAATTAAATAGATATAAAATCAATTTATTGAAAATAACATAACGAACAAAAAAATATTAAATAAATACATAAAAAAGCTACAACATATCCTCAGGATAGTACCTCATGGGGGGCAGTGGGAAGCACAATACAAACCGTGTCCAAAAAGACAAATGGATATATATATATATATATATATATATATATATATATATATATATATATATATATATAAAGAGCACCTACCCACCTATGGTCTCAAATGGGCCTATAGACCCTTAGGTGCAGATAGCATCCATAATAGGAAAAATATTAACAGGTCCCAGATACATAGGCAGACTGAAGTCTCCGTTCCTACCCACTCCCCATATGCCTATAATAACACCAAGTAACACATGGCATGAGGAGAGGAAAGGAAAGGTATACAGAAGTGCTCACCGAATGAAGAGGTGGATGAAGTGCGTCCTCCCACGTCTCCTACCCAGCGCCCCGACGCGCGTTTCGCCCTGGCTTCTTCCGGGGGCGTGTCCATACCCAGGCAGAGTGACTATTTATGGAAACCCCAGACCAATCCAGTGCTGAGAGAACCCCCGCCTAATGCCGCAAGGCAAGTAACTGGCGGTCTTCTGAAGTGACCTATCGGCGCATGCGCAGATCCGACACACTCCGGATGTAATCGCCCTTCATGACATCCGCCCGGTGGCCCGCAGTGGAACACAAGCGGTAACCACCTGTGGCGCTGTCAGAAGCGCTCGGAGATGGCGATCAGCGCATGCGCACAGTCACACAGGAGACGAGGGAACAAGAGTACTGAATAACTAATTACTAAAAAAAAAAACAGGAAGCAGTAACCACGAGGAAGATGGGGCTCCCAAAAGATGGATGCAATAACCAAAAACCGAGCTGAAAAAAGGGGGGGGGGGTTGTCCCTTAAGAACTAACAAATGAATAAATAAATACAGTGCATTCAGGATACCACGTCGGCATTACAGCGTCTGGACCAACTATGTCTTGAGGAGGATATGACGTTTGTAACTGCGGACGTGGAATCTTTGTATACTTCTATACGTCATCAAGATGGGCTTAATGCGGCTAGATTTTTTCTGAACTCTGGATCTTTAGAGGCGGATATGGTAGAGCTGATTTTAATCCTGTTGGAATTTTTATTAACCCATAACGCTTTTACCTTCAATGATCGTACCTATCTGCAGTTACAGGGTACTGCGATGGGGGCCTCTTGTGCCCCCTCGTATGCCAATTTGTTTTTGGGGGCATGGGAGAGGGAGGTGTTCCATGATGATCTCATCCAGGGGATATGTCATATCCACTCCTGGATGAGATACATCGATGATGTTCTGTTCATATGGGAGGGCCCTGTTGAGGGCTTGGAGCGTATGATGCAGCATCTCAACAACAATTCTAAGAACATCAGATTGTCGTATAAATATGGAAGAGAAATTGACTTTTTGGACATCAAGGTGGCAGTTGATTGTAATGGTGTGGTAACCACGGATGTCTTCAGAAAGCCTACATCGACTAATTCTTTTCTATGTGCAGATTCCTCCCATCCTATCTCCACCGTTCGTGGTATCCCTGTAGGACAATTTCTCCGGGCCCGGAGAATTTGTTCAGATGAGAACAAATTTGAGGAACAAGCTGTGGATTTGACTAGAAGATTTATTGAAAGGGGGTACAGCAAAAGAATGATCAAAAGAGGATATCTCAGGGCATCCAAGGCCTCACGAAATCAACTTTTGTACAAAGAGTCGGTTATTCATGACAAACAAGAAAAATTAGAACCGGTACGTTTCATTTCAACTTATAGTGACAAATGGAATGAATTAAAAGAAATTATTCTGAAGCATTGGAAAGTCTTACAGGTTTACCCTACCCTCCAAAAAATTTTACCAGTCCGTCCATCATTTGTTGCTGGGAGATCGGCTAATCTCAAGGACACTTTGGTTCACAGCCATTATGAGCGGAAAAGGAACAAGAGAAACACGGGAAGACCTGGATTTTTTCCATGTGGAATGTGTAAAGGGTGTGCCAATCATTCTAAATCAACTAGTTTCTGTAATTCTGATGGATCCAGGGAATATCAAATCCGCAAACATCTGAGCTGTAATTCCCAAGGAGTAATATACCATGCTCAATGCCCATGTGGCAAAGTATATATTGGGATGACTACTAGGGAACTAAAGGTAAGAACCAGAGAACATGTTGGTGACATTTTAAGAGCTAAAAACGTAGACAGTGATGTGCCCCTTAAACCCATTGCAAGGCATTTTAAATATCATCATGGATGTAATACTAGGGGTTTAGTGGTAAAGGCCATAGATCAGGTCACATTGGGTGTTCGGGGAGGTGATCTGGGCAGGCATTTGGCCCAGATGGAAAGTAAATGGATTTTTCGCTTAGGGACTCTCAGTCCGAATGGTCTTAATGAAAGCTTTGGGTTCTCAGCATTTTTATAACATTCTTTATAGTACTATTTTTCAACACCATATAATGTAGGTATTATCAGAGGTATTTTTTTAGGGGTAGGGTGTTTTTATTCCATTTGATGTTTGTATTTTTTATAAGGTGTTAATTTTGTCTGTTTTCGATTTGTTTATAGTATATATTTATGGATCCCGCCTTCTTTTCCGTGCTGTCGTGAAGATATTTCATGGATTTCCAGAGTGGTGCTTCGATTGAAGAATGCTCAAGAATTTATTTATTGTTCGTTGTTATTCGTGAATATTTTTATATAAAATATTAAAGAGTATTGTTAGTGGTAGATATCTATACATGTATTGATGTGTATGGTCCTTGTGACCTATGGTTGTGCATCGCCTTGCTGGGGGCATTCCCTTCAGCTTATGGGTATATACAGTAGATAGTCTTTTGGGAATTATGTTTTATATATCTATTTATATGGATTTATGGTAACCCATGTGGACTGGATATGCTCTCCATTTATAATTATGGATGCTCTATTATTAACTGCTTTATATATATATTATATTTATTATTCTTTATAGGGCTTACTAGATGGGTTAGGTTAGCCCTTTGTGTGTTGCACGTTTCACTTTATGTCTTTTTGGATGGCACTATCACTTTATTGGGCCATTTGGCTGTAATATAGCCGTATGCACTTTAAATAAATAATCCTCATTTATTCACTGATGCACTTTAGATTTATTATACCCTTTAATTGACTGTATGTATTGTTTTGGGGGTATATATATATATATATATATTATATTTCTCCTTCTTTGCATTAGTATAAGCTTGGGTATCTTTGGTCACTAAGCAGTTTGCACCTATTTATCAAATAAATTATTAAATCACTAATTGCACTTTAGCCATGTATGCACTGTATTTATTTATTCATTTGTTAGTTCTTAAGGGACAACCCCCCCCCTTTTTTCAGCTCGGTTTTTGGTTATTGCATCCATCTTTTGGGAGCCCCATCTTCCTCGTGGTTACTGCTTCCTGTTTTTTTTTTTATTTTAGTAATTAGTTATTCAGTACTCTTGTTCCCTCGTCTCCTGTGTGACTGTGCGCATGCGCTGATCGCCATCTCCGAGCGCTTCTGACAGCGCCACAGGTGGTTACCGCTTGTGTTCCACTGCGGGCCACCGGGCGGATGTCATGAAGGGCGATTACATCCGGAGTGTGTCGGATCTGCGCATGCGCCGATAGGTCACTTCAGAAGACCGCCAGTTACTTGCCTTGCGGCATTAGGCGGGGGTTCTCTCAGCACTGGATTGGTCTGGGGTTTCCATAAATAGTCACTCTGCCTGGGTATGGACACGCCCCCGGAAGAAGCCAGGGCGAAACGCGCGTCGGGGCGCTGGGTAGGAGACGTGGGAGGACGCACTTCATCCACCTCTTCATTCGGTGAGCACTTCTGTATACCTTTCCTTTCCTCTCCTCATGCCATGTGTTACTTGGTGTTATTATAGGCATATGGGGAGTGGGTAGGAACGGAGACTTCAGTCTGCCTATGTATCTGGGACCTGTTAATATTTTTCCTATTATGGATGCTATCTGCACCTAAGGGTCTATAGGCCCATTTGAGACCATAGGTGGGTAGGTGCTCTTTATATATATATATATATATATATATATATATATATATATATATATATATATATATATATATATATATATATATATATATCCATTTGTCTTTTTGGACACGGTTTGTATTGTGCTTCCCACTGCCCCCCATGAGGTACTATCCTGAGGATATGTTGTAGCTTTTTTATGTATTTATTTAATATTTTTTTGTTCGTTATGTTATTTTCAATAAATTGATTTTATATCTATTTAATTTTTTGGTTAGCTTCTTTTTGGATGACAGTGATTCTGCTGCCATCTAGTGGTTTTCTTATGTATTTCGGAAGTGCCATATGGTTTCTATGGTTGGACTTGTTGGTAATATTAATGTCACCTTACAATAGCAAGGTGGCATTAACCCTTCATTACCCCATATCCCACCGCTACAGGGAGTGGGAAGAGAGTGGCCAAGTGCCAGAATAGGCGCATCTTCCAGATGTGCCTTTTCTGGGGTGGCTGGGGACAGATGTTTTTAGCCACGGGGGGGCCAATAACCATGGACCCTCTCCTGGCTATTAATATCTGCCCTCAGTCACTGGCTTTACCGCTCTGGCGGAGAAAATTGCGCGGGAGCCCACGCCAATTTTTTCCGCCATTTAACCCTTTATTTCAGCAGCTACAGAGCTGAAATTTTGCACATACATACTACTAACATTAGTAGTGTGGAATATGCAAAAAAAAAGGGAATATGCAAAAAAAAAGGGGATATGAGATGGTTTACTATATGTAAACCATGTCTCATATCCTGTCGGGTTTGTGCAGGAGAAATGAAAAGCCGGCAATTGAATTACCGGCTTTTCACAGATATCGCGCTGAATTAAATCTAAATACAGAATATATATATATGTGTCTCAATGACATATATATATATATATATACTGTATATATGTTTTCCCTAACATTTGAGCACATAAATCCATTAGATGTCGGTTTTGCAAGCCTGCGCGAAAATCTCGCAGTAGGGATGCCATACGGATTACATACGGAGGCTGCCATGCGCAAAATACGCTGACACACCCTGACTACGGATCAATATTTTGGGAACATTTCTCCGTATTACAGCCGTAGTACGGACGTATAATACGTGGCGTATTGTCTTACGCCAAGTGTGACTCCAGCCTTAGGGGTTGAGTTCCTGCCTCTGCACAGGGGGACTCTCGAGCCATCTCCGCTGCGGTCTCCCATTCTTCTCCAGCCACAGTAGAACCTGCTCGGCGCAGACGTCAGTCCCAGCATCTGGCTCAGCCTGATATGGTGCGGATGATTACTGCTGCCTTTCCAGGTTCAGCCATTGTAACCAGTACTGGTCAGCGGCGAGCAGACGTCTCTGGGACTAAGTCCTGCTTTTCCCCTTCTGAGCATGCCCAGGGTAAGACCTCTCATTGGAGGTCAGGGGTCACATGCTCAGGTACTGCAGCAGCTCCCATTGGTCCTCTAGGAAGGTCCTGAAGTTGCTCAGGTACTGCAGCAGCTCCCATTGGTCCTCTAGGAAGGTCCTGAAGTTGCTGCAGCTATAAAAGGTTTGCATGGCCGCACAGCCATGCGCTAGTATCAACTAACTTATGTGTTCTGCGCCAGTGTGATCATGTGTATATGGTTTCAGGGTTCGGCTGAAATAAGCCCCTAGAATACCGGCACCTCCGATGAGGAGTTTTGCGTGTGCTATTCTGACTGCATGACCACTGTTCGCTCTATTTGGTAGCTGTGTTCCTCTGTGAGGTTAACAGGGCACAGTGTTATCTTGTCTTTAGTGACTCTGTGAAGTAACAGAGTTCACTTATACCGCCATATAGTACCATCAGCTACTAGCAGCGGATTTTAGTCCTGCACGGTGGACCACGGGTTGCGAATGCACCGATTATTCTATAAATATATATTTGCTGCATTCCGCCAAACCCTACCATAATACTAGCTGTTGTGAAATTGGATTTTGGGCTCCCCCGGTGGCCACTGGTGGAATTGTACTGGTGTGCATCATCCTCTCTGTTCACCTGTTTCCATCAGGATGTGGGAGTCGCTATTTAGCCTTGCTCCTCTGTCACTTCCATGCCGGTCAACATTGTAATCAGAAGCCTTTCTGTGCATGTTCCTGCTGCTAGACAACTCCCAGCTAAGTTGGACTTTAGTCCTTGTTTGTTTTTGCATTTTGTTCCAGTTCACAGCTGTAGTTTCGTTTCTGTGTCTGGAAAGCTCTTGTGATCTGAAATTGCCACTCTGATGTTATGAGTTAATACTAGAGTCTTAAAGTAATTTCAGGATGGTATTTTGATAGGGTTTTCAGCTGACCATGAAAGTGCCCTTTCTGTCTTCCTGCTATCTAGTAAGCGGACCTCAATTTTGCTAAACCTATTTTCATACTACGTTTGTCATTTCATCTAAAATCACCGCCAATATTTGTGGGGGCCTCTGTCTGCCTTTCGGGGAAATTTCTCTAGAGGTGAGCCAGGACTATATTTTCCTCTGCCAGGATTAGTTAGTCCTCCGGCCGGCGCTGGGCGTCTAGGGATAAAACGCAGGCTACGCTACCCGGCTACTGTTAGTTGTGCGGCAGGTTTAGTTCATGGTCAGTTTAGTTTCCATCCTTCCAAGAGCTAGTTCTTATGTTTGCTGGGCTATGTTCTCTTGCCATTGAGAACCATAACAGTTTGACCGGCCAAAAGGGGTTAAATTAATTGACAGAGAAAGGAGAGAAAAGAGAAGTCTGCTGAAGATTTTTTTTTTTTTTTTTTCCTTCAGTTCTGAGTGTGCTTGTAATTGAATCTCTTGCAAGTCTGCCTATATTGCAGCCTTTCTCTCTCTCTCTCCTTCTAATCCTGGAATGGCTCTGTGTTCACCTGTTTAAAATGGATATTCAGAGTTTAGCTGCAGGTTTGAATAATCTCACCACGAAAGTTCAAAATTTACAAGATTTTGTTGTTCATGTTCCTATATCTGAACCTAGAATTCCTTTGCCTGAATTTTTCTCGGGGAATAGATCTTGCTTTCAAAATTTCAAAAATAATTGCAAGTTGTTTTTGTCCCTGAAATCTCGCTCTGCTGGAGATCCTGCTCAGCAGGTCAGGATTGTGATTTCCTTGCTCCGGGGCGACCCTCAGGATTGGGCTTTTGCATTGGCTCCAGGGGATCCTGCGTTGCTCAATGTGGATGCGTTTTTTCTGGCCTTGGGGTTGCTTTATGAGGAACCTCAGTTAGAACTTCAGGCGGAAAAGGCCTTGATGTCCCTATCTCAGGGGCAAGACGAAGCTGAAATATACTGCCAGAAATTCCGTAAATGGGCTGTGCTTACTCAGTGGAATGAGTGCGCCCTGGCGGCGAATTTCAGAGAGGGTCTCTCTGATGCCATTAAGGATGTTATGGTGGGGTTCCCTGTGCCTGCGGGTCTGAATGAGTCCATGACAATGGCTATCCAGATCGATAGGCGTCTGCGGGAGCGCAAACCTGTGCACCATTTGGCGGTGTCTACTGAGAAGACGCCAGAGAATATGCAATGTGATAGAATTCTGTCCAGAAGTGAACGGCAGAATTTTAGACGAAAAAATGGGTTGTGCTTCTATTGCGGTGATTCAACTCATGTTATATCAGCATGCTCTAAGCGTACTAAGAAGCTTGATAAGTCTGTTTCAATTGGCACTTTACAGTCTAAGTTTATTCTTTCTGTGACCCTGATTTGTTCTTTATCATCTATTACCGCGGATGCCTATGTCGACTCTGGCGCCGCTTTGAGTCTTATGGATTGGTCCTTTGCCAAACGCTGTGGGTATGATTTGGAGCCTCTTGAAACTCTTATACCCCTGAAGGGGATTGACGCCACCCCATTGGCTAGCAATAAACCACAATACTGGACACAAGTAACTATGCGGATTAATCCGGATCACCAGGAGATTATTCGCTTTCTTGTGCTGTATAACCTACATGATGTGTTGGTGCTTGGATTGCCATGGCTGCAATCTCATAACCCAGTCCTTGACTGGAAAGCTATGTCTGTGTTAAGCTGGGGATGTAGGGGGACGCATGGGGACGTACTTGTGGTTTCCATTTCATCATCTATTCCCTCTGAGATTCCTGAATTCTTGACTGAATATCGTGACGTTTTTGAAGAACCTAAGCTTGGTTCATTACCTCCGCACCGGGAGTGCGATTGTGCCATAGATTTGATTCCGGGTAGTAAATACCCTAAGGGTCGTTTATTTAATCTGTCTGTGCCTGAACATGCTGCTATGCGAGAATATATAAAGGAGTCCTTGGAAAAGGGACATATTCGTCCTTCGTCATCTCCCTTAGGAGCCGGTTTTTTCTTTGTGGCTAAGAAAGATGGCTCTTTGAGGCCGTGCATTGATTATCGGCTTTTGAATAAAATCACGGTTAAATATCAATATCCGTTGCCACTGCTGACTGATTTGTTTGCTCGCATAAAGGGGGCCAAGTGGTTCTCTAAGATAGATCTCCGTGGGGCGTATAATTTGGTGCGAATTAAGCAGGGGGATGAGTGGAAAACCGCATTTAATACGCCCGAGGGCCACTTTGAGTATTTGGTGATGCCTTTTGGTCTTTCAAATGCCCCTTCAGTCTTTCAGTCCTTTATGCATGACATTTTCCGTGATTATTTGGATAAATTTATGATTGTGTATCTAGATGATATTTAGATTTTTTCGGATGACTGGGACTCTCATGTCCAGCAGGTCAGGAGGGTTTTTCAGGTTTTGCGGTCTAATTCCTTGTGTGTGAAGGGTTCTAAGTGCGTTTTTGGGGTTCAAAAGATTTCCTTTTTGGGATATATTTTTTCCCCCTCTTCCATCGAGATGGATCCTGTCAAGGTTCAGGCTATTTGTGATTGGACGCAACCCTCTTCTCTTAAGAGTCTTCAGAAATTTTTGGGCTTTGCTAACTTTTATCGTCGATTTATTGCTGGTTTTTCTGATGTTGTTAAACCATTGACTGATTTGACTAAGAAGGGTGCTGATGTTGCGGATTGGTCCCCTGCTGCTGTGGAGGCCTTTCGGGAGCTTAAGCGCCGCTTTTCTTCCGCCCCTGTGTTGCGTCAGCCTGATGTTGCTCTTCCTTTTCAGGTTGAGGTCGACGCTTCTGAAATCGGAGCTGGGGCGGTTTTGTCGCAGAGAAGTTCCGATTGCTCCGTGATGAGACCTTGTGCTTTTTTCTCGCGTAAATTTTCGCCCGCCGAGCGGAATTATGATGTTGGGAATCGGGAGCTTTTGGCCATGAAGTGGGCTTTTGAGGAGTGGCGTCATTGGCTTGAGGGGGCTAGACATCAGGTGGTGGTATTGACTGACCACAAAAATCTAATTTATCTTGAGTCCGCCAGACGCCTGAATCCTAGACAGGCGCGCTGGTCGTTGTTTTTCTCTCGGTTTAATTTTGTGGTGTCCTACCTGCCGGGTTCTAAGAATGTTAAGGCGGATGCCCTTTCTAGGAGTTTTGAGCCTGACTCCCCTGGTAATTCTGAACCTACAGGTATCCTTAAGGATGGAGTGATATTGTCTGCCGTTTCTCCAGACCTGCGGCGGGCCTTGCAGGAGTTTCAGGCGGATAGACCTGATCGTTGCCCACCTGGTAGACTGTTTGTTCCTGATGATTGGACCAGTAAAGTCATTTCTGAGGTTCATTCTTCTGCGTTGGCAGGTCATCCTGGAATCTTTGGTACCAGGGATTTGGTGGCAAGGTCCTTCTGGTGGCCTTCCCTGTCTCGAGATGTGCGAGGCTTCGTGCAGTCTTGTGACGTTTGTGCTCGGGCCAAGCCTTGTTGTTCTCGGGCTAGTGGATTGTTGTTGCCCTTGCCTATCCCGAAGAGGCCCTGGACGCACATCTCGATGGATTTTATTTCGGATCTTCCTGTTTCTCAGAAGATGTCTGTCATCTGGGTGGTGTGTGATCGTTTCTCTAAGATGGTCCATTTAGTTCCCCTGCCTAAGTTGCCTTCTTCTTCCGAGTTGGTTCCTCTGTTTTTTCAAAATGTGGTTCGTTTGCATGGTATTCCGGAGAATATCGTTTCTGACAGAGGTACCCAATTCGTGTCTAGATTTTGGCGAGCATTCTGTGCTAGGATGGGCATAGATTTGTCTTTCTCGTCTGCTTTCCATCCTCAGACTAATGGCCAGACCGAGCGGACGAATCAGACCTTGGAGACATATTTGAGGTGTTTTGTGTCTGCAGATCAGGATGATTGGGTTGCTTTTTTGCCTTTAGCGGAGTTTGCCCTCAATAATCGGGCCAGCTCTGCCACTTTGGTGTCTCCCTTTTTCTGTAATTCGGGGTTTCATCCTCGATTTTCTTCTGGTCAGGTGGAATCTTCGGATTGTCCTGGAGTGGATGCTGTGGTGGAGAGGTTGCATCAGATTTGGGGGCAGGTAGTGGACAATTTGAAGTTGTCCCAGGAGAAGACTCAGCTTTTTGCCAACCGCCGGCGTCGGGTTGGTCCTCGGCTTTGTGTTGGGGACTTGGTGTGGTTGTCTTCTCGTTTTGTCCCTATGAGGGTTTCTTCTCCCAAGTTTAAGCCTCGGTTCATCGGCCCGTACAAGATATTGGAGATTCTTAACCCTGTGTCCTTCCGTTTGGACCTCCCTGCATCTTTTTCTATTCATAATGTTTTTCATCGGTCATTATTGTGCAGGTATGAGGTACCGGTTGTGCCTTCCGTTGAGCCTCCTGCTCCGGTGTTGGTTGAGGGCGAGTTGGAGTACGTTGTGGAAAAAATCTTGGACTCCCGTGTTTCCAGACGGAAACTCCAGTATCTGGTCAAATGGAAGGGATACGGTCAGGAGGATAATTCTTGGGTGACTGCCTCTGATGTTCATGCCTCCGATTTGGTCCGTGCCTTTCATAGGGCTCATCCTGATCGCCCTGGTGGTTCTGGTGAGGGTTCGGTGCCCCCTCCTTGAGGGGGGGGTACTGTTGTGAAATTGGATTTTGGGCTCCCCCGGTGGCCACTGGTGGAATTGTACTGGTGTGCATCATCCTCTCTGTTCACCTGTTTCCATCAGGATGTGGGAGTCGCTATTTAGCCTTGCTCCTCTGTCACTTCCATGCCGGTCAACATTGTAATCAGAAGCCTTTCTGTGCATGTTCCTGCTGCTAGACAACTCCCAGCTAAGTTGGACTTTAGTCCTTGTTTGTTTTTGCATTTTGTTCCAGTTCACAGCTGTAGTTTCGTTTCTGTGTCTGGAAAGCTCTTGTGATCTGAAATTGCCACTCTGATGTTATGAGTTAATACTAGAGTCTTAAAGTAATTTCAGGATGGTATTTTGATAGGGTTTTCAGCTGACCATGAAAGTGCCCTTTCTGTCTTCCTGCTATCTAGTAAGCGGACCTCAATTTTGCTAAACCTATTTTCATACTACGTTTGTCATTTCATCTAAAATCACCGCCAATATTTGTGGGGGCCTCTGTCTGCCTTTCGGGGAAATTTCTCTAGAGGTGAGCCAGGACTATATTTTCCTCTGCCAGGATTAGTTAGTCCTCCGGCCGGCGCTGGGCGTCTAGGGATAAAACGCAGGCTACGCTACCCGGCTACTGTTAGTTGTGCGGCAGGTTTAGTTCATGGTCAGTTTAGTTTCCATCCTTCCAAGAGCTAGTTCTTATGTTTGCTGGGCTATGTTCTCTTGCCATTGAGAACCATAACAACTAGCACCAGGGTCTGGCTAGTAAATGGCAGATAAACAGCAATCTTTGTGATACATCCAGCAGCTGGAGGGTAGGTTGGCAGCTCTCGAGCGCTCAACCTCAGCAGTGGATGTTACAGCAGTTGCTGTTCAGGCTGCTAGCGTGGCTGCAGCAACCTTGTCCACTGCCACCCCTGTTCCGACTCTTTCTCGGCTCCCGCTGCCAGAGAAATTTTCTAGAGATAGTAAATCTTGTAGGGGTTTCGTGAGCCAGTGCTCTATACATCTCGAGCTTCTGGCCGCACGTTTCCCCACAGAGCGGGCAAAGGTGGGATTTATAGTGTCTCTCCTTTTGGACACGGCGTTGGAGTGGGCTACGCCACTGTGGGAGCATGGCGATCATGTGGTGCAGAGTGCTCCGCTGTTCCTGAGCACTCTGAAACAGGTATTTTTAGGACCTCTAGTCACCCATGATACGGCGCTCCAACTGTTGCCATTGACTCAGGACTCGTCCTTGGTCAGCTATTTTGTCGTCCACTTCCGTACCCTAGCATCTGAGCTGGAGTGATCGGCTAAAGCCCTTATCCCTATATTTTGGAGGGGGCTATCTGACCACCTGAAGGACGCTCTGGCCACTAGGGAAATTCCCGCCACACTGGAGGTGTTAATAACTGTGTCCACTCGTATTGACCTCCATTTTCATGAGCGGAGGTTAGAGCGAGCCCAGTATAGGCAGAGTTTTGGGCTGGCTCCCACCTTCGCCAAACCTTTGGAATCTCCGGTCCTGGTTCCTGAGTCACATGAGGCCATGGAAGTGTCACGAGCGGGATCTAAGTCCCGGACCGCTCGTGCACTCACAGTCTGTCATGTTTGCCAGCAGTCAGGACATCTTGCCACCAGATGTCCCCAGCGGTCGAGGAAATGTCAGCGTCTAGTGGTAGTAGGTGGAGGTACACTTGACACGGCGACGTTTGCCTCCAAATTGTCCTTTAAGTGGACAATTACTATAGGCTCATTCTCCCACTCGGTAGAGCTCTGTGTGGATTCTGGGGCGGAGGGCAATTTTATGTCTTCAGCCTTTGCCCAACGTGACGCAATTCCCCTGGTAATGCTTGCTCAACCAGTTACCGTACGAGTGGTGAATGGGTCAACTCTGCCCTCTCAGATAACACACCAGACCATCCCATTCACTCTGTCCATGTTGCCATCTCATCAGGAGATTATACTTCTGCTTGTCATTCCTCAGGGAATTGAAGAGGTCCTGTTAGGGATACCTTGGCTACGGTACCACTCTCCTCATATTGAGTGGTCCACAGGCAGAATTTTGGGATGGGGTGAATCTTGTGGGGGTAGATGTCAGCGGGAATGCGTTCAGGTTGCTACTACCGAGGTACCCGCAGATCTATCCTCTCTCCCCAAGCAATATTGGCCCTATGCGGACGTGTTCTCCAAAAGGGCTGCGGAGACCCTTCCGCCTCACCACCCCTATGACTGTCCTATAGACCTATTGCCTGGTGCTGAGCCTCCCCGGGGTCGAGTCTATCCATTATCTCTCCCGGAGACGGAGGCAATGTCACAGTACATCCTGGAAAATCTGGCAAGAGGATTCATTAGGAAGTCAGTGTCACCTGCAGGGGCCAGGTTCTTCTGCGTACAGAAGAAGAACGGGGAACTGCGTCCATGTATAGACTACAGGGGTATCAATGCCATCACCGTTAAGAATAAATATCCCCTGCACCTGATATCTGAGCTCTTTGATAGGCTTCGGTGAGCAAGGGTATTTACTAAACTAGATCTGCGGGGTGCTTACAACCTGATTCGCATCTGTGAGGGTGATGAATGGAAGACGGCTTTTAACACCAGGGATGGGCACTATGAATATCTAGTGATGCCCTTTGGGCTCTGTAATGCCCCAGCTGTTTTCCAAGACTTTGTAAACAATATCTTCTGGGATATGCTCTCCACCTCAGTCGTAGACTATCTGGATGATATCCTCATCTACTCTCTAGATATTGACTCAAACCGAAGAGATGTTTGCAAAGTCTTCGACCTCTTATGAGCTAATTTCCTCTACGCCAAGTTGGAGAAATGTGTGTTTGAGCAGGAGTCCTTACCTTTCCTGGGCTATATCACCTCCGCCCAGGGATTGGCTATGGATCCTGCCAAACTACAGGCTGTGATAGACTGGCAAGAACCCCATTCTCTTAAAGCGGTGCAGTGCTTTATGGGGTTCATTAACTATTATCGCCAGTTCATTCCTCATTTCTCAACTTTGGTGGCTCCCTTGGTAGCCCTCACCAAGAAGGGAGCAAATCCCATATTCTGTGGTCTGAGGAGGTCTCCAAGGCCTTCACTTCTATTAAGTCCCATTTTGCTAGCACTCCCATCCTACATCGCCCCGATGTTGGTAAGCCATTTATAATGGAGGTGGATGCCTCTTCCGTTGGTGCTGGAGCATTCCTCTTTCAAAAGGCTGCTTAAGGTCGGAAGCATCCTTGCTTCTTCTTTTCCAAGACCTTCACACCAGCAGAGAGGAATAATTCTATCGGCGACAGGGAGTTGCTAGCAATGAAGTTGGCCTTCTCAGAGTGGAGACATCTTTTGGAGGTGGCTCGCTTTCCTTTCCAAGTATTCACAGACCACAAGAATTTGGTTTACCTACAGACAGCCCAGCGGTTAAATTCTTACCAGGACAGATGGTCCTTGTTCTTCTCCCGGTTCCATTTCACCCTCCATTTCCTTTCTGAGGAGAATAACATTCGTGCCGACACTCTCTCTTGCTCCGTTGTGTCATCTGAGGAGGAGGAAGAGGAGCCTCGGCTTTTTGTCCCTACCAAGAGACTGAGAACTGTGGCCCTGGTTTTGCTAGAGTCTGTGCCTCCAGGCAACACTTTTATACCTTTTGTACCATCCAGTCTGCGTCCGGAGGTTTTCTCTTGGGTTCCCTCATCCAGGGTGGGTGGACATTTTGGGTCCAATAGGACATCTGAGCTACTGACGAGGACATACTGGTGGCCGCATATGGCCCGTGACATAGCAGACTATGTTCGGGCATGTGTCTCCTGCGCCAAGAACAAGTCTCCTCATCAACGGCCAGCTGGGTTACTTTATCCCCTGCCAGTGGCAGACAGGTCCTGGGAGATGGTCGGGATGGATTTTGTGGTGGGCTTACCCAAGTCTCGTAGCTGCACCATTATTTGGGTGATCACTGACCATTTTTCCAAAATGAGGCACTTGGTGCCTCTTCCACAGCTACCTTCTGCATGGGTGCTGGCAGCGTTGTTTATCAAACATATCTTTCGCCTACACGGTATGCCGGACAAAATTGTCAGTGACCGCGGTCCCCAGTTTGTGTCTCTATTCTGGAGAGAGCTTTGTCGTCTACTCAGCATTGAGTTGAATCTCTCCTTGGCATATCATCCCGAGACAAATAGGTTGGTAGAGAGGGCCAACCAGACTCTGGTCACATATCTACGTTATTTTGTTTCTGCCAGGCAGGATGACTGGACATCTTTTTTGGTTCATCTTTTTTGATAAAAAAATCATAAAGCTTCCCACCGCGACAAGGTATACCCAATTGGGACAGTACCTACACTCTACCCTCCAAAGCAGGGTGTCCGGTTGGGACCCCGTGACTCTCTGCCACTGTTCACACTAGGTAGGTTTTAATATTAGAGAGTGTAGGTACTGCCCCAATTGGGTATACCTTGTTGCGGTGGGACAACTTTATGCTTTTTTGATCAAAAACAGTGTTTACTAAATACCCCATGTTATAAAATGCATTTGCTTTTTTACTTATTTATTTTCATTAGGTATATGCACATATTGTCTTTTCTTTGGTTTTATCTCATCTTTATAGTTTATGAGGGCAGGGACAATACATAACATGTTTATCTCTCTGGAGTACCCCTTTAATTCTGCCAGATTTAGGTTTAAGATTAGTAAAATGTAAGCAAAACAGTTTACAGAGCTTGTTTTGCACTTCTTTAAAAAAACATTTTTTATCTGAAAAGATTTTACAAAGTGTAATTACTTTTTGGATCCTTCTGTATTCTGTGATAAGGCTTTGTACAATATCATCTACATCATCATGGCTTATTCATTCAGCCAGCTAGTGAAACGATATGGCCATCCCATTGAACACATTGAGGAGGACTGATCATTGCAGGGATATGCAGCTGTTGCAGTATCAATGGCATAATGTTCTTTTTAGATTATATTTTTCTAGGCAGAATTTCTTCTCATTAGCTTATACTCAATATACTCAGAAACAAAGCTGCAGTATGATATATTTAATCCTCTGATTTAATGTTTATTATTAAGGAATATTCTGATTATGAGGTTGATAAGGAAGGTAAAAGATAAAGCAAAGTAGTTTTCTCGTTTCAGGTTAAATTGCCTTTCAAAAGAAGATCATAATTTTTTTTATTTTCTAACATTTCTTTACTATATTTGAGATTGGTCATCTACTCTATTCGTCAGGTTGTTGCTTTTTTACTTTTTTTGACCATTGAAGAAGCTGCAAAGTAGTGATACCATGAGGTATCCCTATGGAAAGTCTAAAGAAATGGACATATTGCCCACATTTCCCCTTGTTGCAATACACTGTGTGCAGAATTATTAAGCAAGATGTATTTTAGATGATTATTTTTATTATTGATCAACAACTATGTTCTCAATCAACCCAAAAGACTCATAAATATCAAAGCTTAATATTTTCTTAAGTTGGAGTGGTTTTTTTTTATTTGGCTAAATTAGGAGGATATCTGTTTGTGCAGGTAACTATTACTGTGCAGAATTATTAGGCAACCTAATAAAAACCAAATATAATCCCATCTCACTTGTTTATTTTCACCTGGTAAACCACTATAACTGCACAATATTTAGAAATAAACATTTCTGACATGCAAAAACAAAACCCCCAAAAATTTGTGACTAATATAGCCACCTTTCATTATGATGACACTCAACAGCCTTCCATCCATAGATTCTGTCAGTTGTTGATCTGTTTACGATCAACATTGTGTGTAGCAGCCACCACAGCCTCCCAGACACTGTTCCGAGAGATGTACTGTTTTCCCACCCTGTAGATCTCACATTTTATGAGTGACCACTAGTGTTGAGCATTCCGATACCGCAAGTATCGGGTATCGGCCGATATTTGCGGTATCAGAATTCCGATACCGAGATCCGATACTTTTGTGATATCGGGAATCGGTATCGGGATCGATATTAATGTGTAAAATAAAGAATAAAAAAAAAATATATTGATATACTCACCTCTCCTACTCAGCCTGGACCTTACCGATGTAACCGGCAGCTTCCATTCCTAAGAATGAGCGCTTGAAAAACCTTAGATGACGTCGCGGCTTGTGATTGGTCGCGTGAGCGGTCACGTGACCGCCACGCGACCAATCACAAGCCGCGACGTCATCTAAGGTCTTTCAAGCGCTTGAAAGACCTTAGATGACACCACGGCTTGTGATTGGTCGCGTGGCAGTCACGTGACCGCTCACGCGACCAATCACAAGCCGCGACGTCATCTAAGGTCTTTCAAGCGCTCATTCTTAGGAACGGAAGCTGCCGGTTACATCGGTAAGGTCCAAGCTGTGTCGGAGAGGTGAGTATATCAATATTTTTTATTTTTATTCTTTATTTTACACATTAATATGGATCCCAGGGCCTGAAGGAGAGTTTCCTCTCCTTCAGACCCTGGGAACCATACAGGATACCTTCCGATACTTAGTGTCCCATTGACTTGTATTGGTATCGGGTATCAGTATCGGCGATATCCGATACTTTTCGGGTATCGGCCGATACTATCCGATACCGATACTTTCAAGTATCGGACGGTATCGCTCAACACTAGTGACCACAGGTTCTCTATGGGGCTCAGATCAGGTGAACAAGGGGACCATGTCATTATTTTTTCTTCTTTGAGACCTTTACTGGCCAGCCACGCTGTGGAGTAGTTGGAGGCAAGTGATGGAGCATTGTCCTGCATGAAAATCCTGTTTTTCTTGAACGATACCGACTTCTTCCTGTACCACTGCTTGAAGAAGTTGTCTTCCAGAAACTGGCAGTAGGTCTGGGAGTTGACCTTCACTCCATTCTTAACCCGAAAAGGTCCACAAGTTCATCTTTGATGATACCAGCCCATACCAGTACCCCACCTCCACCTTGCTGGTGTCTGAGTTGGAGTGGAGCTCTCTGCCCTTTACTGATCCAGCCTCTGGCCCATCCATCTGGCCCATCAAGTGTAAATCTCATTTCATCAGTCCATAAAACCCTTGAAAAAAGTCAGTCTTAAGATAGTTCTTGGCCCAGTCTTGACGTTTTATCTTATGTTTCTTGTTCAAAGGTGGTCGTTTTTCAGCCTTCCTTTCCTTGGCCATGTCCCTGAGTATCGCACACCTTGTGCTTTTTGATACTCCAGTAACGTTGCAGCTCTGAAATATGGCAAAACTGGTGGCAAATGGCATCTTGGCAGCTTCTTGCTTGATTTTCCTCAATTCATGGGCAGTTATTTTGCGCCTTTTTTGCCCAACACGCTTCTTGCGACCCTGTTGGCTATTTGCCATGAATCGCTTGATTGTTCGGTGATCACGCTTCAAAAGTTTGGCAATTTCAACACTGCTGCATCTCTCTGCAAGACATCTCACAATTTTGGACTTTTCAGAGCCCGTCAAATTTCTCTTCTGACCCATTTTGCCAAAGGAAAGAAAGTTGCCTAATACTTAAGCACACCTTATGTAGGGTTTTGATGTCATTAGACAACACCCCTCCTCATTACAGAGATGCACTTCACTGGATTTACTTAATTGGTAGTTGGCTCTCAAGCCTGAACAACTTGGAGTAGGACAACATGTATAAAAAGTATCATGTGATCCAAAAAACAACTTGCCTAATAATTCTGCACGCAGTGTATGTTATGTGATGTAATGTGAACTGTAGTGTGTAATGTGAAGTTTGCCATGCATAAATGGTGAGCAGTGCCCCATTCTGGGAGGTCCCTAAGTGAGACTGAAGAAAAGGGATAATGAGATCCAGAGCAGAAGTGACTAAGAGAGAGTGACTGTGATGCTAGTCACTTCTCACAACCAAGTCGTGAGTAAGAGTTGTCAAGTAGTCTAAGGTCAGAAGCCAGGATGGCACGTAATAAATAGAAGGAAGAGACAAATGAGTAGGCAGGTAACGTTCTGAGGTCAGAAAACCAGGAGGATAACAGATCAGAGCTGAAGCGGTTAAACAGGTGGATGGTCAGAATGAAGTACAAGGTCACGCAACAGATCAAGCATACAGAACTCAAGGCATAATAAAGCACAAACCTCACAAGCTGAGTGTACATCTGGCAGAGTTCAGGGAGACACAGCTCAGCTAAGAAGCATGGCAATTGCCTGGAATAATGAATATCTGGATACAGCCAACACCTCACAGTCTCAGATTGGATAGTTGAGCTGTCAATATACACACTGACAGTTCAGGACACCCCTGTACCAGATTGGACGGCCAAGCTGTGAAAGTACTGACAGCTTCAGCACACCCCTATACCAGATTGGACTGCCGAGTTGTCAGTATATGCATCCCAGACACACTGAGGTGTGGAACCATGACAGTACCCCCTCTTCAAGGGGGGCAATCGGACCTCCAGGCTTCCCAGAAAATTTTAGATGAAGGCCCTGACTAACCGATCGGCCTTCGCATCTTGAGAAGGGACCCAGAATCTCTCCTCTGGTCCATATCCCCTCCAGTGGATGAGGTGCTGGAGGGAATTACGGACCCTCTGAGAATTCACAACCCTCTGAACTTCATACTCCGGGCCACCATCTACTGAAAACAGAGGAGGCAAGGATGAGGGAGACAATGCAGAAGGGACATACTCCTTTAATAGGGATTTATGGAACACGTTAGGGATGCAAAGAGATAGAGGAAGCTTTAATCTAAATGCCACAGGATTAACCACCTCTAGGATCTCATGTGGACCAATAAACTTTGGACCCAACTTCACCGACGTGTTTTAAGTTTAATGTTCCTAGAAGATAACCAAACCTTATCCAATCATAAAAACATTACCCACCAAATGTCTTCTATTGGCCTTTCATTTTTGGTGAATCTGGGCAGTTCCAATATTCTTTTGAACCTCCCTCCAGACATCCCCAAGTCTCTGCATGGCGACCTCCACACCAGGGCATTCAAAACTAATCCTAGAAAATGGGGATGAAAACCATAATTACAGAAGAATGGTGAGGTTCCAGTAGATTGATTTACTCAACTGTTAATAGCAAACTCAGCGAGAGGTAAAGATGAAGACTGTCTCTAACATCATGTCCTCCCTCTATCTGAAAATAAATCTCTCCAAAACTGAACTTCTTGTGTTTCTCCCCTCTACTAACCTCACTCTACCTAACATCAAAATTACCCTAGAGGGTTCAACCATGACTCCAAAGCAGCATGCCCACTGTCTTGGGGTCATATTCAACACCGAACATTCCTTTACTCCCTATATCCGATCACTCACTTGCTCTTGCCACCTGCATCTGAAAAACATCTCCAGAATCCAACCTTTTCTCACCTTTGAAACTGCTAGGACTCTTACTGTCGCTCTTATTCATTCTCGTCTCGACTACTGCAACTCTCTTCTGATCGGTCTCCCTCTTACCAAACTTTCTTCTCTCCAATCCATCTTGAATGTGGCAGCCAGGGTCATATTTCTGTCCACCCGCTTCACCGATGCCTTCATCTTGTGCCAGTCATTACACTGGTTACCCATTCACTACAGGTTCCAGTATAAACTCAACTCTCTCACCCACAATGCTCTCCACAGTTCTACACCACCTTATATCTCCTCTCTCATCTCTGTCTATCACCCTACATGTGCCCTCTATTCTACAAATGACCGAAGACTAACATCCCCGTAATCTGAACCTCGAACCTCCGTCTCCAAGACTTCTCTCATGCTGCGCCAGCTCTCTGGAATGCACTTCCCCAGATGATCAGACTGATACCTAGCCCCGTCCTATTCAAGTGCGCTTTGAAAACCCATCTCTTCAAACAAACCTACCACATCAACTACTCAGTAAACTAACTTTGCCCTGTTTCCTCCTTCCAAATATTATTCTGAATCTGCACCCTACTATTCATCTGTCTCCACACCCTCCATGCACACGATAACTGCACTTGATACTTTACTATTGCATTTAAACACATGGGCTGATGACCAGATCATGCAGCTTTATATGAAAATCCCTGTTTATTATAATTGCCAGACCTGAAATAACAAGCACTTTTCACCTATTGTGTCCCCCCCATTTCCTTGTAGATTGTAAGCTTGCGAGGAGGGACCTTACTCCTAATGTCACTGTTTAAATTGTCTTAACATGTATTGAATTTA
Organism: Ranitomeya variabilis; assembly: GCF_051348905.1. NCBI lineage: Eukaryota > Metazoa > Chordata > Amphibia > Anura > Dendrobatidae > Ranitomeya > Ranitomeya variabilis. The sequence goes on from NC_135236.1 coordinate 315,263,558, forward strand.
TTGTCTGTACATGTCCCCGCTTAATTGTAAAGTGCTGCGGAATATGTTGGCGCTATATAAATAAAAATTATTATTATTATTATAAGACCAGTCCTCCTGTTGCCGTGCCACAAAGCACCTTTAGATTTGTTCCAAGCACTGATTTGTCCTCTCAGTCTGACCATTGGTTTCAGGGTGATAAGCAGATGAAAATGACAAATCAATCCCTAATTTATTGCAAAACGCTCTTCAAAATTTTGAGACAAATTGTACTCCCCTATCAGATGCAATGTTCAGAGGGATCCAATGTAACATTAAAATATGAGAAATAAACAACCTGGAGAGTGTCTCTGCATTAGGTAATCCTGACAAAGGAGCAAAATGAGCTTGTTTACTGAATCGATCAACTACCACCCAGATAGCAGTCTTCCCATAAGACAGAGGCAAATCTGTAATGAAATCCATGGACAAATGAGTCCACTGTCTTTCTAGAATAGGCAATGGAGCCAATTCCTCAGCCAGCTGGCTATGACTGACTTTGGCGTGTGTGCAGACTTCACAAGCAGATACAAAATTTTTAACATCATTATGCATGGATGGCCACCAAAAAAGTCTAGCAATGGCTTTCCTTCTCACAGTAACCCCAGGATGACCACTTAAAACAGAGCCATGAAATTCCTGTAACAGCCGCAATCTTAGGTACACCGGCACAAATAATTTGGACCTTGGGGAAGTGGAAGGATCCAACAACTGGACTTTACAAATCTCCTCTTCCAATTCCGAGATTACCATAGACACTGCAATACCCTGAGGAATAATGGAGGATGGAGGTTCTGGTGGAGAAATGCCATCTAGACTACAAGATAAAGCATCAGCTTTCACATTCTTAGAACCTGGCCTGAATGTAATAGAAAAATTAAACCGTGAAAGAAACATGGACCATCTGGCCTGTCTAAGAGTTAACATTTTAGCAAATTCAATGTAAGCTAAATTCTTGTGATCCATGATCATCGTAACTGGATGAACCACCCCCTCCAAAAAATGCCTCCATTCCTGAAAGGCCAATTTGAAAGCAAGTAACTCCCGATTCCCAGGTTAGTCAGAGTTTGGGGCCCCTGCAATAGGACTGCCCCTACTCCAATCTCCAAAGCATCCACCTCCACAATGAACAGTTCTTGGACATCAGGTTGGATCAGAATGGGTGCAGACATAAAACACTATTTTAATCTTTTAAAAGCCCTGATAGCACCCGGTGACTAAACCTTGAAAGTTGCCCCCCTATGTGTGAGGTCAGTAAGTGGTTTAACAATCTGTGAAAACCCAGTGATAAATTTTCTATAATAGTTGGTGAATCGCAGAAAACACTGCAAAGCCTTAAGATCGCAAGGTTGAACCCAATCAATTATGACCTGCCCCTTCCCAGGGTCCATCTTAAACCCTTCTGCTGACAAGATTAACCCAAATAAAGAGATTTCCTGAACAGAAAAAAACACATTTCTCTAATTTAGCAAACAGAGAGTTCTCCCTCCGTCTCTGTAACTCAACACGGTCATGTTCTTGGTGAGTTTCCAAGTCTGCCGAGAATATTAGAATGTCATCGAGGTAAATCACAACAAATCTTCCAATGCAATCAGAGAAAATATAATTCATAAAATTTTGAAACACTGCAGGTGCATTAGATACTCCAAAAGGCAGGCCAAGGTTTTCAAAAAGACCCTCAGATGTTAAAAATGCCATTTTCCACTCATCACTAGTGTTGAGCGATACCTTCCGATACTCAAAGGTATAGGTATCGGATGTATCGGACGATATCCCAAAAATATCGGATATCGCCGATACCGATACCCGATACCAATGCAAGTCAATGGGACACCAGTATCGGAAGGTATCCTGGATGGTTCCCAGGGTCTGAAGGAGAGGAAACTCTCCTTCAGGCCCTGGGATCCATATTCATGTAAAAAATAAAGAATTAAAATAAAAAATATGGATATACTCACCCCTCCGGCGGCCCCTGGACCTTACCGATGTAACCGGCAGCCTCCATTCCTAAGAATGAGGAGTGAAGGACCTTTGATGACGTCGCGGCTTGTGATTGGTCACGTGACCGCTCATGTGACCGCTCACGCGACCAATCACAAGCCGCGACATCATCGCAGGTCCTAAACTCACTGCATTCTTAGGAACGGAGGCTTCCGGTTACATCGGTAAAGTCCAGGGGCCGCCGGAGGGGTGAATATATCCATATTTTTTATTTTAATTCTTTATTTTTTACATGAATATGGATCCCAGGGCCTGAAGGAGAGTCTCCTCTCCTCCAAACCCTGGGAACCATACACTGGGAACTTCCAATTCCGATTTCCGATATCACAAAAATATCAGAACTCGGTATCGGAATTCCGATACAGCAAATATCAGCCGATACCCGATACTTGCGGTATCGGAATGCTCAACACTACTCATCACCCTTCTGGATGCGTATCAAATTGTAAGCCCCTCTATGATCAATTTAGAAAACATCCTGGCCCCCAGAAGCTGATTATATAGGTTGGGGATGAGTGGAAAGGGGTAAATATTTTTAACTGTAATCTTTTTTAGTTCTCGGAAACCAAGGCAAGCACTGAGACGCCCATCTTTTTTATTAACAAAAAAAAATCCAGCAGCTGTAGGTTGAGGAGGAAGAATGGATATAACCCTTCCATAAACTTTCATTAATATATTGTTTCACGGCTGTCCATTCAGGCGCCAAAAATTGTAAAGGCGAGCTTTTGGCAACTTGGTGCTAGGAATAAGATCAATAGCACAATCATAGCGATGATGGAGAGGGAGTTTCTCCTCCTCTTTTTCCTAGAACACATCTCCAAAGTCCTTCAGGTACCCCGGAAGACCCTCCAGACTAGCGGATAATATTTGTACATTTTTTCGAAATTTCTTGTAACAAATTGGGGCTCCATTTCACAATCTAATTCTAATACCAATCAATAACTGGATTGTGAATTTGCAATCATGGAAACCCCAGTACCAATCCAGCAGGTAAATTATTCAACACAAAACAGGAGATGAATTCAGAGTGGAATGCTCCCAATTGGAGAATAAAATCCACCGTTGCTCTCTTGACCAAATTGTGAACTAACGATGTCTTGTCAAGGGCGATGACTTGAATGGATCTTCCTAAGCAAACTGTTCCTAACCCTAACTTCAGAACCAGTCTCAAATAAATAAAGTTATCAGCAGACCCACAGTCAATGAATGCCAATGTTGATAGCACCTGGTTCTCAAAGAAAATCATATTTATCAGTACTTTATCAGAGGAAGAAAAAAGTACCTGGGAGTCTGGGTGACCTCCTTGGCCGTCACCCAGACTTAGACATTCTCCCAATGGTTTGATAGCTTGAGGGTGAGTTGGGCAATTCTTAAGAAAATGTCCAGAGAGACCACAGTATAGACAGAGTCCGAGATCTTTCCTCCATCTTCTCTCCGCAACACAAAGACTGGGAACTCTAACCTCGGGTAAATAGACCTGCTTCGGGGAAGTATAACATGTGGTCTGCTGTTTACCATGTCTCTCACAGATTCTGCGGTCCATTCATATCACCTGAGTGATAGCCTCCATCAGAGAACAAGGAGCGTCATGGAGGACCAGAGCATCCTTGGAAAGTGTCTTGGAAAGGCCTCTTTGGAACTTGCACCTGAGAGCATCATCGTTCCATAAAACTTTGGTGGACCACTGCAGCAACTCAGTACAGTAGTCTTCAACTATGCGACCCCCCCATGCCAGGTTCATTATCTTAGCCTTGGTGACCTGGATTCTGTCAGGTTCATCATATATCAGACCTAAACTGTCAAAAAAGGCATCAACAGAAAATCATTCTGGGGCTTGTGGGGACAAAGAAAATGCCCAGGACAGAGGACCCCATTGCAGTAGGGACATGATTATTCCCACCCGCTGGAACTCTTCCCCTGATGACCGGGGGCGCAGGGTAAAAAATAACTTACAGCTCTCCCTGAATACCCTAAACTGTTCTCTTTCTCTCCAAAAAATTTATCAGGGAAGGATATCACAGGTTCGGGAGAGACCAACTGTACATCAGTGGGTACTAACATCACAGCCACTGCTGGCAGTGGGGGGCTATGGAGGGTCTTCATCAAGTTATTTATCTAACCCTGCAACTGATATTTCAATGACTCCAGACTCTGGCAATCCTTTGACAGATCCTGAGTCATCTGCTTCAAATTCGCCACCTGGTCACAAAACGTGTGAACAGGTTTGAGGTGTCTGAGAAGCATCTTTAATCATAAGTACCTCCAATGCTTACTGTTATCATGTTGATATATTCATGCTATGTGCCTTTGATCTTTTATCTGTTCTGGATCTAAGACTATATGCTACCTGCCTTTGTTTATTATTATAAAACTGTCCTGGAGATAGAGATCAATAGGGCTTCCAAGGGACAGCCGTTGTTGAGCGGGGGCGCCATATCCGCTGACAAGTAGGGTGCCTACCTCCGCTGCTAGGCAGGAGTTTATCCAGCAGGGAACAGTATAGTGAGGTACTTGCTCTATTTTTGAAACATGTCACTTTATTAGTTTGATCTTTTGTTCACCGTTTTTGCACATCCTTTGTTATTGCAGTCTACCTTTATTATTATTCCCTGTACGGCATCCTGTTTTCTCTTTTTCCCTATATATGCACAACAAGTGGTTGTATGACCCACAGGTATAGGGTTATTAAGGAGATCTAGGGATAGCCGCCGAGGAGGCGGTGCGCCATCACTCGCTTATTTATTTTAGGGTGCCAACCTCTGCTGATAGGTAGGCGCTGGATGCAGGCAAACTGGTGTAGGGTGAACATAGTTTAGCACGGTTGCTTGTATGGTGATTGATGGCTATTGATGGTTTTTAGTAGGATTTATTAAAAGTTATATTTTATCTGATGGCTTAAAGGTTAACTTGTTAACTTACTTGATTTTTTGACCTTTTTTGATCATTGACTTAAAAATTTTTTCAACTCAAGTTATTGCAATCGGATTAATTCCCTGAATCAATGTCTTGTCACAGATTCTAGTGCCCATAACCTGTAGTATTATTGTCACAATCCCATTGTTCGCTGTTTCCTAGGGACAGAATAAATGACAGATCAGCTGTCCTATGGATTGCAAGGGCTTGTCGGGCTGTCAGCATTGTAAATTTCATCTCTATTGTCCTAAAATATGCAGAGGCATGCTGGGCTGCCAATTTTGTGCATGGGATTTCCTTGCAGCCTAATTAGGCCATGACTGCTGGAAATCCTACAGGTGTCGCCTTTTCCGGGTAATTGCTTGGCCATTCAGCTGGCTGGCTATGCTGCGACTAAAGCCAGTCATAGCTTTCAGCTCAGTGGTGTATTTACTTTGTGCTCTGAACTCTGATATTCTGATCTTTGTGGCTAGACCTTGGATTTTCTTTTAGACTACCTGTTTGTATTACCCCATTTTTATTGATGCACTCTGACCTATGAATTCTGATCTCAGACTGTGACTTGACTACACTTTTGTCTCTTTCCTGTGTTTATGGCTCACTCTCCTGGCTTTTGACATTTGGACTCCTTGATTTCCCCGACTTTGCATTGTCCGTAAAAAGTGACTCAGCGTCACATTTACACTACAATGCAAAAGTTTAGGGTCACTTAGAAATGTTCTTATTTTTGAAAGAAAAGCACAGTTTTTTCCAATGAAGCTAACATTAAATGATTTAGAAATACACTCTATACATTGTTAATGTGGTAAATGACTATTCTAGCTGCAAACGTCTGGTTTGTAATGCAATATATTCATAGGTGTATAGAGGCCCATTTCCAACAACCATCACTCCAGTGTTCTTATGGTACTTTGTGTTTGCTAACTGTGTTAGAAACACATCGTGGAAACCATCGTGCAAGTATGTTAGCGCAGCTGAAAACAGTTTGATTGATTAGAGAAGCTATAAACCTGACCTTCCTTTGAGCTAGTTGAGAATATGGAGCATTACATTTGTTGGTTCCATTAAACGCTCAAAATGGCAAGAAAAAAAGAACTTTCATGTGAAACGCAACAGTCTATTCTTGTTCTTAGAAATGAAGGCTATTCCATGCGAGTAATTGCCAAGAAACTGAAGATTTCCTACAACTGTGTGTACTACTCCCTTGAGAGGAGAGCACAAACAGGCTCTAACCAGAGTAGAAAGAGAAGTGGGAGGCCCCGCTGCACAACTGAGCAACAAGACAAGTACATTAGAGTCTGTAGTTTGAGAAATTGATGCCTCATCACAGGTCCTCAACTGGCAGCTTCATTAAATAGTACACACAAAACGCCAATGTCAACGTCTACAGTGAAGAGGCGACTCTGGGATGCTGGCCTTCAGGGCAGAGTGGCAAAGAAAAAGCCATATCTGAGACTGGCTAATGAAAGGAAAAGATTAATATGGGCAAAAGAACACAGACATTGGACAGAAGAAGATTGGAAAAAAGTGTTATGGACAGACAAATCCAAGTTTGAGGGGTTTGGATCACACAGAAGAACATTTGTGAGACGCAGAACAACTGAAAAGATGCTGGAAGAGTGCCTGACTCCATCTGTCAAGCATGGTGGAGGTAATGTGATGGTCTGGATTTGCTTTGGTGCTGGTAAAGTGGGAGATTTGTACAAGGTAAAAGGGATTTTGAATAAGGAAGGCTATCGCTCCATTTTGCAACGCCATGCCATACCCTAAGGACAGCGCTTGAATGGAGCCAATTTCATCCTACAACAGGACAATGACCCAAAGCACACCTCCAAATTATGCAAGAATTTTTTAGGGAAGAAGCAGGCAGCCGGTATTTTATCTGTAATGGAGTGGCCAGAGCAGTCACCAGATCTCAACCCCATTGAGCTGTTGTGGGAGCAGCTTGACTGTATGGTAGGCAAAAAGTGCCCATCAAGCCAAACCAACTTGTGGGAGTGGCTTTTGGAAACATGGGATGAAATTTCTCCAGATTACCTCAGCAAATTAACTGCTAGAATGCCAAAGTCTGCAATGATGTAATTGCTGCAAAGGGAGCATTCTTCGACGAAAGCAAAGTTTGAAGGAGAAAATTATTATTTCAAATAAAAATCTTTTTTTCAAACTTTGTCTGGACTAGATTTTCAATTCATTTGGCAACTCATTTGATTAATAAAAGTATGAGTTTTCATGGCCAACACAAAATTGTCTGGGTGACCCCAACATTTTGAACGGTAGTGTATATCTTTTAATAAAAGCACCAGGACCATTCTAGTACTTTTGTAGCGAATCAACCATAACAATATCATGTGACAGAGAGATCTTTAGTCCCTCTGCCCTTACAGTAAATAATTGTCTTCTGTGATTTTTATTACTGATGGGCAAACCCCTGGATGTTTGAGTCTGGGGAATTCGGGTGAACAGTTAAAGAAAAGTTTGGTTCAGGTACCAGAACAGTACCCAAACCCGAACCCTTAACCGGACCCCATTCACTTGAATGGGGGGCTTGACCATCCAGTTTTTGCGACGCTGTCATATGCATGAAAGCATGGCAAAGACTGCCTCTGATTGGCAGTAAGATTGTTACCACTGGTCAGAGATGTGTGGCTCCCACGCTGTCAGCTGCGTGAGCTCGCAGCTGTGACTGGAGGTAAAATGTTTACATCCGATCACAGGCATCAGGGGATGGGACCATTACTCCCATCAGCCTCCACCTGCTGCTGCTAATTAGGCTGCCGTCACACTAGCAGCATTTGGTCAGTATTTTACATCAGTATTTGTAAGCCAAAACCAGGAGTGGAACAATTAGAGGAAAAGTATAATAGAAACATATGCACCACTTCTGTATTTATCACCCATTCCTGGTTTTGGCTTACAAATACTGATGTAAAATACTGACCAAATACTGCTAGTGTGACGGCAGCCTTACAGTGAGAGCAGGCTTCGGCTGATGGGAGTATTCATTAGCTGGTGCCTGTATTCTAAATAAATAATTTAAAAAATGTTGTGGGTTCCCCTATATTTTCGATAACCAGCCTGGCAAAACTGACAGCTTCGTGCTGCAACCCTCAGCAGTCAGTTTTAGTAAGGCTGGTTGCAATTTTTTAAAATTATTTGAATAAATAAACACGGCTTGGAGTTCCCCCAATTTTTTACAATCAGTAAAGCTAAGGCATACAGCTTGGGGCTGGTATTCTCAGGCTGGTAAGGGGCCATAAATATTGACCCTCAGCCCAAAAATAGCAGCCTGCATCTGTCCCAGAAAAGATGCATTTATTAGAGGCACCAATTCTGACACCTTACCCAGCTCTTCCCATTTGCCCTTTAGCAGCAGCAGATAGGGTACATATTTGTGGGGTTGATGTCACCTTTGTATTGTCTGGTGACATCCATCCCACAGCTTAGTAGTGGAGTGGCATCTATAAGACACCTCTCCATTACTAATCCTATAGCTATATTATAAACTAACGCATAGCATGAATACATTCCTTTATTTGAAATAAAAAACCCTACATTTTTGCTTTTTTTATTTAAAAATACCTAACACAGCTATACTCACCTAACGCCCATTCCATTGAAGCCATCATCTCCTGTAAAAAACATAAAATAAAAAACAACCATATCACTCACCTGTCCTTCCATGGTGTAATCCATATCTGTGATAAATAGGTTTCAACATGGACAATACCAAGATGCAATGGAGGATATGAAAGCTAGCACTCAATCAATATAGTTCACGGTGCTAGTGAACAGGATACTCGATCCCACAAGTCATAAAAGTCAAAATAATCACTGCACTCGTATGGTTTCCAATTGCATTAATCAAAAGTTTATTCAACATGAATCAGTGAAAGGAGGTACTTGGCGAATTTGACGTTTCGGCCAACTCGTGGCCTTGTTCACAAAAATCGCCTGTTGGAATTCTGTTGGATATAAAGAAAGGACCCTGTACGTTTGGTGAATCAAATAAAGTGGTGTAGTAACATAACCCAGTAGGAGTGCTAAAGAACGTTTGCCACTGCACTCTAGCCGTATTTTCGGCTGGAACAAGACTTGTAGCTGTCGTATAAGTACAATAGGGGAAAAAAACTTCAGACCATGTCCGTCTTGTGTTTTCTGGAGTGTCCCGGAGGGGACATAAAGATATAGTGCTGTATCACTTATACATTCAGGGGCACAGACGTGTTCTGCAATATAGTTGCGGCAATGTACTCTCTGGGAGCTATGGTATGCTGCAGGTGGAATCAGGAATAGCGTCCGTCTTTCTATTGCAGGCAAAGTCCCAGCGTTGGTGGCGCAGTGGAAAAAGCCGACACAGTCCTGTGTCACAGCGGTGGAGCAGCTCCTACACAAAAAACCCTACATTTTTGCTTTTTTTATTTAAAAATAACTAACACAGCTATACTCACCTAACGCCCATTCCATTGAAGCCATCGTCTCCTGTAAAAAACATAAAATAAAAAACAACCATATCACTCACCTGTCCTTCCATGGTGTAATCCATATCTGTGATAAATAGGTTTCAACATGGACGATACCAAGATGCAATCGGAGAATGAGCTGCTGCAAGCTCAGCCTCAGTCATTAGTGGAGATGTCATCGAGGTTACCGCTGTTCACCATGAGACTTTTTAATGCTTTGCTAGCAGTAACCTTACCAAGGACACAACAGTTCAGGGGCCTGGCTGGGAACGTAGCCTCAGTTACCTGCAGTAACATTTATGACGTCACCGCTAATCATTGAGGCTGAAGTCGCAGCAACTCATTCTCCAGTGGTTTTCACCCTGGATGGTCTCATTTTGAAAACTATTTATCGCAGACATTGATAATGGCATGGGATAGGATGACGGGCACTTGAGGGATTTGGTTATTTTTTATTTTTGTTTTATTGCAGGAGATCATGGCTTCAATGGAATGGCGTTAGGTGAGTATAAATGTGTTATTTTTAAATAAAAAAGAAAAAATGTGTTTTTTTTATCTCAAATAAAGTACTTTATTCTGGTTGTGTGTTTATTTACAATATAACTTAAGGTTTAGTAATGGATGGGCAACTTATAGATGCGGGCTGCTATTTTTAGGCTGAGGGCAATATTTATGGTCGATTACCAGCCTGAGAATACCAAACCCCAGCTGTCATCTTTACCTTGGCTGGTTGTCAAAAATGAGGGGGCACCCCACTCTGTTTTTTTTTAATTTATTTATTTATTTAAATAATTTAATAAATGGCATGGGGACCCCTCTATTCCTGATAGCTAGCCTTGCAGTTCTGATCGACGGTAACATTACCGCTGGTAGTTTGTTACTGCTATCAGAGCGCTGTCAAATGTCTGTCCCCCTCTGACCCCGCAGAGATACTGTGACCCACAGCGGTGACTCCCAGTAAAAAGCTTACCACAGGTCAGCAGGCACAGGATGATGAAAGACTACTCCTCCCATCAGGCTACATCTGCTGTAACAGATAACAGTGATAGCAGGAGCTGCTGATGGGAGAAGTAGTCTCTTGTCAGTTGGTGCCTGTGCTCAAAGGTAGAAAAATTTTGTAAAAATTAAATGCATATTCAAATAAAAATAAGAAACACATTATACTCACTTTAACGCCCAATCCCCAATGCCCATGTCTCCTATAAAAAAAAACAAAAAAACAAACTACCATATACTTTCCTATCCACCGTAGTCTACGTAATCATGAGTATCTCATGGCCATCTCACATGTAGTCATGGCCCCTTCCTAGGTTATTAATATACATGCTAATGTATCAGAGTTTATGACATACAAAAGAAAAATAATGTACAAGTATAACTAAAAAGTCTAGTCTAGATCTGTAGAAAGGCACTCACCAGTGACAAATAGAAACAAGAAATCTCCAAGAAAAATACCAAACGCTGCTAGTATTTAAGCATTCAGGCAGGATCTGCTCAGAAGGTATGTCAACTCAATGTGGTGTGTTGAGTTAGTGAGGACAAAGGCTTCAAATAGCTCATGAGACTAGGAAGAGGAGGGGTTAATTATATTTGCAAGGTCCAAAGTATATTATTGTACACTCAAACCTATAGAATTGTAAACTGATGGGGGTAGTACTCGCATCAGCCGATGCCTCTGTGACCGGCTGACCTCAGTGCTCTGACCAGCAGTAATAATCTTACTGCCAATCAGAGCCAATGGTGTTTCTTGCACTGTCATGCAGATGACAGTATGGGAAACACCCAATGTTCGAGGTGCCGAACCTGAACAGTAGTGCGGACTTCCTGAAGAAGTCCGTGTTCGGGGTCCGTGCCTGAACAGTAGGTGCTCATTACGGACCCAAAACTTTACTGTGTGTGTTCAGACATCACTACTCATATATATTATTTATGTCCTTTCCACAAACACAACCTTTAAATCTAAAATCATGTGTGTTCTTTTGCCATTTATCTACATGTAATTCTTTTGTGGTATTCATGGATTGGACCCCAATGACCAACATATCGAGTAGAGCAGAAAACATTGTTGCAATAGATTAAAGAAAAAACCACTTACTACAGTCAATTTGCTCTTGCTTTCATTAACATAGTTTTCTTATTGACAGCTAACAGATTAAAGCACCCATACACACTATATACAGTTGTGCTCAAAAGTTTAAACCCCAGCAGAATTTTTGCTTTCTTGGCCTTTTTTCAGAGAATATGAATGATAACACCAAAACTTTTTCTCCACTCATGGTTAGTGGTTGGGTGATGTCCTTTATTGTCAAACTTCCGTGTTTTCTTTTTTAAATCATAATGACAACCCAAATCATCCAAAATGACCCTGATCAAAAGTTCACATACCCTGGTGATTTTGGCCTAATAACATGCACAGAAGTTGACCCAAATGGGTTTGAATTACTACTAAAGGTAATATCCTCAACTGTGACCTCTTGCTTGTAATCAGTATGTGTGCATAAAAGCTGAGTGAGTTTCTGGGATCCAGACAGACTCTTGCATCTTTCATCCAGCCACTGATGCTTCTGGATTGTGAGTCATGGGGAAAGCAAAAGAATTGTCAACGGATCTATGGAAATAGGTAGTTGAACTGTATAAAACAGGAAAGGGATACAAAAAGTTATCCAAGGAATTGATAATGCCAATCAGCAGCGTTCAAACTGTGATTAACAAATGGAAAATCAGGGGCTCTGTAAAAACAAAACCACAGTCAGGTAGACCAACAAAAATTTCATCCACAACTGCCAGGAAAACTGTTTGGGATGCAAAGAAAAACCAAAAAATAACATCAGCTGAAATACTGGACTCTGAAAACTTGCTGTGTGGCTGTTTCAAGATGTACAATAAGGAGGCACTTGAAGAATAATGGGCTGCATGGTCGAGTCACCAGATGAAAGCCATTACTGTGCAAATGCCACAAAGTATCTCTCCTACAATACACAAAACAGCACAGAGACCTGCCTCAAATCTTCTTGAACAAGGTAATTTGGAGTGATAAGACCAAAATCGAACTTTTTGGTCACAGCCATAAATGTTACATTTGGATAGAGGTCAACAATTCCTATGGGGAAAAGGACACCATTATTACTGTAAATCACGGAGGTGGATCACTGATGTTTTGGGGATGTGTGAGCTACAAATGCATAGGAAACTTGGTAAAATTTGAAAGAAAGATGAATGCAGCACGTCATCAGTAAACTCTGGAGGTAAATTTGCAATCATCAACCCAGAGGCTGTGCATGTGACGTATTTGGAAACTCCAACATGACAATGATCCAAAACACAAGGCCAAGTCGACCTTTCATTGGCTACAGCAGAAAAAAGTGAAGGTTCTGGAGTGGCCATCTCAGTCTCCGGACCTCAATATCATTGAGCCACTATGGGGAGATCTCAAGCTTGCAGTTCATGCTAGACAGCCCAAGAATTTACAAGAAAGATATATATCTTGGTACTACTGAGGACTCTCATTTCGAAATATTTTTCAGGAATTTACAGGAACTGGATCCTTGTTGCCAAGAAGAGTGGGCAGCTTTACCATCTGAGAAAATAGAGAACCTCCTTTACAACTACCACAAAAGACTTCAAGCTGTTATTGAAGTTAGAGGGGGCAATACACGGTATTAAGAAATGAGGTATGTGAACTTTTGATCACGGTCATTTGGATGTTTTGGGTTGTCATTATGATTTAAAAGGGAATACACAGTAGTTTGACTATTAGTGGCTTCACCTAGTCACTAACCATGAGTGGAGAAAAAGTTTTGATGTCATCATTCATATTCTCTGAAAAAAGGCCAAGAAAGCAAAAATTCTGTCAGGGTATGTAAACTTTTGACCACAACTGTAGCCATCAGCCGAACCAATGTTGAACCATCATATTAAACTTAGATCTAGTCTATTGGCCTTTTTCATCATCCATATGGCATCTGTTAAACAAATAAATAGGAAACTGTAGGTATTTTATTATTTTTTAAAATTTTGCATGTAAAAAATATGGATGGCAAAATTGGATTTCTAGAACACATGCTGCTGAAAAATCTAGCAGCAATAAATAAATACATTTTCATATGCTTGTCTGGATTTGACCTAAAGCTAAGTTTATACATACAGATTTCTGACATGGTGAACGCATTACAGATGATGAAATTGGTTTGAGTTAGGCTAGTTTCACGCTAGTGTTCGGCAGGGCTGTGGAGGACTGCAGACTTCCTCCATGAAGCCCCACCCACTGCCACGCCTTTTCCATCAGCTCGCCTACATCTGCATGCATCCTGCATACCCTATCTTTAACATTGGGTACGCAGGCCATGCGGATGTAGGCAGATGCCTCCACATGCGTCGTTTTGAAGCTGCATTGACCACAACAAAATCCAACATGTTACATTTGACACAGGTCAGCACAGCATCAAGACGACACATGCGGAGGCATCCGCATACATCTGTATGGCCTGCGTACCCAATGTTAAAGATAGAGTACGCAGGACGCATGCAGACATAGGCGGAGCTGAAGGAAGAGGCATGACAGTGGGTGGGGCTTCACGGAGGAAGTCCGCAGCCCTGCTGAAAGCTAGAGTGAAACTAGCCTTAGCCATTAACAACAAAAGATATTCTTGTTTAAATTTGTGCAATCCTCCTAAAAATAAACCTCCCCATTCCTTCTTCTGGAGTTGTTTCTGATATCTTTTAGATTACACTACTACTATTGTGCTTTTCAGATAGATTTCTCAGGACATCAGATTAATTTTCAGACAGATTCCAATTAGATGAATTGGCCATTTATACATACCAATTTCATTCTGATTAGACAAAAATTAGTCTGATATCTGCATGTGTAAATGCACTCCTAGGCTTAGGGTACCGTCACACAGTGAAATTTCCATCGCTACGACGGTACGATTCGTGACGTTCTAGCGATATCGTTACGATATCGCAGTGTCTGACACGCAGCAGCGATCAGGGACCCTGCTGAGAATCGTACGTCGTAGCACATCGTTTGGAACTTTCTTTCGTCGCTTGATCACCCGCTGACATCGCTGGATCGTTGTGTGTGACAGCGATCCAGCGATGTGTTCGCTTGTAACCAGGGTAAACATCGGGTAACTAAGCGCAGGGCCGCGCTTAGTAACCCGATGTTTACCCTGGTTACAAGCGTAAACGTAAAAAAAAACAAACAGTACATACTTACATTCCGGTGTCTGTCCTCCGGTGTCTCAGCTTCTCTGCACTGTGTGAGCGCCGGCCGGAAAGCGAGCACAGCGGTGACGTCACCGCTGTGCTTTCCGGCTATGGCGCTTACACAGTGGAGAGAAGCAGAACGCCGGGGACAGACACCGGAATGTAAGTATGTACTGTTTGTTTTTTTACGTTAACGCTGGTAACCAGGGTAAACATCGGGTTACTAAGCGCGGCCCTGCGCTTAGTAACCCGATGTTTACCCTGGTTACCCGGGGACTTCGGCATCGCTCCAGCACCGTGATTGCAAAGTGTGACCGCAGTCTACGACGCTGGAGCGATAATCATACGATCGCTGCGACGTCACGGATCGTGCCGTCGCAGCGATGGAAATTTCACTGTGTGACGGTACCCTTAGGAAGCAATTTTGTGTAATCATGTAAAGTGATCTCCAATAATTAAGTCTCTAATATATCTTTTTAAATCCTGTGTAATATCCTTAATTTTATGGGTGGCTAAAGAAGAAATAGGATAAAGAGAACAATTGGTTATATGATCAAAGCAGACATGCACAGACTTCATCAACTTTTAAATGGTGAAATACTAAGTAAGAATCTGGAGTGCAAGCAAGGGTACCAATTTGTAAAATATGAGACCAAACATAGGCAATTAGATAAATGTATTTACTTCTAAAAGGCAAGATTGCTTAATTGGAGAATAACAAATGTTTTTTATTGTATGATCTTGGATGAATTTGCAACAGTTACCTTCATTAATATTTTGCACATGTGAAAAATAGAAATCTTTCAAACCACCTTACCCGTTCTTGTCCACATTCTTAAGCTTTATGGAAATGCCCAAATTCCTCTTATAATTAGAACTCAGAAAATTGATTCACCCAATTTGAGGTTGGCAGACATACCAATTGATTTTATTCCATAGTGTTTAGAATACAGTAGGTCATTTGTTTTGATGAGCTAAATAGTAAGCAAATTTGTTTTTCATTTGTACTCTCCAGACTGGAAAATCAATAAATTAGGCAAATAAGCCAATAGGGAGTGTTAATTCCTATGTCTACATTTACCTGTGTATTAACAGACCAAAATACAATGTCAACTATTAACATTGAGTAAATTGCAATGCATTAGCTTTTTTACACAAAGACCTGCTGTGTTTTGTGGGCCTGTAAATAAGGTTATGCTAGTTTATTCAAAGCAATGATAGTGGTGTGGAGACAGCATGAAATCTCAATACCATGTAGAAACACAAACCGCAAACGTAAAATGATCTCCCCCCAAGTAAAAGAAGGTGGCTTCAGCATCCAATGATGATCAGGCCAGACAAAGGCACAAGTCTGTAATAGGTGTCAAAATGTTGTTGCTGTTTCTTTATATGTAATATCATAATAAAGCAATGTGATCATTATTGGATGCTGAAGTCACCTCCTTTTGCCTAGTCTATCAAAAGCAGGCAGAGTACGTTTAGCATTGTTTAGGTTCATATACAAATAATTGAGATCACTTCATCAGTTTTTTGCTTGTGTATAATAAAATATGTGGCAAATAAAAATCACTAAATGAGGTCTAATAAAGCTCTTTACAATTACCTGAAAATTCACAGTAAATGTTATCGCCAGCTATAATTTCAGGTTTTATTGTTTTCAGGGTGATTTATATTGGTGATATAGAAATCGTTATACAGAGGATGGGAAATGAAGTGACTTTCTGTTTTTGTCACTGACAGAACAATATATATTTTCATATGAGTAATGGTTAAACAATAAATAAATAAATAGAAAATCAATTATGAAGTATATTAGAAAAAACTACAACCAAGAGACTTTAATCAAACGATAGGTGCGCTGTCACATCTCTGTCATGAATAAGAACCGAGCATTCCATTATTGGCATCTTTGGACTGCCTTTAATCTGACTTTTATGGTATCTATTGATGAGCCATAATGTTTTTGGTACGCTAATCCCTTTAAGTAACTTCATTTTACCAAATGTGTTGTCTCCAAGTTCTCTTTTGATCATATTCCTAAAATGTACATTTTATTGGGGAAAAAAGAAGCATACACTAATGAATCAAAGTAAAGAAAAATACAGCAAATGCCTTAGAATTGGCAGTGCTGGTTCCTGAAGTTTGTCCATTGTCTAAAAATATTTATTTTAGGGTTGTTGCTCACAAGTGAATAAATTGGACATTTGCTGTCTGTTTTTTGACCGGACAGCACGTGGACCACCCACTGAGCCATGTTATTCAATAGTTAAATCAAAAAGTGACACATAGTGAGAATCCTCGATCAGGGGACTGAGTGGGCACAGTGATCACTAAAAACTTTATACATCAATAAATTATTTTATTTATTTAAAAATAACAACAAGCAATAAATAAAACAGTTGTCTCTTGTGAGAGACGCAGCAACGAACTATACAGAACATATATATATTGCACATCAATACATCCTATGTATACAACCTAAAGTAGCTCCTTAAATAGATTTTGTATATTACTTGCACAATGTTCTAGGACTTTACATAATCTAACATTCATAGAATAAATGCACTAGTGCAAAAGTGGAAAGTTTCCAATGGAAAAAACTAAATAGCACAACTAAAATGAGACCAGTTCAAGTATAATATCTCCAGAACAGTAATGTATTAAAGTGCATTTTGCAAACACTGAAAATGCTAAATTTCCTTGGTGAGATGGTTCTGACATACAGTATAATAGGGCATGTGATGCAATGACCCCTGTTACAGCTAGGGGGTGCTGCATGCGCTCCTCAGGATAAGCATGGAGGCATATCTGTAGTTGTAATAGTTGAAATAGCCACACACACCTCCCACCTATGGGAGTGGCTACAAGTATATAATGTGACCATGTGGGTCACATGGAAGAAAGATGGATGGACCTGAGTGGTCTGTGTGCCAGGTCCTGGAGGGCCTCTGTGTTGGGAGGTCATGGGAGTAGGACTAGATCCCTGAAGTGCACATGGGTGAGGCCTTGGACCTGGGGGCCTGTGTGTTGGACGGTCCCAGATGGGGATGGACATCTTGAATAGCACACAGAGAGGACACGTGTGCAGAGTCCGTGATGGCACTACATTTGAGGAAGCTACAGCCCATCTGAGGATCTGGACTGTCAGGTGGCCTGGTGAGCAAGGCATTGACCGGGATGGTGATCTCAGTTCGGCAGCCTCCCTGAGAGAGAGAGTACTGACAGGAGTTAGCGTATGGAGCAGGTGCTACTAGAAGGTAACCCAGCGTATGGGGTGCTGTGCGGTCACCCACGGCAACTGGTCATATAAGGATCAACGTGTTTAGAGACCGCGACCCAATGTCATGTGCACTATATGACTGGGGACATTGATGAACTGTTCGGTGTACGGACACCCATGGTAACTGGAAGAAGTGAGAGGTCCAGCATGTTTAGTGTCCATGATATGAAGTGTCTAAAGATAAAGCTGCAACTTAATGTCACCGTTGGTGCCTATTGTGTTCTATGAAGTGTATATGATGAACTGTGCATAATCAGGTTTATGATGCCATAATTAACCATGTGGACTGTTTAAGTAGAAAAAACGTGCCTAAGTGCTTGAATCCCGTGCCAAGCGAGTTTCCCCCAATACACTCAGTAAGTGCAATCTTACAGGCAGTTATAAGAAATGTACCTGTGCATATGTAAAACAAAAACTAATCAGTCTATATATAAATGTACTATATGTACTTAGGGCCGGAGTACAAGGGTGCTACCTGTAACTAGCTTGTATGGCTAAGAGCATGGGGACTGGTTTATAAAGTAGGGAAGAGCTATGGAGGCTACACATGCCATAAATGGATGCAGTACAATACCCAACTCAAAAAATGCCACTTACTAGATATGTGATAAAACGGGATCAGTCCTGCATTCCCCTGCCTCGACGCACATTTCATCCACATTTCTTCAGGGGGTGTGACAGTGGAAAGAATCTATATTGTCCTGCAGCGTAATCCATCTGTGCGACATATGCATTTTGTTATTTTTCTACAAATAAAATAATTTATTGATGTAAAAAAGTTTTCATGTTCACTGTGCCCACTTAGTCCCCTGGTTGAGGATTCTCACTATGTGGCACTTTATGATTTACATATTACTCTGTTACACTCTATTGGTCTTGGACTACTTTCCTATTGATTTAATGTTATTCAGTAGGGCTATTCAGATGAATGATTTCTCTCTCAGTCCAACTGTCCGTGAGAAAAAAAAATTGTAGCATAGACTACTCTCTTCCAAGTCTTGGATGAGACTCACACATTCAAGTCTGTGGGTGTGTAAAAATAATCAGATCCAACATAGAATATCCTTGTGGCATCCAATTTTTACAGATACATTTCTATATTTAACCTAGGAATCTGTATTTGATCATGAGCGTTTTTTAATGTAGATACATGAAAACTCCCATGGACGTCACAGAAACATAAAAAACGAATACTTGGACGGCACACAAAAACTAGATGAAATTTAGCTGAAATTCATCTGAGTTTTCTGGAAGATACTTGGGCAGTTTTTCAAATGCCCATCTGCAGCCAGTCTAAGGCTTAGCAAGGCACAAAAAACTGTTTTTGGACTCAACAATTCTTGGTTTGCCATTCACCATAAAATTTGTGTAAAGGACGTGTAAAATACTAAGCACACTTTTGAGAGGCTTTAAGTCATATGGATTTTTATGCCAAAGCTGTGCCACTACTCCACCGTTCTGGGTATTTATTGTCTAGAAATATTGTATACACAGCTTATAATTAAGATTTACCTTTCCAATTAACATTTCCACTTTATTCCATTAACCCATATTCGGTGAGCATTACTTGTAAATTTCATTAGAATGTGAACTAGATCCCTCACTTGTTATGTATTCATATCCCGAGTGTAGAATTTCATGGCATTAATCTTTTCTTTACAAATAAAATGGGGCCACTAAATAAAAATTTGCCCTGTTTCTGTGTTGATTACAATAAGAGGATACATGCACACTAATAGTGTCTGTACCAACATTGGGGTCTAAGGGGTATCGTTTTTCCTTATGGAGAGTGACATACCATCTCTGGCTTGTCAAGGTAAGGAGGCTTATTTGCCGTACAATGCTCCTCTGGGAAATTAAATATGCAAATTGCCTCTTCTGAGAAAAAGAGGACTTAACTCTATAGCGCCACCTGTTGGAAGTACTACTTCCAACAGGTGGCGCTATAGAGTTAAGTCCTCTTTTTCTCAGAAGAGGCAATTTGCATATGTACCAAGATTAGATTTCATTTAGCAGATCTCACCGTGAATTTGACATCTATTGGGCTGCAAGACTGTTTCCCCAAATGCGCTAGAATTTCAAAATGTGGATATTACATGTTTGATCCCTCCATTCTGCCTAGAGTCCATAGCACCAAGGGGTATGTCTGTCAAACAACTATGCCATGAAAGCGATTCGCCAAGATAATAGAAACATGGCTGCCTTGTTCCAAAACCAGTATCCCTCCTTTCTGCTGTATATTTGTTATATGTTTTTGTGCCATTCACGATTTACAATAGGGCTAAAAAATAATACCATACACAGTCTGTAGACAGGGTTGACACATGTTTTTTACGCCCTACAACATTAATCAAACATGCTAATTAGGGCACTTCGTGCATCTTTGCTGTGGCCAAGAAGCTCAGTGCAATGTTCCAGCCACTGATTTTGCATGTCCCTCCCCTCACAGGTGATTGACAGCATAAGCCAGTTCTGTCAATCGCCAGTGAAGGAAGTGGGTTCATGCAAAACCCCCGGATGAAACGATGCACTGAGACCTTGGCCACAGCAAAGATTCACTGAGTGTCCTAATTAGCATGTTTGATTAATTTCTGGAGAGCAAAGGCAGAGATGAAAACACTAAAGATGTGATTTCTATAGGGCCTATACCTCTTTAAAGGCTATATTCTGTTAATACTGTCAGTTTGGACTGACAGTTTCCTATCTCAAAATGGTTTTGAACATTCAATCATGTGAGACTTTTTCTTAAAAATAAAAACACTTCTCCTTACCTTAGATGTATCATATGATACATCATTTGAAATCCCATTTACAGATTATGACTTTAGGTAACTATGATACTAAAATGTAGGGATAGTGTTATGACTGTTTAAGCACACTTACACAGGTTATGCATAAACCACTGAAGATGAAAAATCTGCACACCACACGTACCTATTCAGACTAGGCTATTCCTATCCTGGTCCTGACTTGTCCCTCATAGCCTGAGAAAGAAACCAAATTTAAAACACAAATTGTGTAGAAAAAATACATTATTACAGAAATACATTAAAATAAGGTGCAGATGGAAACAAATAACCGGGGGGATGGATGCAGTACACAAGGGATAGGCTGAAAATAATAACATGTTGGAGAAAGACAATAGCAGCAATATCATAAACGTGCTGTGCTGCTTATAAACAAATTGATGACTTGTGCAAATTAATATAGATCCAGAGAAAGAAACAGGTACAATGCATATCAGAAGGTATGATACAAGTAGGATATAAAAAGTGCCTGTGCAAATAGTATCACATTAAATCAGTAGGGACCAGATGGTATATAGCAAAAATGACCAGTGAAGTAGTGTGGGACAATAACATGCTGCCAACTATATAAAGTTGTATAGTATCGGATGAAGAGTGGAGAGGGGGGTCGTCAGCTGTCCCATCGATGCGTCCACCCCGAAGCGCATATCGGTGTCTGCCTTCATCAGGGGATGACTTGTCCCTACCTGACCTCTGAGGTTGGCACCCCACTTAATGTTGGCTGACCCTGAGTGACCTTATCTGCAGCCTAAACTTACACAGTGTGCTAAACAACAGAAAGTAATGAACACAAGCAGAGGGTAAGAAGAAATGCTCAGGACATGTTCACACAGTCACACAAGAAAGATGGAAGAAAATAAAAAGATCCAAACAACAAACTGAATACATAGAAAACCTCACTGACCCTAAAAGTAAAAAGAAAGAAAAGGGAACTGAGGAGTAAGACACACAAACAAACCGAAAGAAAAGCAAAAGAAATTAGAAAGGTAAAATAATCATTAGCTGCAAAGTTAGGTATCCAGACACCATCAAACTTGGAATATAGCCAGTAAAGATTGCCAGGTCCAGGAGCATATACTGTATATACAGTGCCTTGCGAAAGTATTCGGCCCCCTTGAACTTTTCAACCTTTTCCCACATATCATGCTTCAAACATAAAGATACTAAATGTAAATTTTTGGTGAAGAATCAACAACAAGTGGAACACAATTGTTAAGTTGAACGAAATTTATTGGTTATTTCACATTTTTGTGGAAATTCAAAAACTGAAAAGTGGGGCGTGCAATATTATTCGGCCCCTTTAACTTAATACTTTGTTGTACCACCTTTTGCTGCAATTACAGTTGCAAGTCCCCTGGGGTATGTCTCTAACAGTTTTGTACATCGAGAGCTTGAAATTCTTGCCCATTCTTCCTAGGCAAACAGCTCGAGCTCAGTGAGGTTTGATGGAGATCGTTTGTGAACAGCAGTTTTCAGCTCTTTCCACAGATTCTTGATTGGATTGAGGTCTGGACTTTGACGTGGCCATTCTAATACCTGGATACATTTGTTTGTGAACCATTTCATTGTAGATTTTGCTTTAGGTTTGGGATCATTGTCTTGTTGGAAGACAAATCTCCGTCCCATATACAACATAGAGGTGACTGCCAGCACTCACTGTTTAGGGCGCTCATTCCAAATCTAGGGAGCCCTCCTGGGTAATACGTATATTCAAAAGTCTTGATAAAGACCGATTTACGGTCGAAACGTTGCTGCTGTAACATGGCTGGAATAAAGATTTGCTCTATTGGATCATAACTGTCATGAATCCCCAATGGCTAGGGATAGCACAGGATAAGCAAAGAATAATAAATATCGGACGAGCTCTAGGGTGATGGAACCTGGGCTGACCGCTGCCCTACGCCTGACAAACGCAACTAGAGATAGCCAGGGAGCGTGCCTACGTTGGTTCTAGACGCCACGCACCAGCCTAAGAGCTAACTAGTACTGCAGAGAAAACAAAGACCTCACTTGCCTCCAGAGGAATTAACCCCAAAGGTATAGTTGCCCCCCACATGTATTGACGGTGAAATGAGAGGAAGGCACACACATAGAGATGATGTATATAGCTTTAGCAAATAGAGGCCCGCTAAAAACTAGAAAGCAGAATGACACAAAAGGGGACTGAGCGGTCAGCAAAAAACCCTAATCAAAAAAACCATCCTGAGATTACAAGAACCCATGTGCCAACTCATGGCACATGGGGAGAACCTCAGTCCACTAGAGCAACCAGCTAACAAAGAGACATTCTAAGCAAGCTGGACAAAAAACCAAACAACTGAAAATCAGCACTTAGCTTATCCTGAAAGATCTGGGAGCAGGTAGGCAGGAACCAAACAGAGCACATCTGAACACATTGATAGCCGGCAAGGGAAATGACAGAAAGGCCAGGTAAAATAGGAAACACCCAGCCTCTGATGGACAGATGGAAACCAAAGGCCGCAACCCACCAAAGTCACCCAGTACCAGCAATAACCACCAGAGGGAGCCCGCAATCAGAATCCACAACAGTACCCCCCCCTTGAGGAGGGGTCACCGAACCCTCACGAGAACCCCCAGGGCGATCAGGGTGAGCTCTATGGAAGGCGCGGACCAAATCAGTCGCATGAACATCGGAGGCGACCACCCAGGAATTGTCCTCCTGACCATAACCCTTCCACTTAACCAAATACTGGAGTTTGCGTCTGGAAACACGAGAATCCAAGATCTTTTCAACAACATACTCCAATTCTCCCTCCACCAGCACCGGAGCAGGAGGCTCGACCGAAGGAACAACAGGCACCTCATACCTCCGCAACAACGACCGATGGAACACATTATGAATAGCGAACGATGCTGGGAGATCCAAACGGAAAGATACAGGGTTAAGAATCTCCGAGATCCTATAAGGACCGATGAACCGAGGCTTGAACTTAGGAGAAGAGACCTTCATAGGGACAAAACGAGAAGACAACCACACCAAGTCCCCAACAAGAAGTCGGGGACCCACGCGGCGACGGCGATTAGCAAACTGCTGAGTCTTCTCCTGAGACAACTTCAAATTGTCCACCACCTGATTCCAAATGTGATGTAGCCTGTCCACCACCACGTCCACTCCAGGACAATCCGAAGACTCCACCTGACCAGAGGAAAAACGAGGATGAAACCCCGAATTACAAAAAAAAGGAGAGACCAACGTGGCCGAACTAGCCCGATTATTAAGAGCAAATTCGGCCAGTGGCAAAAAAGCAACCCAGTCATCCTGATCAGCAGAAACAAAACACCTCAAATAAGTTTTCAAGGTCTGATTAGTTCGCTCCATCTGGCCATTCGTCTGAGGATGGAATGCAGACGAGAAAGACAAATCAATGCCCATCTTGGCACAAAACGTCCGCCAAAATCTAGACACAAACTGGGATCCCCTGTCAGAAACGATATTCTCCGGAATCCCATGCAAACGAACCACGTTCTGAAAAAACAAAGGAACCAACTCAGAGGAGGAGGGCAACTTAGGCAAGGGCACCAAATGAACCATCTTAGAAAAGCGGTCACACACAACCCAGATAACGGACATTTTCTGTGAAACCGGGAGATCAGAAATAAAATCCATGGAAATGTGCGTCCAAGGCCTCTTCGGGATGGGCAAGGATAACAACAACCCACTAGCCCGTGAACAGCAAGGCTTAGCTCGAGCACACACTTCACAAGACTGCACAAAGGTACGCACATCCCTAGACAAGGAAGGCCACCAAAAAGACCTGGCCACCAAGTCTCTTGTACCAAATATTCCAGGATGACCAGCCAACACAGAAGAATGGACCTCGGAGATGACTCTACTGGTCCAATCATCCGGAACAAACAGTCTTTCTGGTGGACATCGATCCGGTTTATCCACCTGAAACTCCTGCAATGCGCGTCGCAAGTCTGGGGATACGGCGGACAATATTACCCCATCCCTAAGGATACCAGCAGGCCCAGTGTCTCCAGGAGAGTCAGGCACAAAACTCCTGGAAAGAGCATCTGCCTTCACATTCTTTGAACCTGGCAGGTATGAAACCACGAAATTGAAACGAGAAAAAAATAACGACCAACGAGCCTGTCTAGGATTCAAACGCCTGGCAGACTCAAGGTAAATGAGATTCTTGTGATCAGTCAAGACCACCACGCGATGCTTAGCACCCTCAAGCCAATGACGCCACTCCTCAAATGCCCACTTCATGGCCAAAAGCTCCCGATTACCCACATCATAATTGCGCTCGGCGGGCGAGAATTTTCTAGAGAAGAAAGCACATGGCTTCATCACCGAGCCATTAGAACTTCTCTGTGACAAAACCGCCCCCGCTCCAATCTCGGAAGCATCAACCTTGTTGACACAACACAGGAGCAGAAGAAAACCGGCGCTTAAGTTCCCGAAAGGCCTCCACAGCCGCAGGAGACCAATCAGCAACATCAGCACCCTTTTTAGTCAAATCAGTCAAAGGTTTAACAATACTGGAAAAATTAGCAATGAACCGACGATAAAAATTAGCAAACCCCAAGAACTTCTGAAGGCTCTTAACAGATGTAGGTTGTGTCCAGTCACAAATAGCCTGAACCTTAACGGGATCCATCTCAATAGTAGAAGGAGAAAAAATGTACCCCAAAAAAGAAATCTTCTGGACTCCGAAGAGACACTTTGAGCCCTTCACAAACAGAGAATTGGCCCGCAAAACCTGAAACACCTTCCTGACCTGTAGAACATGAGACTCCCAGTCATCAGAAAACACCAAAATATCATCCAAATACACAATCATAAACTTATCCAGATATTCACGGAAAATATTGTGCATAAAGGACTGAAAAACTGACGGAGCATTGGAGAGTCCAAAAGGCATTACCAAATACTCAAAATGGCCCTCAGGCGTATTAAATGCGGTTTTCCACTCATCACCCTGTTTTATCCGCACCAGATTATACGCACCACGAAGATCTATTTTAGTGAACCACCTAGCCCCCTTAATGCGAGCAAACAAATCAGTAAATAATGGCAATGGATACTGGTATTTGACTGTAATCTTATTCAGAAGGCGATAATCTATACAAGGCCTCAGGGAACCATCTTTTTTTGCCACGAAAAAAAAACCTGCTCCCAGAGGGGACGAAGATGGACGAATATGTCCCTTTTCCAAGGACTCCTTAATATAATTCCGCATAGCAGTATGCTCTGGCAGTGACAGATTAAATAAACGACCCTTAGGGAACTTACTGCCAGGGATCAATTCTATAGCACAGTCACACTCTCTATGAGGAGGGAGCGAATTGAGCTTAGGCTCCTCAAAAACATCCTTATAATCCGACAAAAACGCAGGGATCTCCGAAGGAGTAGATGAAGCGATAGAAATTGGAGGTGCATCATCATGAACCCCCTCACATCCCCAGCTGCGCACAGACATTGTTTTCCAGTCCAGGACAGGATTATGAGTTTGTAACCATGGCAGACCAAGCACTAGTACATCATGTAAATTATACAGTACAAGGAAGCGAATCACCTCCTGATGAACGGGAGTCATGCGCATGGTCACTTGTGTCCAATACTGCGGTTTATTCATAGCCAATGGTGTAGAATCAATTCCCTTCAGAGGAATAGGAACTTCCAGAGGCTCTAGACTAAAACCGCAGCGTTTAGCAAATGACCAATCCATAAGACTCAGGGCAGCGCCTGAATCCACATAGGCATCGACGGAAATGGAAGACAGTGAAAAAATCAGAGTCACAGACAAAATGAACTTAGACTGCAGAGTATCAATGGCAAAAGATTTATCAACCCTTTTTGTGCGTTTAGAGCATGCTGATATAACATGAGCTGAATCACCACAATAAAAACACAAACCATTTTTCCGCCTATAATTTTGCCGTTCACTTCTGGACTGAATTCTATCACATTGCATAGTCTCAGGTGCCTGTTCAGAAGACACCGCCAACTGGTGCACGGGTTTGCGCTCCCGTAAACGCCGATCAATCTGAATGGCCATAGCCATAGACTAATTCAGACCTGTAGGCGCAGGGAACCCCACCATAATATCCTTAATGGCCTCAGAAAGACCATTTCTGAAGTTTGCAGCCAGGGCGCACTCATTCCACTGAGTAAGCACCGACCATTTCCGAAATTTCTGACAATATATTTCCGCTTCATCATGCCCCTGAGAGAGGGCTAATAAAGCCTTTTCAGCCTGAATCTCTAGGTTAGGTTCCTCATAGAGCAATCCCAATGCCAGAAAAAACGCATCCACACTGAGCAACGCAGGATCCCCTGGTGCCAATGCAAATGCCCAATTCTGAGGGTCGCCCCGTAGGAACGATATAACAATCTTGACCTGTTGAGCAGGGTCTCCAGAGGAGCGAGATTTCAAAGAGAGAAACAATTTACAATTGTTCCTGAAATTCAGGAAGGTAGATCTATCTCCAGAAAAAAACTCTGGGATAGGAATTCTAGGTTCAGACATGGGAGTGTGAACAACGAAATCCTGTATGTTTTGAACCTTTGCCGCGAGATTACTCAGGCTGGAAGCCAAACTCTGGACATCCATGATAAACAGCTAAGATCAGAGCCATTCAAGGGTTAAGAGGAGGTAAGAAGCAGCTAGACAGCAATTAAGGGCTAGGCAGCAAAACTCTGAAGGAAAAAAAAAAAAAAAAAATTTCCCTTGAACACTTCTTTCTCTCCTGCTTCAGCCCAAACAATTAACACTTTCTGGCCGGCTATACTGTCATGAATCCCCAATGGCTAGGGATAGCACAGGATAAGCAAAGAATAATAAATATCGGACGAGCTCTAGGGTGATGGAACCTGGGCTGACCGCTGCCCTACGCCTGACAAACGCAACTAGAGATAGCCAGGGAGCGTGCCTACGTTGGTTCTAGACGCCACGCACCAGCCTAAGAGCTAACTAGTACTGCAGAGAAAACAAAGACCTCACTTGCCTCCAGAGGAATTAACCCCAAAGGTATAGTTGCCCCCCACATGTATTGACGGTGAAATGAGAGGAAGGCACACACATAGAGATGATGTATATAGCTTTAGCAAATAGAGGCCCGCTAAAAACTAGAAAGCAGAATGACACAAAAGGGGACTGAGCGGTCAGCAAAAAACCCTAATCAAAAAAACCATCCTGAGATTACAAGAACCCATGTGCCAACTCATGGCACATGGGGAGAACCTCAGTCCACTAGAGCAACCAGCTAACAAAGAGACATTCTAAGCAAGCTGGACAAAAAAACAAACAACTGAAAATCAGCACTTAGCTTATCCTGAAAGATCTGGGAGCAGGTAGGCAGGAACCAAACAGAGCACATCTGAACACATTGATAGCCGGCAAGGGAAATGACAGAAAGGCCAGGTAAAATAGGAAACACCCAGCCTCTGATGGACAGATGGAAACCAAAGGCCGCAACCCACCAAAGTCACCCAGTACCAGCAATAACCACCAGAGGGAGCCCGCAAACAGAATCCACAACACATAACACCCGGCTGGAGCGCTGTTCTTTTGACTTTTGAAATCTCCATCCCAGTCTCAGGTCTTTTGCAGACTCCAACAGGTTTTCTTCAAGAATGGTCCTGTATTTGGCTCCATCCATCTCTCCATCAATTTTAACAATCTTCCCTGTCCCTGCTGAAGAAAAGCAGACCCAAACCATGATACTGCCACCACCATGTTTGACAGTGGGGATGGTGTGTTTAGGGTGATGAGCTGGGTTGCCTTTACGCCAAACATATCGTTTGGCATTGTTGCCAAAAAGTTCGATTTTGGTTTCATCTGACCAGACCACCTTCTTCCACATGTTTGGTTTGTCTCCCAGGTGGCTTGTTGCAAACTTTAATCAACACTTTTCATGGATATCTTTGAGAAATGGCTATTTTCTTGCCACTCTTCCATAAAGGCCAGATTTGTGCAGTGTACGACTGATTGTTGTCCTATGGGCAGACTGTCCCACCTCAGCTGTAGATCTCTGCAGTTCATCCAGAGTGATCATGGGTCTCTTGGCTGCATCTCAGATCAGTCTTCTCCTTGTTTGAGATGAAAGTTTAGAGGGACGGCCAGGTCTTGGTAGATTTGCAGTGGTATGATACTCCTTCCATTTCAATATGATCGCTTGTACAGTGCTCTTTGGGATGTTTAAAGTTTTGGAAATCATTTTGCATCCAAATCTAGCTTTATACTTCTCCACAACAGTATCACGGACCTGCCTGTTGTGTTCCTTTGTCTTCATGATGCTCTATTTGCTTCAAACAGAACCCTGAGACTATCACAGAGCAGGTGCGTTTATATGGAGACTTGATTACACACAGGTGGATTATATTTATCATCATTAGTTATTTAGGACAACATTGGATCATTCAGAGATGCACAATGAACTTCTGGAGTGAGTTTAATGCACTGAAAGTAAAGGGGCCGAATAATATTGCACGCCCCAATTTTCAGTTTTTCAATTTCCACAAAAATTTAAAATAACCAATAAATTTCGTTCAACTTTAGAATTGTGTTCCACTTGTTGATTCTTCACCAAAAATTTACATTTGGTATCTTTATGTTTGAAGCATGATATGTGGGAAAAGGTTGAAAAGTTCAAGGGGGCTGAATACTTTCACAACGCACTGTATATGGGAACGCTACTGACATAGCTTCAAGTTACATGGCAAACTAAGAAATCACATGACATATGCAGTGCATCATATGGCGGTACATAGCATAATATCACATTAGTACATTACGATAAGAAGCGTATCACATATTTACATGAGAGGCACAAGGGCCGCACAGAAGGGGAAAAGAGTGCACTTAAAGGGACCTGTCACCTCCTTACAATAAGACAAACCAAATCGAGAAAGTCAAAACACCTGCATAGAACCAACACACAAAAGCAAAGACAAGAGCATTATCATCAGTTGGACAGAGAAAACACAGACTGTGGTCTAGCAGGGAGGGAAACCAACCCGCAGCCAAAGATCACTGGATTGAGTCATGGAGATGAGCCGTGACAGTTAGGTAATGTTTGTTATGTAGTTACACTTTTTCTGACCTACTTTCATCATTGAGTTCATAAAGATCTCTGCTTGCAGTCACTCAATAACAACTTATTTATATATATATACAGATATTTACTGTACTATTCACGGGATAAACACCGGCGCACAACTCGTTTCAGTACTGCGTACTTATAATAAGCCAATCATTTGTTCATCACATGACTGGGATAGATTGATAAACTTTTTAATTGATACAGAAAGTACATTAGAAAACAGTATATTTTTTACAGATACAGAGAATTGCCTTTAGATCAAACTGTACAAACGCTTCAAATCGATTCCAGAACATATAGCTGCTTCTTAGAATGAGAAAATATTATACAAGCTGAATTTTTTGGGTGAAAGTTTAGTTTAAGTTGTTATGATAACGTTATGTTATCTCATAGAATTTAATTACAAGATGTAAATGTAAAACTAGCTTTATTAATTATATCATGGCGATGTTTTGTCATTTCTCAGTGTGCAATTATAAGTCAGTCGCATTGCCCTGAGGCTTTTATTCTAATTTAAAGTCTCTTCATTAACAGATTGGGGGGAATGAATGAAACAAAGCTGTGGCTATGTTTCTATTTACTTTAAAGGGAACCTGTCACCCCCGAAGATAAGCTAAGCCCTCCGGCATCAGGGGCTTATCTACAGCATTCTGTAATGCTGTAGATAAGCCCCCGATGTATCCTGAAAGATGACAAAAAGAGGTTAGATTATACTCACCCAGGGGTGGTCCCACTGCGGTCTGGGTTCGATGGGCATCGCGGTCCGGTCTGGGGCCTCCTATCTTCATAGGATGATGTCCTTTTCTTGTCTTCACGCTGCGGCTCCGGCGCAGGTGTACTTTGTCTGCCCTGTTGAGGGCAGAGCAAAGTACTGTAGTGCACAGGCCCCGGGCCTCAATGATGCAACCGCTATGCATGCCAGCCGGCTCACACTGAGGTACGAGTGTATTCATAATCCTGCACTATGTAGCGCTGAGCTCCCGTGAGAAAGGTCACCAGAGTTCATAGCTGATGAATCCCAGTGATCTCACTGAGCTGTGCCATAAATGGAATGGTCAATTAGCCCATGTCAGGACTCCCAATTGGATAGGTCCCAGCAATGAGAATCACCTTATCGTGTGTTATGATTTTCCCAATGGCAGGGAAATCAAAAATAACAAACAGACTAGCTCTCGGGTGATGGAAACTAAAGTGACCGTGACCTGAACCTGACACGACACTGGAAGTAGCCGGGGAGTGTTTCCTACGATGCCCTAGACACCACGCGCCAGCCGGAGATCTAACTACCCCTATCAGAGGAATATACAGGCCTGCCTTACCTCCAGAGATGAACCCCAAAAGGAGATAGCAGGCCCCCACAAATATTGACGGTGAGTCAAGAGGAAAAGACATACGTAGGATGAACAGCAGATTTAGCACAGTGAGGTCCGCTTACTAGATAGCAGAAGTACAGGAAAGAGTTACTTCACGGTCAACTTCAAAACACTACTCAAAAACACCATCCTGAAATTACTTTAAAACTCCAGTGACAACTCATGCCACTGGAATGGCAATTTCAGTCCACGAGAGCTTCCAGCTGCAGAGAGTCACATTGCAGATAGCTGGACAAAAAATAACATTAACTAGGAACAAAATTCAACTTAGCTGAACTGGAACTTGAGGCAGGAGAATGCAACAGAATGCTACTGATACATTGTTGGCCGGCATCGGACCAGCAGCCAAGCAGCCTTAAATAGGAAACTCCCCTAATGGGTGTCAACAGGTGATCAAGGATAGAAGAAGGCAAATAAGTGGCAATACCATAAAACACCACCGGGGGAGCCCACAAACAGAATTCACAACAGTACCCCCCCCTTAAGGAGGGGGCACCGAACCCTCACCAGAACCACCAGGGCGATCTGGATGAGCACTATGGAATGCACGAACCAAATCAGGAGCATGAACATCAGATGCTGTCACCCAAGAATTATCCTCCTGACCATAGCCTTTCCACTTAACCAGATACTGAAGTTTCCGTCTGGAAACACGGGAGTCCAAGATCTTTTCTACCACATACTCCAACTCACCCTCAACCAGCACAGGAGCAGGAGGATCAGCAGACGGAACAACCGGCACCTCATACCTCCGCAATAATGACCGATGAAAAACATTATGAATAGTAAAAGATGCTGGGAGGTCCAAACGAAAGGACACAGGATTGAGAACCTCCAGAATCCTATAAGGGCCGATAAACCGAGGCTTAAACTTAGGAGACGAGACCTTCATAGGAACAAATCGAGAAGACAACCAAACCAGGTCCCCAACACAAAGACGAGGACCGACACGCCGATGACGATTAGTGAACTGTTGAGTCTTCTCCTGGGACAACTTCAGATTGTCCACAACCTGTCCCCAAATCTGATGCATTCTATCAACCACAGCATCTACTCCAGGACAATCCGAAGACTCCAATTGACCGGACGAAAAGCGAGGGTGAAACCCTGAATTACAAAAAAATGGAGAAACCAAAGTGGCAGAACTGGCCCGATTGTTAAGGGCAAACTCTGCCAATGGCAAAAAATCAAGCCAATCGTCCTGATCAGCGGACACAAAACACCTCAAGTAAGTCTCCAAGGTCTGATTAGTACGCTCAGTCTGGCCATTAGTCTGAGGATGGAATGCAGACGAAAACGACAAGTCGATGCCCATCCTGGCACAGAACGCCCGCCAAAATCTAGACACAAACTGAGTACCCCTGTCAGAAACTATATTCTCAGGAATACCATGCAAACGCACAACATTCTGAAAAAATAGAGGGACCAGCTCAGAGGAGGAGGGCAATTTGGGCAAAGGTACCAAGTGAACCATCTTGGAAAAACGGTCACACACCACCCAGATGACGGACATCCTACGAGAAACAGGAAGGTCAGAAATAAAGTCCATAGAGATGTGCGTCCAAGGCCTCTTAGGAATAGGCAAGGGCAACAACAACCCGCTGGCCCGGGAACAGCAGGGCTTAGCCCGAGCACAAACATCACAAGACTGCACAAAAATACGTACATCTCGAGACAAGGAAGGCCACCAGAAGGACCTAGACACCAGATCCCTGGTGCCAAAAATTCCAGGATGACCTGCCAACGCGGAAGAGTGAACCTCCGAAATAACTCTACTGGTCCAGTCATCAGGGACAAACAGTCTACCAGGCGGACAGCGATCAGGCCTATCCACCTGAAACTCCTGCAAAGAGCGCCGCAGGTCTGGGGAGACAGCTGACAATATCACCCCATCCTTCAGGATGCCAGTAGGTTCGGAATCACCAGGCGAGTCAGGCTCAAAACTCCTAGAGAGGGCATCCGCCCTCACATTCTTAGACCCAGGCAGATATGAGACCACAAAGTTAAATCGAGAGAAAAACAATGACCAGCGCGCCTGTCTAGGATTCAGACGCCTGGCTGACTCAAGATAAATTAGATTTTTGTGGTCAGTCAAGACCACCACCTGGTGTCTAGCACCCTCAAGCCAATGACGCCACTCCTCAAATGCCCACTTCATGGCCAAGAGCTCCCGATTTCCAACATCATAATTTCGCTCAGCGGGCGAAAACTTTCGAGAGAAAAACGCACATGGTCTCATCACTGAGCAGTCAGGACCTTTCTGCGACAAAACTGCACCTGCTCCGATCTCGGAAGCATCTACTTCAACCTGGAACGGGAGCGAAACATCAGGCTGGCGCAACACAGGAGCAGAAGAAAAGCGGCGCTTAAGCTCCCGAAAGGCCTCCACAGCCGCAGAGGACCAATTAGCAACATCAGCACCCTTCTTGGTCAAATCAGTCAAAGGTTTAGCAATGGCAGAAAAACCCGCTATGAATCGGCGATAGAAATTAGCAAATCCCAAGAATTTCTGAAGACTCTTTAGAGAAGTAGGTTGTATCCAATCACAAATAGCCTGAACCTTAACAGGGTCCATCTCCATAGATGAAGGGGAAAAAATATATCCCAGAAAGGAAATTCTCTGAACCCCAAAAATACACTTTGAGCCCTTCACAAATAGAGAATTAGCTCGTAAAACCTGAAAAACTCTCCTGACCTGTTGAACATGAGATTCCCAGTCCTCCGAAAAAATCAAAATATCATCCAAATACACAATCATAAATTTATCCAGATATTCACGGAAAATATCGTGCATAAAGGACTGAAAAACGGAAGGGGCATTCGCGAGACCGAAAGGCATTACCAAATACTCAAAATGGCCTTCAGGCGTATTAAATGCGGTCTTCCACTCATCCCCCTGCTTAATCCGCACCAAATTATACGCACCACGTAGATCGATCTTAGTGAACCACTTCGCCCCCTTTATGCGAGCAAAAAGATCAGTCAGTAAAGGTAACGGGTACTGGTATTTAACAGTAATCTTATTCAGAAGTCGATAGTCGATACAAGGTCTCAATGAACCATCCTTTTTACCCACAAAGAAAAACCCTGCCCCCAATGGAGACAAAGAGGGGTGAATATGACCCTTTTCCAAAGATTCTCTGATATACTCCCGCATAGCAGTATGTTCAGGTACAGACAAATTAAACAAGCGACCCTTAGGAAATTTACTACCGGGAATCAACTCAATAGCGCAGTCACACTCTCTGTGAGGGGGGAGAGAATCAGTTTTAGGCTCCTGAAAGACATCATAAAAATCTGACAGAAATGCTGGGATCTCAGAGGGAGTAGATGAAGAAATGGGAACCAAAGGTGCATCCCCATGAATCCCCCGACATCCCCAACTCAGCACAGACATTGATCTCCAGTCCAAGACTGGATTATGAATTTGTAACCATGGTAATCCAAGTACTAATACGTCATGTAGATTATATAACACAAGGAAACGAATAATCTCCTGATGGTCTGGGGAAAGATGCATAGTCACTTGTGTCCAATATTGTGGTTTATTGCTAGCCAAAGGTGTAGAATCAATACCCTTTAAGGGAATAGAAACCTCCAGAGGCTCTAAATCAAACCCACAACGCTTGGCAAAGGACCAATCCATGAGACTCAGAGCGGCGCCAGAATCCACATAAGCATCCACAGTAACAGATGATAAAGTACAAATCAATGTCACGGACAAAAGAAATTTAGACTGCAAGGTACCCATAGAAAAAGATTTATCAACCTTTTTATCAACCTTCTTTATGCGTTTAGAGCATGCTGATATAACATGAGCTGGATCTCCACAATAGAAGCACAACCCATTTTTGCGCCTGTAATTCTGTCGTTCGCCTCTAGACAATACACTATCGCATTGCATATGCTCTGGTGCCTTTTCAGAGGTCACCGCCAAATGATGCACAGGTTTTTGCTCAGAAGATACCGCCATACGGTGCACAGGTTTTTGCTCAGAAGATACCGCCATATGGTGCACAGGTTTTTGCTCAAAAGATACCGCCATATGGTGCACAGATTTTTGCTCAGAGGATACCGCCATATGGTGCACAGATTTGCGCTCCCGTAAACGCCGATCAATCTGGATAGCCAATTTCATGGCATCATTCAGACCTGTAGGCACAGGGAACCCCACCATGACATCCTTCACGGCATCAGAGAGACCTTCTCTGAAATTAGCTGCTAGAGCGCACTCATTCCATTTAGTAAGTACCGACCATTTACGAAACTTCTGGCAGTATATCTCAGCTTCATCTTGCCCTTGGGAAAGAGCTATCAAGGCTTTCTCAGCCCAAATCTCTAAATTAGGTTCTTCATAAAGCAACCCCAAAGCCAGAAAAAACGCATCTACATTTAATAACGCAGGATCCCCTGGCGACAATGCAAATGCCCAACTTTGTGGGTCACCCCGCAATAGAGAAATAACAATTTTAACCTGTTGCGCAGGATCACCAGCAGAGTGAGATTTCAGAGACAAAAACAATTTACAATTCTCTCTGAAATTCAAAAAACGGGATCTGTCTCCGGTAAAAAATTCAGGCATAGGGATCTTAGGTTCAGACATTGGAGCACGTATAACAAAATCTTGTAAGTTCTGGACCTTTGAAGCCAGGTTATTCAGACCTGCAACCAAACTCTGTGGATCCATGATTCAAACAGGTGTAACCAAAGCCATTCAAAGATTAAGAGGAGAGGAAAAAAAAAAAAAGGCTGAAGACTGCAGTTTAAGCAAGGAGTACAAATAAGCACTAAGGTGCACTTTCCAAACACAGAAGGAAAAAAAAAAACCTTTTCATATCCTTTCCTGCTTTAGTGCATAGTTTTAACACATGTGGGCCGGCCAAACTGTTATGATTTTCCCAATGGCAGGGAAATCAAAAATAACAAACGGACTAGCTCTCGGGTGATGGAAACTAAAGTGACCGTGACCTGAACCTGACACGACACTGGAAGTAGCCGGGGAGTGTTTCCTACGATGCCCTAGACACCACGCGCCAGCCGGAGATCTAACTACCCCTATCAGAGGAATATACAGGCCTGCCTTACCTCCAGAGATGAACCCCAAAAGGAGATAGCAGGCCCCCACAAATATTGACGGTGAGTCAAGAGGAAAAGACATACGTAGGATGAACAGCAGATTTAGCACAGTGAGGTCCGCTTACTAGATAGCAGAAGTACAGAAAAGAGTCACTTCACGGTCAACTTCAAAACACTACTCAAAAACACCATCCTGAAATTACTTTAAAACTCCAGTGACAACTCATGCCACTGGAGTGGCAATTTCAGTCCACGAGAGCTTCCAGCTGCAGAGAGTCACATTGCAGATAGCTGGACAAAAAATAACATTAACTAGGAACAAAATTCAACTTAGCTGAACTGGAACTTGAGGCAGGAGAATGCAACAGAATGCTACTGATACATTGTTGGCCGGCATCGGACCAGCAGCCAAGCAGCCTTAAATAGGAAACTCCCCTAATGGGTGTCAACAGGTGATCAAGGATAGAAGAAGGCAAATAAGTGGCAATACCATAAAACACCACCGGGGGAGCCCACAAACAGAATTCACAACAATCGTGGCTGCCAGGTACACATGAATTGATCAATTTATGCGCTAAGTATTCTAATTTTTTTCTATTTTCTAAAGCAG
This sequence comes from Ranitomeya variabilis, assembly GCF_051348905.1. NCBI lineage: Eukaryota > Metazoa > Chordata > Amphibia > Anura > Dendrobatidae > Ranitomeya > Ranitomeya variabilis. Next base: position 315,300,382 of record NC_135236.1, read on the forward strand.
TAATGCAATTCAAATTTCATATATTTCATGTTTGATAGTGCTACAGAATGTTACTTTATTTTGTTAGTTATATGTGGAGATGGCTAGTCTTAGTAAGCACCTGTACACACCTGATTTCTGTTTGGAAGTGATGGTCAGCCTTTTTATATTTGTATACCCCTATTAAGATCACTCCTTGAGAAAGTCAAGGAGAAAGGTACGTTGGAGTCCTGGAGTTTTTACTTCTTGGTCAGTCTTTTCTTATATATAGTATTTTGCATTTCACACTTTTATTGAATTATTTCTATACCATTTACCTGTGTTATAGTTTATATTTCTAGTTAGTGAATGTATATGTTTTACTTTTAAACTACTATACTCTATTTATTCCATTCAATACTATGTCTTTAATTCACAGCCAGTTAATTACCGTAGAGTACAATACTGACTATATAGATTATACAAATATCTGATGTGCTTCCCATGAACCTTCTTTTGGGTGATGCTCCCCACATTTTAAAAGCAATTTCCTTAAATATTTTCATACATTAATAAAATTGAATTTCTTCTTTTTTTTGAGTGGCTACTCATTTATAAGTTCTTTCAATGTATACAACATACATATGCTCTAAAGTGGTGTCAATATAGCATTAGAAAGACAGGACTAAGACATTGCTGACCCCAGGGAACCAAAGCATAAATGTATCCATTACCCTAGAGTTTCAAGGAAAGCACTTTATCTATGAGTAGAACACACCAGAGAAACAGACATCAACACCCTCACTATCCCTGAACACCAGGACACTAAACACCAGGAGCTGTTCCTGATGTAATCACCAAATTATGCCCGAAACTGTTTGTGTCTTCATTACTAAACTATTACTCCAGAGAAATAGATAATGTAAAAATAAGCATAGACAAATAAATAATATAAAAAATCAGCACTCAGATAGAAAATTATAAAAATATTAATTAACATATCAATTTAAAAAATTAAGAAGAACGCAAAGAAACATATGAACAGTGATTATCTTGTGATCCTGCAGAAAGACATCACAGTATACAGTATAATTCATCTATCATTGGAGTCGCATGTTATAATCAGCCAGTTAGTTAGATATTAATTAATAAATGATTTTTCCAACATTAATTGCTAAACAGGATTATTAAAAAACTATATAATAGATGGGTATTTAACCTATAATTTTATCAATAAAATCCCATGGGAATGTAAATGAACCAATGTATCATAGCCAATCAATATAATGTCAATACAAAATTAACTTTTAGATTTTCATGAAACATAATCACCAAAGTAATAACCACATTTCCAAGATCGTATACATTTATCTTTTATTATTCCACATAAGCCGTATATTATTTGAGCATTCCAGTCATTTCCGACAGTTAGCGAAATACCATGTAGCAAGATGAATATACGTACTTCCTGTTTGGCTGGATTTCCCTATACCAGTCCATTGGTTACTAGACACTGGTACCGGTATTTTAGATTAAATAGTGCAATATTAACCCCTTCACCCCGAAGCCTGTTTTCACCTAAGTGACAGGGCCAATTTTTACAATTCTGACCACTGTCACTTTATGAGGTCATAACTCTGAAACGCTTAACGGATCCTGGTGATTCTGACATATTGTACTTCATGATAGTGGTAAAACTTCTTCGATATGACTTGCATTTATTTGTGAAAAAAACAAAAATTTGTCGAAAATTATGAAAATTTAGCAATTTTCAAACTTTTAGTTTTTATGCCCTTAAATTAGAGAGTTATATCACATAATATAGTTAATAAACAACATTTCCCACATGTCTGCTTTACATCAGCACAATTTTGGAAACATAATTTTTTTTTGTTAGGGAGTTATAAGGGTTAAAAGTTGACCAGCGATTTCTCATTTTTGCAACAAAATTTGCAAAACCATTTTTTTTACGGACCACCTCACACTTGAAGTGACTTTGAGGGGTCTATATGACAGAAAATGCCCAAAAGTGACACCATTCTAAAAACTGCACCCCTCAAGGTACTCAAAACCACATTCAAAAAGTTTATTAACCCCTCAGGTGCTTCACAGGAATTTTTGGAATGTTTAAAAAAAATTGAACATTTAACTTTTTTTTCACAAAATTTTTACTTCAGATCCAATTTGTTTTATTTTACCAAGGGTAACAGGAGAAATTGGACCACAAATGTCGTTGTACAATTTGTCCTGAGTACGCCGATACCCCACATGTTGGGGTAAACCATTGATTGGGCACATGGCAGAGCTCGGAAGGGAAGGAGCGCCATTTGACTTTTCAATGCAAGATTTGCTGGAATTGAGATCGGAACCCATGGCTCGATTGGAGAGCCCCTGACGTGCCTAGACAGTGGAAACCCCCACAAGTGACACCATTTTAGAAAGTAGACCCTCTAAGGAACTTATCTAGATGTGTGGTGAGCACTTTGAACCTCCAAGTGCTTCACAGAAGTTTATAATGTAGAGCCGTAAAAAAAAATTCATATTAATTTTCACAAAAAATGATATTTTGGCCCCAAATTTTTTATTTTCCCAAGGGTAACAGGATAAATTGGACCCCAAAGGTTGTTGTGCAATTTGTCCTGAGTACGCTGGCTGATACTTCATATATGGGGATAAATCACTGTTTGAGCACATGGCAGAGCTCAGAAGGGAAGGAGCGCCGTTTGACTTTTCAATGCAAAATTGGCTGGAATTGAGATCGGAACCCATGTCGCGTTTGGAGAGCCCCTGACATGCCTAAACAGTGGAAACCCCCAACAATGGACCCCATTTTGGAAAGAAGACCCCCTAAGGAACTTATCTAGATGTGTGGTGAGCACTTTTAACCCCCAATTGTTTCACTAAAGTTTAGAATGTAGCGCTGTGAAAATTTAAAAAATCATTTTTTCTTTCCACAAAATGATGTTTCAGCCTGCAATTTTTTTCCCAAGGGTAACAGGAGAAATTGGACCACAAAGGTTATTGTCCAATTTGTCCTGAGTATGCTGATATCCCATACATGGGGGGAACCACTGTTTGGGCGCACGGCAGAGCTCGGAAGGGAAGGAGCGCCGTTTGAAATGCAGACTTAGATGGATTGGTCTGCAGGTGTCATGTTGCATTTGCAGAGCCCCTGATGTACCTAAACAGTAGAAACCCCCCACAAGTGACCCCATATTGGAAACTAGACCCCCCAAGGAACTTATCTAGATGTGTTGTGAGAACTTTGAACGAACAAGTGTTTCACTACAGTTTATAACGCAGAGCCGTGAAAATAAAAAATATTTTTTTTTCCACGAAAATGATATTTTAGCCCCCACGTTTTTATTTTCCCAAGGGTAACAGGAGAAATTGGACCCCAAAGGTTGTTGTCCAACTTGTCCTGAGAACACTGATACCCCATATGTTGGGGGGGACCACTGTTTGGGCGCACAGGAGAACTCGGAAGGGAAGGAGCACGGTAGTTTTTCAAAGCAGAATTGGCTGGAATTGAGATCGGACGCCATGTCGCGTTTGGAGAGCCCCTGATGTGCCTAAACAGTGGAAACCTCCAATTATAACTGAAACCCTAACCCCAGCGCTAACCCTAGCCCTAACCCCAACCTTAACCCCAGCCCTAACCCTAGCCCTAACCCCAACCCTAACCCTAACCCTAGCCCTAACTCTAGCCCTAACCCTAGCCCTAACCCTAACCCTAATGGGAAAATGGAAATACATACATTTTTTAAAATTTTATTATTTTTCCCTAACTAAGGGGGTGATGAAGGGGGGTTTGATTTACTTTTATAGCATTTTTTTGGTGGATTTTTATGGTTGGCAGCCATCACACACTAAAAGACGCTTTTTATTACAAAAAATAGTTTTTGCATCACCACATTTTGAGAGCTATAATTTATCCATATTTTGGCCCACAGAGTCATGTGAGATCTTGTTTTTTGCAGGACGAGTTGACGTTTTTATTGGTACCATTTTCGGGCACATGACATTTTTTAATCGCTTTTTATTCCGATTTTTGGGAGGCGGAATGAACAAAAAACAGCAATTCCTGAAATTCTTTTAGGGGGGGGCGTTTATAGCGTTCCACGTGTGGTAAAATTGATAAAGCAGTTTTATTCTTCATGTCAGTACGATTACAGTGATACCTCATTTATGTAATTTTTTTATGTTTTGGCGCTTTTACACAATAAAAACAATTTTATATAAAAAAAAAATTGTTTTTGCATCGCTTTATTCTGAGAGCTATAACTTTTTTATTTTTCTGTTGATGATGCTGTATGGTGGCTTTTTTTTGCGGGACAAGATGACGTTTTCAACGGTACCATGGTTATTTATATCCGTCTTTTTGATCGCGTGTTATTCCACTTTTTGTTCGCCTGTATGATATAATAAAGCATTGTTTTTTGCCTTGGTTTTTTTTTTTTTTTTTGCGGTGTTCACTGAAGGGGTTAACTAGTGGGATAGTGTTATAGAGCGGGTCGTTACGGACGCGGCGATACCAAATATGTGTACTTTTATTGTTTTTTTTTTATTTACAAAAATAAATGGATTTACTGGGAAATGTTTTTTTTTTCTTTATTTGGGGATTTTTTTATTTTATTCTTTATACATTGTATATATATTTTTTTACTTCTTACCATTGTCCCAGGGTGGGATATCACTGTTGTAGATCAGATCGTTGATCTGACAGTGTGCATAGCACTCTGTCAGATCAACGATCTGACAGGCAACTTACAGAGGCTTGCCGGCGCCTGCTATTAGGAACTCTCAGCAGGCGCCGGCAAGCCAGGTCAGTAAATGACCCGGAAGGAGTCCCGCGGCCATCTTGGATCCGGGGACTCCTTCCGGATCACCGGAGCAGCGCAATCTTATTGCGTTGCTCCGGTGGGAGAGCGCAGGGAGCCCCCGTCCCTGCGCGATCCACCTCTATGCCGCTGTCACTACTGACAGTGGCATCAGAGGGGTTAAATGCCCGCGATCGGCACTAGCGCTGATCGTGGGCATTGCTGCGGGGTGTCAGCTGTCATATGCAGCTGACACCCACACCCGATCACCGCGGCACTCAGCGCGAGACCGCGGTGATCGATCCGCTGTACTAGTACTGTGGCTGGCACAAATGCAGTGCCGGCAGCGCCGTACTAGTACAGCGAATGGCGCAAAGGGGTTAAACATAAGTGTTAATATTCATCCGGGTCATAGAGAGATATTTGTTGCCTGCATACTGCGTCTTTATAAGAAATCATTTAGACCGCTTAGCCGAGATTCTTCACATCAGTGCCAAGCATAAAGCAATGTTATGGAGGGATTTCAGGTCTTGCTTATGACGAATATCCAGGTGCTTCTCACAAAATTAGAATATCATCAAAAAATTAATTTATTCCCTTTCTTCAATACAAAAAGTGAAATGCATATAGAGTCATTACTCATTACAAACAAAGTGATCTATTTCAAGTGTTTATTTCTGTTAATATTGATGATTATCACTTACAGTCAATGAAATCTCAAAAGTCATTATCACAGTAAAGTAGAATATTTTATAACACCAACTTGAAAAATGATTTTAAAGTCCGAAATGTTGGCCTACTGAAAAGTGTGTTCAGTAAATGCACTCAACACGTGGTCGGGGCTCCTTTTGCTTCAATTACTGCATCAATGCGGCGTGGCATAGAGGCGATCAGCCTGTGGCACTGTGAGGTGTTATGGAAGCCCAGGTTACTTTGATAGCAGCCTTCATCTCATCTGCATTGTTGGGTCTGGTGTCTCTCATCTTCCTCTTGACAATGCCCCATAGATTCTCTATGGAGGTAAGGTCAGAAGAGTTTGCTGGCCAATCAAGCACAGTGATACTGTTGTTTTTAAACCAGCTATTGGTACTTTTGGCAGTGTTGACAGTTGCCAAGTCCTGCTGGAGAATTAAATTTCCATCTCCAAAAAACTTGTCAGCAGAGGGAAGCACGAAGTGCTCTAAAATTTCCTAATAGACGGCTGTACTGACTTTGGTCTTGATAAAACACAGTGGACCTACACCAACAGAAGACATGTTTCCCCAAACCAGTAGATAAAGACTTATAATGGTCGACACATTGCATCATGGCAGAATAAAGCTCTTTTAATCTTTCATCACCTGGATGGGATGCTGTTCCTTTTTTGTACTCGACTGTGTTTTCTTTCCAATTGGGCCACTGGACTGGAACATGCACCCCTGCATTGAAGTGCTGTCAGCTGCTACCTATTTCTTACATGGTTCTCCAAACCATCATCGATTGTGGAAACCTCACACTAAACCTCAAGCAGCTTGGCTTGCATGTCTCTCCACTCTTCTTACAGACTTTGGAACCTTGATTTCCAAATGAAATGCAAAATTTACTTTAATCTGAAAACAACACCTTGAACCACTGCGCAACAGTTCAGTTCTTTTTCTCCTTGACCCATGTAAAACGCTTCTGATGTTGTCTATTGGTCATGAGTTGCTTGACACAAGGAATGCGACACTTATACCCCATGTCCTGGACATGTCTGTGTGTTTGCTCTTGAAGCAATGACTCCAGCAGCAGTTCTCTCCTTGTGAATCTCGCCCAAATTTTTTAATGGCCTATTCTTAACAATCCTTTCAAGGCTGCGGATATCCCGGTTGCTTGTGCACCTTTTTCTACCACTCTTTTTCCTTCCACTCAACTTTCTATTAATATGCTTTGATACAGCATTCTGAACAGCCAGCTTCTTTAGCAATGGCCTTCTGTGGCTTACCCTCCTTGTGGAGTGTATGAATGACTGCCTTCTGGACATGTCAAGTCAGCAGTCTACCCCATGATTATGGAGCCTATTGAAACTGACTAAGGGACATTTTTAAATGCTTAGGAAGCCTTTGCAGGTGTTTTTTTTTATTAATTATTCTAATTTACTAAGATAATGAATTTTTGATTTTCATTGGCTGTAAGCCACAATCATCAACATTAACAGAAATAAACACTTGAAATAGATCACACTGTTTGAATTGACTGTATATAATATAGAGTATTTTGTACTGAAGAACTGAAATAAATTAAACTTTTGATGATATTCTAATTTTGTGAGAAGCAACTCTAGTTGATAGACGTCATCACATGGAACAGTGCCTTTAGAACATGTCTTCATCAGAATCAGCTATCATTGCCATCATTACTCTTGACCACCAAGACAGTAAACACTGGGAGTTGTTCTCGATGTGTACACCAAATAAATGATCTAAGTATGATGTGAACAAAGCCTTACACAGTCAAGACTCAGAAACTGCTGGAGCCTAAGGATCCTTTACCCAAGACCACCATGGAAATGCATATTAATCCTTTACTTCACCAGATCACTAGAAAAATAGTTATAAACTCATCACTACTCCTAACCACTAGGAAATCAGCCATTAAGGCTATGTGCACAAGTTCTGGATTTTTTGCGTGTTTTTTTCAGCGGTTTTCCGCTCCAAAAAACGCTTAAAAATGCTTACATTAAGCATCCCATCATTTTTTAATGCATTCCACAATTTTTGTGCACATGTTGCGTTTTTTTCCGCTATAAAAACGCATCGCCGAAAAAAGCGCAGCATGTTAATTAATTTTGCAGAGTTTTCACGGCTTTGCCGCTATATTATTGCATTGGGAAGCTCCAGAAAAAAACTCTGCAAAAAATACACGAGAAAAATGCAAAAAATACGCGTGCGGATTTCCTGCAAAAGTAGTCCAGATTTGCTCAGGAAAATTCTGCACACTTTCCTGAAACGAAACTGGGCACATAGCCTAAGGCTAGGTTCACATTTTTGGTCGTCTAACGGACATGTTTTTAAGTAGGCAAAACGCAATATAACGGACATTGTAATGCACCCATAGACTTGCATTTCTATGACGCATCATAATGCATGTCAAAATTGGCATGCGTTTGCAACATTCCGTTTTTTTATGACACACCTTCCAACGTGGCCTGCAGCGTTTTCGGGTCCGGTCAAGCTAACGCAAGAGTAACGGAAGCGTTAATTCTGCCATTGAAGTCTATTGCTAACGCAGCCAGAAGCAAATCAACCAAAATGTCCAAATGAAACCATGCGTTGGATTGCGTTAATGAGGGTAGTCCATGTGGTCATGTGACAGGAAATATGATTTCAGCCATTTTGGAGCATAGACTCTGCAAACACACTCTGAAAACGCCAGCAACACAGTGTGTGTATCTTATGAGCGATCAGAGGCAATGTAAGTACAATTTTATGTATCAAATTTTTCTGAATACATCATTGAGTGCGCAGTGGCCGTCAGATGTATGTGTACTAAATGTATTGTTTTGTTTGTACGCAGATGTCGGATAGTGAGGGATCGAGCATCAGCAGCGTGTCTGCAGTCTTCTCATCACAATCAGTATCCTTTCGATTTAAAAAGCCACAATAATGTTGTGTGTCACTCCAGTGTATTGAGGTAATAATGTTTTCATTGCAAATAGGAATCTTCTGATCCTGAACCTGCCAGGCCACCCTCCAAAAAAGTGTCCAACGTGTCCAAGAAGGTATATGCCACAAATTATGTGTCTTTTTACACATAAATTAATTGCTACAAGAATTGTATTTTTTTCTCTTTTTTACTACACTGTAGGTTGTTGAAAAAGGAAAAAAAAAAATCAGCCTCACCGTCTGTCTTCACCTCACCTAGAAGTGGTAAATATAACGCAAAATATACCTTTTAGAAAAAAATACTAATTTTTTTTTTTTTTTTTTTTTTAATAATAATAATAAATCATTAAACATACAAAACAAGCATAACACAAGAAACATATACCGTATTTTCCGCTTTGTAAGACGCACTTTATTTCCCCCAAATTTTGGGGGGAAATGTGGGTGCGTCTAACAAAGCGGATATACCGCTTACCATTACAGGCTGGGATGAGGGGGTGTCTGCCGCCGCTACCGCCCACCGCCGCTGTCGGGGTTGTCCGCTGCTGCCCCGGGTGATGCTGGAGGCTCCTGTGCTGCGGGGGGCTCTGGCGACATTTTGTGAAAGACCAGAGCCCCCCGGCAGTTCGTCCATGCGTTCCAGTATGACTAACTCTGGGAAAATGGCTGCCGGAATCTCGGGAGATGAGATTTCAGTGCTGAGATCTCATCTCTCGAGATTCCGGCGGCCATTTTCCCGGAGTTAGTTCCAGTATGACTGACTCCGGGAAAATGGCCGCCGGAATCTCGGGAGATGAGATTTCAGTGCTGAGATCTCATCTCTCGAGATTCCGGCGGCCATTTTCCAGGAGTCAGTCATACAGGAATGCATGAACGAACTGCCGGGGGCTCTGGCCTTTCAGAAAATGTCGCCAGAGCCCCCTGCAGCACCGTAGACAGCCCTGCAGCATCGGAGACAGCCCTGCAGCACCGGAGCCCCCTCATCCCAGCTTGCAGCACAGGAGCCCCCTGCAGACCCCTCATCCCAGCCTGCAGCACAGGAGCCCCCCTGCAGACCCTCTCATCCCAGCCTGCAGCAATGCTCCACTCCTGCCTCCAGCAACGACCCTGGGACCCTGATCCACTACAGCCACAACCCCTGGTAAGTAATAAGATGCATGGATTATAAGACGCCCCACCAATTTATTAAAAAAAGTTTTTTTCTATTTTTCTCCTCAAAATTTGGGGTGCGTCTTATAATCCGGAGCGTCTTACAAAGCGAAAAATACGGTATATATAACAATGTTTAAAACCCTGGTTTAAAAAACTACATACATGTCATAACATTAACTAAACAGTACAAGGACAACCAACAAAAATAAACGATTAAACATTGCAATATAATTTATAAAAAGTTAAAAGTGTTAAAAAATGTAAAAAAATTGGAAAACTGTCCTGAAAAATAATGTAGTTTTGGGGATGAGATAAATGTATGCAACCAAAAATTAACGTATACATTTTAATATAAAGTTTTATGTTTACATTGTCCAAGCAGTCCGCCAAAAAAAGAAGGAACATTGCGGTTGACGAAGAGCCCTTGGACATAGAAAACGAGACACTAATAACACTAGTGGAAGCGAATCTGTCCATATGGGATCAAAGTGACAGCTCCCACAGCGATATTATTAAAAACCGGAAGTTGTGGGAGAAAATAATATGCCAGTTGGACCCACGGTATTTGGATAAGTCCGCATCCTCTAAGAAAAAAATTGGTAATTATAGCTGAACTTAAATTGCTAAAATGTAAAGATTGGAAGCTCTCAAATAATTTTTTTGTTGTTTTTTTCTTTGAAGCCAATGCTGTCCATACCCGGTGGAGATCCATTAGAGATCGATTTGTACGGGACTTCCGCAGCAGCCAAAACACCCCCAGTGGATCTGGTAGCAAACATGTCACCCTGTATGTTCATTATGAGCAATTGTTGTTTCTACAGAAAACGTTGACCCAGCGCTCGTAAGTAAAAAGTTTACGGTGTGAGAGAGGACCAAGTATTTAATTAAAATCTCTGAAATAATATATATATTTTTTTGTTATAGAACAATATGCAGTACCACTGCAGCTCGAGAGGCAGAGGAACCGGTGCCATTTCAACAGGAAACAAGCCAGCAGACGGGCGCTGAAGATGTGTCTGGCCTGAGCGAGCCACGATCAATGGAGAGTAGTACTGTGGCTCCTGTTGTCAGTGCCCAATTGCAAGCACACCACGGATGCAAGCAATCATCTGCCAAAGATGAAGTCGATGCCATAATTGTCGATGGACTCCAATGGTTAGAGGATCTGTGTCGCAGTGAACACAGAGATCTAAGGCGGGAAATTACGGAATTGCAATCCCGTGAATCAGGATATGCAGTCAATGAGTGGAAGCTCCTGTTTTTGTCATATGTGCCTGTAGCCCAAAAGATACCGATGCACAGAAATGTAATGTTTAGGCAAAGATTTCATGACCTATTGGAGGAATTTTTGGCCCCTCAGGAACCCACTTCCTCGAGACCAAGAACCATGAATATGCCATCATACAAGCCACAATACAGAGGCCAGGGTGAACCGAGTATGGAAATACAAAGGCAATGTAGCAGTCCAGCGTACAGTTGGGCATAGAATACGCCCACGCAATATCACAGTCTGTAACTACTGTTTAAAAAATCACCAAACTTTGGCAATTACAGCCTTTAAAATGTTTGTGTTAAATGTTTGTGTACTAAAGTTAATTGTGTATATTTTTGTTCATCCCTATGGGATTGCATATGTTAAAATGTCTACCAACAATCAGGTTGGATGACCAATATCTTCAAAATATTTTTAATAAATTTTGCTGTTATTATTAAACATTTCTTATTCTTGTATGGATTGAACTTTTTAAAATGTATTAAGGTTATATAAACTTAAAAAAAAAAAAAATTAACAAAGAATTGCCCCACACATTGCACCAATATAAACAGTCTTTAACATTTTCACATGTGTATGTCTTGCCATGGAACAAGACCTTCATGTATGAAGTAATTTGCAAATTGATCACGAATCCTCATTATTTCAACTGTAGACCGAACAGTAGTTGAATCAGTGCTCATGAGGTTTGACTCAGAGTCATCGGTGTCAACCACCTGGGGTTCATGTCTGGAAACAAAATTGTGCAGACAGATGCATGCCTTCATTACCCGGCCCACATTTTCAGGTTGCAGTTGCATACAAGTTATTAAGATATGCCATTTTGCGGTCAAAATACCAAAGGCACATTCCACATAACGTCTTGCCCGCCTCAAGCGATAATTAAATGCATCTTGTATAGTTTAGACTACGGCTTGAGTACAGCTTTAGGAGATTGCGTCCGAGATGGAACGCCTCATCACCAACGAAAACATAGGGCAAACTTGGGCCTTTGGTCCCTGGAAGTGGTCGTGCTGAGGGAATGTTGAAGCTGTTGCTGTACAAACATTTCCCCATGTTGGACTCTTTGAAGACTCTTGAATCCTTCGTCCGTCCATATGCACCAATATCCACAGCAACAAAACGGTATCTAGCATCTGCAATAGCCATCAATACAATGGAAAAGTATTTTTTATAGTTATAGTATAGGGATCCACTATGCACTGGTTTCTGAATCCGAATGTGCTTGCCATCCACGGCACCAATACAATTGGGGAAATTAGCCACATCCTCAAAATGTTTGGAAATCGATAGCCACATTTCTGTTGTCGGGGCTGGTAGCACAAATGGTTGTAAGTTGTTCCAAATGGCATCATAAGTTTCACAAACTAGTTGGCAAATGGTTGATTTCCCCAGTCGAAATTGAAAATGCAGTGACGCAAAAGATTCTCCGGTAGCCAGATATCTGTTGACAATCCAAAAAAAACAAAATTAGCACTATGGACATATTATTAAGATTTTTAAGGACAGCGAAAATAAAGGCAAGTTAAAATGGAATAGGACAATTGCCAAAGTGTACATAATTAAAAGACATGCTCCACAATAAATTACATCCTATCTTTGTCAATAGAACAATGTTTAAAAAAAGGATAATTACCTCAGAGTCACCACTAAACGTTGCTCCGCACAAATACTATCACGGAAAGTGCTGCGCTGATGATGTATCTCATCCTTCACATGTGAGAGCAGAATATCAAAGGTTTCAATGGACATCCGAAGATAACGTTGAAATTTAAAGGGATGATCCCGAAGCTGAACATACAGGGTGTGAAAGGCACCACATGTATTCCATAAAAAATTCACTTCATGGATCCAATATCTCCTTTGGGAAATATGCCTTCTCTGCCGAAGTCGCAACTGCATCAAGCGAAATCTAACGAGCTCAGACACAAACATCTTGCTTGCAGCAGAAATTCACTCAATGCTTTCAAAATGGAGAATGTGATATCCACACACACCCAATGCTGACAAAAGAGAGAAAAAAAAAAAGAGAACAACTTTATTGACAGTGCCTGAAGGCAGACAAACGGATGCTTCACGAACAGACAGCAAAATGTCATAACGCAGTCACTTGCGTTAACACAAGCGTTAACGTGAAGCCAAATTTTCACCAAATTTGGCTCATTTCAGTACATGTGTTTAACGGATCCGTTAAATGGATTGTACTAAACGCAATGTGAACCTAGCCTAAACCATCAACTGCCCTAAACCACCAGGAAAAACATCAGGATGGAATCGATATATAATAACTCATGTAGTGCAATTTTTAATCCCTTCTTCACTGTTCCCAACATATTAAGACTTGCTGTAGAAAGCAATGCGCAGAATTTAGTCCAAATGATATATTTTTAATATACACCTTAAATCTGCCCCACTTTTCTGTAGGTATAATTTTTGTTGTTCTGTGCTGTGGAAATTATTTTGCAATCGTGCTAATATGGGAAATGCAAGCCCTCCACAGCTTATCATAATTCACAACATGTTAGCAATCGACCATTCTAAAATGATTCATTTAGGAAATGTCATGTTTCTGAAGAATTAATAAATCATCTCTTGTTAGTGCAATGTTATTTCTGATTATATTTACATACTGAGCCAATCAGATAATTTAATAAAATTTCCTCAGAGGCAGCTTTCTATTAGAAATAAATGGTTTGTCCGAAATGAAAGCATTATTAGGTAATTAACTTGGAAATGTGTTCGCTTTCAAGAGCCTTCAACCAATTTAATCAGAAATGGACTATCAATAGCCTTAGAGCTTCACATCTAGGGTGTGCGACCCCCAACCAAATTGTATTAGCAAGGAATTACCTCCAGAAACCCCTTTATTGCAGCTCATTTATTTCAGTACATGTAGGTCAATTACTTCAGAATCTTTGTATTTTTTTTACCCCATTGGTTTACTTTAGGCCTCAATCAGTCATCCGTTTTCATGTATGATGATAAACTTCAGTTATAGTTTTGTACATTGTTCATTGTACAGTTAAAGTGACCTGACAACATGACTCTAGATCAGTATTATTACAGTATCATTACAGTGACACCAAACTTGTATAGTTTTTAGTTTGTTTAATAAAATAGCAAACTTTTTTTGAAAATGTATAAAAAAGAAAAAATTAGGTTGTGTTGCGATTTTCTGAGACCTGTAAAGATTTTATTTCTCAGTTGCTGGAGCTATGTACTGTAACTAGCATCTTTCCTGTTCTTGTCAGTGATGATTGTGAGACTTCTAAAAATACTTCTGGACAGAAACGGAAGTGTGATTCAGCTATAAAGTCTGGTGACTAGTATGAAATTGATATTGATATGAATATGGAAAATTAAAAAAACAAAACATTACAATCGGTAAGTTTCTGATCAGACATTCCCTTTAACTACATTCTCTACCTAAACATGTACCGTATATACTCGAGTATAAGCTGACCCGAGTATAAACCGAGACCCCTAATTTTGCCACAAAAAACTGGGAAAAATTAATGACTCGAGTATAAAGCCTATGGTGGAAAATGCAGCAGCTACTAGTAAATGTCAAAAGTAAAAATAAATACCAATAAAAGTAAAATCAATTGAGACATCAGTAGGTTAAGTGCTTTTGAATATCCATATTGAATCAGGAGCCCCATATAATGCTCCATGCAGTTCATGATGGGCCCCATAAGATGCTCCATAATATGCCCCATATAATGCTGCACATATGTTGATTATGACCCCATAAGATGTTCCATACAGACATTTGCCCAATATAATGCTCCACAAATGTGATTATGGCCCCATAAGATGTTCCATACAGACATTTGCTCCACATAATGCTGCACAAATGCTGATTATGGACCCATAAGACGCTCCATACAGACATTTTCCCCATATAATGCTGAACAAATGCTGATTATGTCCCCATAAGATGCTCCATACAGACATTTTCCCCGTATAATGCTGCACAAATGCTGATTATGGCCCCATAAGATGCTCCATAGACACATTTGCCCCGTATAAAGCTCCACAAATGCTGATTGATAAGATGCTCCATACAGACATTTGCCCCATATAATGCTGCACAAATGCTGATTATGACCCCATAAGATGCTCCATAGACTATTATGCCCATATGCTGTTGCTGCGATTACAAAAAAAATAAAAATCACATACTCACCTCTCGTCGCTCAGGCCCCCGGCACTTGCTATAGTCACCATTCCCTATTCCACCGCTGGGTGCCGCTGTGTCTTCAGCATCCTCTGCACTGAAGTTCAGGCAGAGGGTGGTGCGCACACTAATCGCATCATCGCACCCTCTGAACTGAGATGGAGCCTGGCGGTGGAACGTGGACAGGTGAATATCGCACAATGCCCCCGTTATACTCACCTGCTCCTGGCGTGGTCCTTGTATAGCCCTGGTTCTCTGGGCGCTGGCAGCTTCTTCCTGTTTTGAGCGGTCACATGGTACCGCTCATTACAGTAATGAATATACACCTCCACCCCTATGGGAGTGGAGTCGGGTCCATATTCATTACTGTAATGAGCTGTACCATGTGACCACTCAACGCTGAAAGAAGCTGCTGACGCCCGGAGAACCAGGGACATGGAGGGACTGCGCCAGGAGCAGGTGAGTATGATTAGACAGCTGCCGACCCCTGGGAATGACTCGAGTATAAGCCGAGAGGGGCAATTTCAGCCTACGAAAATGGGCTGAAATTCTCGGCTTATACTTGAGTATATACGGTATTCTATGTCTTCTGGCAAAGAGCCAAAACAAATATATACAGTCATGAAAGTGTTGTCACCCTTGAAATTGTTCCAGAAAACAAGATATTTCTTCCCAAAAATGATTGCAAGTGCACGTTTTGTTATACACATGTTCATTTCCTTTGTGTGTATTGGAAAAACACAAAAAATCTGAGGAAAAAAGGCAAATTGGACTTAGTTTCACACAAACAATTGTTGGCACCTTTCTAAAATTGTGGGTATACAGTTTTGTTTCAAGCATGACAAGATCATTCAAACTCACCTGTGCCAAGTAGCAGATGTTGTGGGCAATATGAAAATTAATCCTGAAACCAGGTAAAAAGGGGAGAAGTTAACTCAGTCTTTGAATTGTGTGTGCCACACTAAGCATGGAGAACAGAAAGAGAAGAGAACTGTCTGAGGACTTGAGATCCAAAATTGTTGAAAATATCAACTATCTTAAGGTTACAAGTCCATGTCCAGAGATCTTGATGCTTCTTTATCCACGGTGAGTGCAACATAATCAAGAAGTTTACAACCTATGACATTGTAGCTAATCTCCCTGAATGTCAGAGAAAAATTGATGAAAGGTTGCAACGCAGGATAGTCCAGATGGTGAATATGCAGCCCCTATCCAGATCCAAAGAAATTCAAGCTGTCCTGCAGGCTCAGGGTGCATCAGTGTCAGCACAAACTATCCATGGACATTTGAATTTAATGAAACGCTATGGCAGGAGACTGAAGAAGACACCACTGCTGATGCAGATAAATAAAAAGGCTAGACTGCAGTGTGCCATAATGTACTGTACATGAGTAAGCCAAAATCCTTCTGAGAAAGCATCTTATTGTCAGGGACCCCGTGACCAACCTGTCCAGGTCCAGACACAAGTTCTGCACAGCGCAGAATGGAATGGGTAGACAGCAACTGTAGACGTAGAACAGCACGGTCGCAGGCATGCAGGGCCTGTGGCATGTGATCGAAGGAGGAAGGGCAGGGCCAGCCACCAGAACTCCCAGAGCGATCAGCGGAGCACCGAGGGTACTACCGGGGGGTAACCGGCTGGGGCGCCGACAAGAGTGTAAGAAGAATAGTTACTGGGTACAAGCGGGTGTCAGGAACCTGAGCAGGTATAACCAGAGCCTAGGGAACAACCAAAAGGGAAGTTAGAAACCAAGCCAGCATCAGAGAACAGATAATCCACAGACAGAACCTAATCGGCAGTCAAGTGCAACGTGGGGGACAGGCCGGGTCAAAACAGGATGCAAACTCACAAGGCAGGTGCAAGGCACAAGCACACAAGAGTACAGGGGTCACTTAACTCAGCCGAGGGCAGAAGTATAACTGACAAGGGTGCAAGCCTCCAGCGGCTATAAAAAGCCCTCCCCTATCCAAAGGGAGGCCACCAGTATTAACCCCCGAGGCTCCTGCTCAAATCTTACATAGGATCTTGATACTTATGAACAGATGAGACCATGATGGAGCTATTTGGTAAAGCACATCATTTTACTGTTTACTACAAATGAAATGAGGTCTACAAAGAAAAGAACACAGCACCTACAGTCAAATATTGTGGAGGCTCAAAGAAGTTTTGGAGTTGTTTTGCTGCCTCTGGCACTGGGTACCTTGACCGTGTGCAAGGCATCATGAAATGTTGTCATGTGGATATCGCGACATAGATAGGCCAGAAGACCTCGGTGTCTGGTTTCACAAACTGTTGCACTGACACTGGTTAGAAGTACTTCCTCATATTTTCAAACAAAGCAGGTTTTTTCCTTTAGCGGTGAAAGGGTTAAACTGATCAGTTTTAGCTCCTTTCCTACCTGGATTGTCTCAGCTGTTCAGTGTTGGCCTTTATCCTGTGCTATATATGCTCACCTCTGGCACTTAGAGATTGTTAGTTCTTGCTGTCTGGTTCTGGAGTTGGAGGAGTAGTTTGTGGTTTGAGTTGGCGATGGAGAGTTGTTCAAGAGATTGTTGCTTGAAGTTTGTGTGCACAAACCCTCCTATTTAGTTTCTCCTTCCTTTATCTCCCCTGTGTCCCACTGTGTTACTGTGTTATTTTGTGAGTGTATTTTATGTGGTTTGTATTTTCATTTATCCCTGTCAGTCTTTCTTTGCTTGGTTAGTGTGTTCCTATACACTGCTGCTTCCCACTATTCTGGGCAGGGGACAGATAAGGGTTAATATAGGAGCATAGCAAGGCACATGAAACTGTTGTATCAACCTTCAGGAGTAATCCGGGGGACAGGGATAGACTACGGCACCCCTAAATATAGGGACCTGGTTACTGCCCATAGTCACTGCTTGAAAAATTGTGCCCAGATTTCAGAAATCTTGGTTTGCATCCTAGGTCATAGATCTTGCAGCACAAATTATATACAGCACTATTTAGCAAAAAAAATATATAAAAAGGCCACATATTTGCCAGTGTGATATTTCCGTGACAGCCCTAATATATCTGCGTGCTCCAAGTTTGGTCATTGTAGGCCGGTGTACCACTTTTTTTTGCTGTCAGTTATTCTAATTATATACAGCATTATTTAGCTTAAAAAAATATAAAAAGGTGACATATTTGCCAGTGTGGTATTTCCGTGACAGCCCTCATATATCTGCGTGTTTCAAGTTTGGGCATTGTAGGCCAGTGGAACACTTTTTTGCTGTCTGTTACTGTAATTATATACAGCACTATTAAGCATAAAAAATATAAAAAGGCCACATATTTGCCAGTGTGGTATTTCCATGACAGCCCTCATATATCTGCGTGTTCCAAGTTTGGGCATTGTAGGCCGGTGGACCACTTTTTTGCTGTCTGTTACTACAATTATATACAGCACTATTTAGCATAAAAAAATATAAAAAGGCCACATATTTGCCAGTGTGGTATTTCCGTGACAGTCCTCATATATCTGCGTGTTCCAAGTTTGGTCATTGTAGGTTGGTGTACCACTTTTTTTTGCTGTCTGTTACTCTAATTATATACAGCACTATTTAGCATAAAAAAATATAAAAAGGCCACATATTTGCAAGTGCGGTATTTCTGTGACAGCCCTCATATATCTGAGTGTTCCAAGTTTGGGCATTGTAGGCCGGTGGACCACTTTTTTTGCTGTCTGTTACTGTAATTATATACAGCACTATTTAGCATAAAAAAATATGAAAAGGCCACATATTTGCCAGTGTGGTATTTCCGTGACAGCCCTCATATCTGCGTGCTCCAAGTTTGGACATTGTAGGCTGGCGGACCACTTTTTTTGCTGTCTGTTACTCTACTTATATACAGCACTATTTTGCATAAAGTAACTTCACAAAAAAGCCTCCAAAAATTGAATAAAGTCTGTTATGTCAGGCTGAGGCCTGCCTGGTGTTTGGGTTTGAAAAATCATAGATTTGCAGGCATACTGATCAGATATTATTTTGCTGCAAATAAATATATTTGTGTTGAGCATTTGAAATAGTGCAGTAGTCCATTTAAAAGGGGCAAGGGGCAAGGGACGGGGAAGTGGACGTGATGATAATGGTGCATGCAGAGGATGAGGCTGTGGCCAAGGTGAAAGTGGGCAACAACAAAGACCCACATCTTCTCGCTCGACCTTCCTGTCCCAGTTTCTAGGGGCCCGCAGCACACCACTATTGAAGCCAGAGCAATGTGAAACGGTTGTTGGTTGGATAGCGGATAATGCTTCAAGTCACTTACCCACCACCACCACCATGTCTTCCACACGGTTAAGTCTGAGTAGCCATAAGTGTGGCCCAGATATTCCTCACCCTGATCCTCCTTCCTCCCACCATGACGAGCCCCCTGAGACAACTGATCCCACACTTGGACAGTCTGAAGAGCTGTTCAGTTTTCCATTTCAAGATTCCAAACTCTCGACCGGTCAACTTGAAGTGGGGACAGATGAGATCGCATGTAGAGATGCCCAAAGCTTTGACCAGCCCTGGTCACACGAAGGCGATGGTGGGAAAGTGTCAGAAGAGGTGGACGATGATGAGACACAATTGTCAGAAAGTCAGGAGGAGTAGCAGGGTGCGGATGTGGAAGACGGGGTGATGGATGACTATGTGACTGACACAACATGGCAGGAGGACATGCAGAGGGAGGGCAGCAGCACACATGGGGAAGGAGGCATATCACCCCAACAGGTTGGAAGAAGCAGTGTGGGGGCCACAGACAGAGGGCATGCATCCGTTCCTCGTAACACCAACATGAGGGAAGTTGCCATTACAACTGTTAGATCTTCCCGAGTCTGGTTATTTTTTTAAGACTCTGCCGATTACCCCAAACAGGCCATTTGCAGCAACTGCCATGCCCGCATCAACAGGAGTAAAACAACCAGCCTTACCACCATCAGCATGATCAGGCACATGGCAGCAAAGCACCCAACTTTGTGGGCTGAACCCCAGGCTCCAGGAACACTGTCTGCAGGTGACGCCACTGCTTCTTCCACTGTTTTGCGTAGAAGCCAATCCCCAGTACACCGTGCATGTGAAGATGCCTCTAGACCTGCACCTATTGTGGCCCACAGTCAAGCAGCACCATCATCATGCCCGTCCACGTCCTTGTCTCAGCACAGCCTTCAGTTGTCTGTAACCCAGTCTTTGGAATGCAAGCAGAAATACCCAGCCAACGCACCACAGGCCACAGTACTAAATTCTAATATTTCATTTCCACTTGCACTAGAAATGCTGCCTTTTAGGCTCATTGAGATGAAAGCTTTCGGCAACCTGATGGCGGCAGCCGTCCCAAGGTACTCGGTCCCCAGTGGCCACTATTTCTCCTGGTGTGCCGTACCGGCATTACACCACAACATGTTGGTGTGGTTGTCCCACAACATTAACCGTGCCCTCAACAATGCTGTTACAGGGAAAGTCCACCTAACCACGGACAAGTGGACAAGTGCTTGTGGCCAGGGACGGTACATCTCACTGACGGCACACTGGGTTAACATAATGGAAGCCAGGACCCAGTCGGACCTTGGGATGGAGCACATTCTCCCCACCCCGAGGATTGCTGGCCCTACGTCAATCAGGGTTGCCCCCACAGTCTACAGCTCCTGCACCTCCTCCTCCTCTTCATCATCCATCTCTGAAATAAACACATCAGAAGCTGGAAGCACTGCAGCACTGCCTCAGCCAAGCAGAAACAGGCTGTGCTGAAGCTAATCTGCATAGGTGACAAACCGAACAATGCAGAAGAGTTGTGGACAGCGCTGAAAGAGCAGTCAGATGTTTGAATGACACCGCGGAACCTACAGCCGGACATGGTCGTGTGTGACAATGGCCATAACCTGGTGGCGGCTCTGAGGCAAAGTGGGCTCACACACATACCTTGCTTGGCCCATGTGCTTAACTGCGTGGTTCAATGTTTTCTGAAAAGCTACCTGGAGCTGCCGGATCTGCTAGTGAAAGTACGCCATCTGTCTGCCATTTTAGAAAGTCAGCTACAGCTTCAGCACCCCTTGCCATGCTTCAGCAGTGTTTGCAGCTTCCAGCTCACCGGCTGGTGTGTGATGTCCCCATGCACTGGAACTCTACCCTGCATATGTTGGAAAGGATTTGTGAGCAGAGGAGGGCAGTTGTTGACTACCAACCTCAATAAGGCCGTCGATATTCAGATCAGACTCCACACTTAAGACCTCAGGAGAGTACATGGATGTCTGACATATGTACCATCCTCCAAAACTTTGAGGGTTGCACCAAGATGGTGCAACGATGGCGCCATAATTAGCGTCACCATTCCGCTTCTCAGCATTCTGAAAACCTCTCTGCTCACAATTAAAGAGGATGCATTGCAGGCAGAGCATGAGGACATGGAGCAAGGAACCTTACAGGGGGATTACACTCAGCCCAGCCTCATGTCTTCTCAACGTGGATTGGTAGGCAATGAGGAGAAGGAGAAGGAACTACTTTCATGCGCTATAGAGGGTTCTACAAACACAGCTGTCATACTGTCTGTTAAGCGAGGATGGCCTGAGGATAGGGAGGAGGAGGAGGAGGATGAGGAGGACAGCATGGTCAGTTGTCCTGTTGGTGAGGACACAGAAGTGTTGCCTGTTAGCAGTGTGGCACACATGGCTGACTTTATGTTGCGCTACGTTTCATGTGACCCTCGCATTATAAAAATTTTGGGTGACGCTCATTACTGGTTCGTGACACTTATAGACCCACGCTACAAGGAGAACTTTCAATCTCTTCTACCAGAGGCAGAGAGGTGTACTAAAATGTTGCAGTACAAGAGGGCCCTTGTAGTGGAATTACTTAGAAAATTCCCATGTGAGAACACTGGCAGCAGACGTCAAAGTTTGTTGTACAACCAAGGAGTCCACGTGAGAGAGACAGAAGTACAATCCAGCTCAGGCAGGGGAACAATGCAAAGTTCTGGGACAGTTTTCTCAGACCCTCCCATCACAAGAAGTGCAATGTTTGGGAAGATGGTGAAGGAGTACCTTGCAGATCGTACAAACATCCTCCTTAATTCCTCTGTGCCTTTTAATTATTGGGTATCCAAGCTGAACACGTGGCATGAACTGGCTCTGTATGCCTTGGAGGTCCTGGCCTTCCCTGCTGCTAGCGTTCTATCAGAGCGGGTTTTTAGTGCCACTGGTGGAATTATTAACAGATAAGCACATCCACCTGTCAACTGAAAATGCTGACAGGCTGACTCTTATAAAAATGAACAAGGGCTGGATTGGGAAAGACTTCTGTACACCACCAAGTGAAAATAGTGAAACATAACCGCAAATACATTCTGTGTTTTGGGGAGGTGTATTCTCATGCATCTCTTCACAACCACATATAGGTATACGCTTCCAGATTTGGTCTGTTTGTTGTTATCCTTCTCCTTATCCTCATCCTCATCATCCAGAACCACTACATGACCAGGGTGAACGTGCTCTGTACTGTTGTAGGTCGGTGCAGTTTGGGGAAGGGGGCTGTGATGGCACTATTTTATTTAGTAAAAAAAGGACCCCACATTGGGGAATTGGGCATTACATTAAATTAGGCCTATTTCTTAATTCTGTCTCCTGCAATTTGTCATTTAACTGCCACTAGATCAACAGGGTGAACGTGCTCTGTACGGTGCATTTTGGGCAAGGGGGCTGTAATGGTACTAGTTTATTTAGTAAAAAAAGGACCCCACATTGGGGAATTGAGTATTACATTAAATTGGGCCTACTTCTTAACTCTGTCTCCTGCAATGTGTCCTTTAACTGCCACTAGATCATCATAATGAACGTGTTCTGTACGGTGCATTATGGGCAAGGGGTAGTGTTGGCACTATTTTATTTAGTAAAGAAAGGACCCCACATTGGGGAATTGTTTGTCAGCTAATGCCCTCCATTACAAGTCTCAGAGACCCACACCCATAAATTGGGCCTACTTCTTAACTCTGTTTCTCGCAATGTCTCTTCCTTATCTCCGACGACATGACCTGGGTGAACGTGTTCTGTACTTTTATAGGTCCCAGAATTTTGAGCAAGGGGGCTGTGATGGCAATAGTATATTTTTAAAAAAGGTACCCCCCATTGGTGAAACCACATGCTTGTTGGCAAAGACTTCATAACATTTTTGTACATTAAAGAGCTCGCTTGAAAAGTTCCTTTTTGTGTTGCCTGGTTGCTCACATTGGACACAATACACTTTATATAAATTTGACAAAGCAATGCTGTTAGTTTGGCTCAGTAGTTCATTACAAATATTTCTTTGTCGACTATATTAGTTTCTCTCCTTGAGAGCCATAACTTTGGCTGCCTCAAATGTACAAATGGCGAATATACAAATGGCGATTTGGAATCCAGATTAAAATACTGTATACCGAATGCATTCAGACAATCACATAGATGCATTTCTTGTAAAACATTTACAGATGTGACAGACAATGCTCATAGTGACACAATATTGAGAAATGTTTGTTTATTCATTTCATAAACAGTTCTAAGCCTCTATATGCTTGCTGTTTGTCATTGTAAAACATTTGTGTAATGTGTAAAACAAAGGAGTACGGAGTACAAAATGCATATTGTGAAGTGGATTTTCATGGGCCCATCCAGGATGTGGGTTCCAAGGCGTAATGGGGTGCATATGACTGACTATGCAGCAGGTCTGGCCTTGCTGCCAATGTGTAAAACAAAGGAGTTCGGGAGTACAAAATGCATATTGTGCAGTGGATTTTCATGGGCCCATCCAGTATGTGGCTTCCAAGGAAAAATGGGGTGCATATGACTGACTATGCAGCAGGGCTGGCCTTGCTGCCAATGTGTAAAACAAAGGAGTATGGAGTACAAAATGCATATAGTGAAGTGGATTTTCATGGGCCAATCCAGTATGTTGGCTCCAATGCCTAATGGGGGTGCATATGACTGACTATGCAGCAGGGCTGGCCTTGCTGCCAATGTGTAAAATAAAGGAGTACGGGAGTACAAAATGCATATTGTGAAGTGGATTTTCAGGGGCCCATTCACTATGTGGGTTCAAAGGCTTATTGGGGTGCATATGAATTGGCAGCAGGGCAGGCCTTGAATTTGTTGTAGCTGTTTGCACTCTGACCCAATGTCAGACATGCCAGATCACAAGTGAGGCCAAATCAGGAGGTTACTCCCTTCATTTACAAGTGCTTGGAGAAAAAAGGAAATAACACACGTTCTGTGAGCAAAGTCACTTTTATCTGATGTAATGCAGCAAGAGGCAGTATTTTATACCATTTACAACAAATGTAATTCAATGTAACTCATGTAGCCCTCCCCCTGTTACCCCGGGTCATGCTGACCTTTATTTCTCATGTACCCAGAACATGCTGTGGCTGACTATTGAGAAGATATCCCAGCCACTTCCTCATTCACACCTGATTGCCCTTAACTGGGGATATATTCACATGCAGGCGTCTGCTACAGACGCAGGCTGCTGCATTTCATCTTTTAACTTCCATCTTTTAAATTACATCTTTTTAATTATGAATTTGAATTAGACTGAATTGGACTGGAATTGACTGGAAGGTAACAGAACACCAAACCACTACAATGTTTCGGTTTCTTTTCTCATTCACCCCCATACTACTTTCCTTCTTACAATCTCCTGCAATCCCTCCACCTTGTAAGGAACTAGTCATTTCTTCCTCCATCCTCCCCAGCCATCTCACCTTCTCCTCAGAACTGTTCCTCCACATACAATCCTTTTTCTCCAGACACACACGGCCACATCATGTCCTATCCTGCTCCCACCTTCTAACGCTCTGTCTGCTACTCCTCATTGCCGGTGATGTATCCCCAAATCCCGGCCCACCTCAACACATCCCCACGCTCATTTCTAACCCCCTACCTCGATCCTCCGCACGTTTTCCCAACCATGACAACCTCATACCCATTCATCCAGCCCTCACTCCCTCGGTCCCCTTACCTGGAGCACTATGGAACGCACGCTCCGTCTGCAACAAACTGCCATTTATCCATGACCTCTTCATCACCAACAAACTCTCCTTCCTTGGCATCACGGAAACCTGGCTCACCCCCTCTGACTCAGCCTCTCCGGCTGCGCTTTCCTACGGCGGTCTCCACCTCTCTCACACCTCTTGCTCCACCAACAAACGTGGTGGAGGAGTTGGCTTGCTCCTGTCCGACACCTGCTCCTTCACTCCAATCCCGCTACCACCCTCCGCTACTCTTCCCTCATTTGAGGTGCACTCCATCCGCATCTATTCCCCCTCCAACCTCCAGCTGGCTGTCATCTACCGCCCACCAGAACTAGCCATCTCCACCTTTCTCGACCACTTCACCACATGGCTACTTCATTTCCTCTCTGTTGACATCCCCACTATCATCATGGGTGATTTCAACATCCCGATTGACACTTCCACCTCAGCTGCCTCTAAACTTTTATCATTGACTGCCTCCTTTGGCCTCACTCAATGGTCCTCTGAGGCCACTCACAAAGATGGCCACACGCTGGACCTCGTCTTCACCCGCCTCTGCTCCCTTACTAATCTCACTAACTCACCCCTCCCCCTGTCTGACCACAACCTACTGACATTCTCTTCCCTCTCCTCTCCTAGTGTGCAACCCCCACTCCACGAACTCCCTCGCAGAAATCTCAAACATCTCAACTTACAATCACTCTCTGAGTCCCTTCTCCCTCTTACCGACATAGCCTCCCTTCATGACACAGATGCTGCTGCTGCTTTTTATAATGCCACAATAACAGCAACACTCAATTCAGCCGCCCCGCTCATGCATAGCAAAACTCGTACAGTCAACAGGCAGCCCTGGCTGACCAGCCTGACTAAAGAACTGAGACGGGCTTCCAGGATCGCTGAGCGAAGATGGAAGCGATCCCGCTCTGCTGACCACTTCACCGCATACAAGCAGTCCCTCGCCAGCTTCAAGTCCGCGCTCACTGCCGCAAAACAAACTTACTTCTCATCTCTCATATCCTCCCTGTCTCACAACCCTAAACAGCTTTTCAACACTTTCAATTCTCTACTCCGTCCCCCTGCACCCCCTCCCTCCCCTCTCATTTCTGCTGAAGACTTTGCCTCTTTCTTTAAACAGAAGATCGATACGATCAGAGAAAGCTTTGGCCCACAGCGCCCACTGCCCCTCTTAGCTGCTCACCCCTGCTCCTCCAAAACCAGCTTCTCCACCATGACAGAAGATCAGCTCTCCACCCTCCTGTCAAGATCACACCTCACCACCTGCACGCTCGACCCGCTCCCATCCCACCTCATCCCTAACCTTTCCACGGTCTTCATCCCAACCCTAACGCACCTCTTCAACCTCTCACTCACAACAGGTGTCTTCCCCTCATCCTTCAAACATGCCAAGATCACACCCATCCTCAAAAAGCACTCCCTCGATCCATCCTCTGTGTCTAGCTATCGCCCGATATCTCTTCTTCCTTATGCCTCCAAATTGCTGGAGCAACACATCCATCTTGAACTGTCCTCTCACCTCTCCTCCTGCTCCCTCTTTGATCGATTACAATCTGGCTTCCGTTCCCATCACTCAACTTAAACTGCCCTAACTAAAGTCACCAATGACCTACTAACTGCCAGGAACAAGCGACACTACTCTGTCCTCCTTCTCCTGGACCTGTCTTCTGCCTTTGACACTGTGGACCACTCCCTTCTGCTACAAATCCTCTCATCTCTTGGCATCACAGACTTGGCCCTTTCCTGGATCTCATCATATCTGACAGATAGGACATTCAGTGTCTCCCTCCGCCACACCACCTCCTCACCTCGCCCCTTGTCAGTCGGTGTTCCTCAAGGCTCTGTTCTAGGACCCCTACTCTTCTCCATCTACACCTTCGGTCTGGGACAGCTCATAGAATCCCACGGTATGCAGTACCATCTCTATGCTGATGACACGCAGATCTACCTATCCGGACCTGACCTCACCTCCTTACTTACCAAAATCCCACACTGTCTGTCTGCTATTTCAGCCTTCTTTTCTGCCCGCTTTCTACAACTGAACATGGACAAAACAGAATTCATCATCTTTCCCCCATCTCACTCTACCCCTCCACCAGACCTATCCATCAATGTCAATGGCTGCTCACTTTCCCCAGTCCCACACGCCCGGTTGTTGTGAATTTGGTTTTTGGGCTCCCCCGGTGGTCGCTGGTGGTACTGGACTTGTGTGCTTCACTTTCTCTGTTCACCTGTTTCCATCAGGATGTGGGAGTATCCTATTTAGCCTTGCTGCTCAGTTATTCTAGTGCCGGCCATCAATGTAACCAGAGCCTTTCTGTTGCATGTTCCTGCTTCTAGACTACTATCAGCTAAGTTGGACTCTTAGTCCTAAGTTTGTTTGCATTTTTGTTCCAGTTCACAGTTATGTTATGTTTCTGTAGCTGGAAGCTCTTGTGGGCCGAAATTACCACTCCGGTGTCATGAGTTGACACATGAGTCTTAAAGTAATTTCTGGATGGTATTTTAATAGGGTTTTCAGCTGACCGTGAAGTTCCCTATTGTATCTTCTTACTATCTAGTAAGCGGACCTCGCTTTGCTGAACCTACCTTCATACTGTGTATGTCTTTTTCCTCTGAATTCACCGTCAATATATGTGGGGGGCTTCTGTCTCCTTTTTGGGGGAATTTCCCTAGAGGTAAGCCAGGTCTGTTTTTTCCTCTATTAGGGTTAGTTAGTTCTCCGGCTGGCGCTGGGCGTCTAGGGATAAAACGTAGGTACGTCACCCGGCCACTGTTAGTTGTGTGGTAGGTTTAGCTCACGGTCAGCTCGAGATTCCATCACCCAAGAGCTAGTCTGTTATTTAAGTTCTCTGACGTTCCCTTGCCATTGGGAACCATGACAGTATGGCCGGCCAAGGGTTAAAACCGTTGGCAGAAGAAAGGAGAGAAAAAGAAGTCTGCAGATTTTTTTTTTTTTTTTTTCTTCTGAGCTTGCTCTATAGTTGACTCAGTTGCATTTCTGCTCTAATTGCAGCCTTTGCCTCTCTCTCTCCTTCTAATCCTTGAATGGCTCTGATCTCACCTGATTAAAATGGATCCTCAGAGTTTGGCTACAGGTTTGAATAATCTTGCTACGAAGGTTCAAAATTTACAGGATTTTGTTATTCATGCTCCTATATCTGAACCTAGAATTCCTATACCAGAATTTTTCTCCGGGGATAGATCTCGTTTCCTGAATTTCAAATATAATTGTAAATTATTTCTTTCCCTGAGATCTCGCTCCGCTGGAGATGCCGCACAGCAGGTTAGGATAGTAATTTCCTTGCTGCGGGGTGACCCTCAAGACTGGGCATTTGCATTGGCACCCGGGGATCCTGCGTTGCTCAATGTGGATGCGTTTTTTCTGGCTTTGGGGTTGCTTTATGAGGAACCTAATTTAGAGATTCAGGCTGAAAAAACCTTGATGGCCCTATCTCAAGGGCAAGATGAAGCTGAAATATACTGCCAAAAATTTCATAAATGGTCTGTGCTTACTGAGTGGAATGAGTGCGCCCTGGCGGCGAATTTCAGAGAGGGCCTCTCTGATGCCATTAAAGATGTTATGGTGGGGTTCCCTGCACCTACAGGTCTGAATGAGTCCATGACAATGGCTATTCAGATTGATCGGCGTTTGCGGGAGCGCAAACCTGTGCACCATTTGGCGGTGTCTTCTGAGAAGGCTCCAGAAAATATGCAATGTGATAGAATTCTGTCCAGAAGCGAACGGCAGAATTTTAGGCGAAAAAATGGGTTGTGCTTCTATTGTGGTGATTCAACTCATGTTATATCAGCATGCTCTAAACGTACAAAAAAGGTTGATAAGTCTATTTCAATTGGCACTTTACAGTCTAAGTTTATTTTGTCTGTGACCTTGATTTGTTCATTATCGTCAATTACCGCGGATGCCTATGTCGACTCTGGCGCCGTTTTGAGTCTCATGGATTGGTCCTTTGCCAGGCGCTGTGGGTTTGATCTAGAGCCTCTGGAAGTTCCTATACCTCTGAAGGGTATTGACTCTACACCATTGGCTAGTAATAAACCACAATACTGGACACAAGTGACTATGCGTATGAATCCAGACCATCAGGAGACGATTCGCTTCCTTGTGTTGTACAATCTACATGATGTTTTGGTGCTCGGATTGCCATGGTTACAATCTCATAACCCAGTTCTTGACTGGAAAGCAATGTCTGTGTTAAGCTGGGGATGTCAGGGGGCTCATGGGGACGTACCTTTGGTTTCCATTTCGTCATATATTCCCTCTGAGATTCCGGAATTTTTATCTGATTATCGTGATGTTTTTGAGGAGCCTAAGCTTGGTTCACTACCTCCTCACAGAGATTGCGATTGTACCATAGATCTGATTCCGGGCAGTAAATTTCCAAAGGGTCGTTTATTTAATCTATCTGTACCTGAACATGCTGCTATGCGAGAATATATTAAGGAGTCCCTGGAAAAGGGACATATTCGTCCTTCTTCATCTCCCTTAGGAGCCGGTTTTTTCTTTGTATCTAAAAATGATGGCTCTTTGAGGCCGTGTATTGATTATCGACTCTTGAATAAAATTACAGTCAGATATCAGTATCCTCTGCCACTGCTGACTGATTTGTTTGCTCGAATAAAAGGGGCTAAGTGGTTCTCTAAGATTGATCTCCGTGGGGCGTATAATTTGGTGCGAATTAAGCAGGGGGATGAGTGGAAAACCGCATTTAATACGCCTGAGGGCCATTTTGAGTATTTAGTAATGCCTTTTGGTCTTTCAAATGCCCCTTCAGTCTTTCAGTCCTTTATGCATGACATTTTCCGGGAATATTTGGATAAATTCATGATCGTGTATCTGGATGATATTTTGATTTTTTCGGATGACTGGGATTCTCATGTCCAACAGGTCAGGAGGGTTTTTCAGGTTTTGCGGGCTAATTCCTTGTGTGTGAAGGGTTCTAAGTGTATTTTTGGGGTTCAAAAGATTTCTTTTTTGGGGTACATTTTTTCCCCCTCTTCCATTGAGATGGATCCTGTCAAGGTTCGGGCTATTTGTGATTGGACGCAACCTTCTTCGCTTAAGAGCCTTCAGAAATTTTTGGGCTTTGCTAATTTTTATCGTCGATTTATTACTGGTTTTTCTGATGTTGCTAAACCTTTGACTGATTTGACCAAAAAGGGTGCTGATGTTGCTGATTGGTCCCCTGCTGCTGTGGAGGCCTTTCGGGAGCTTAAGCGCCGCTTTTCTTCCGCCCCTGTGTTGCGTCAGCCTGATGTTACTCTTCCTTTTCAGGTTGAGGTCGATGCTTCCGAGATCGGAGCTGGGGCGGTCTTGTCGCAGAAAAGTTCCGATTGCTCCGTGATGAGACCTTGTGCGTTCTTTTCTCGAAAATTTTCGCCCGCCGAGCGAAATTATGATATTGGTAATCGGGAGCTTTTGGCTATGAAGTGGGCTTTTGAGGAGTGGCGTCATTGGCTTGAGGGGGCTAGACATCAGGTGGTGGTATTGACCGATCACAAGAATTTGATTTATCTTGAGTCTGCCAGGCGCCTGAATCCTAGACAGGCGCGCTGGTCGTTGTTTTTCTCTCGGTTTAATTTTGTGGTCTCATACTTACCAGGTTCTAAAAATGTGAAGGCGGATGCCCTTTCTAGGAGTTTTGAGCCTGATTTCCCTGGTGATTCTGAACCTACAGGTATCCTTAAGGATGGGGTGATATTATCTGCTGTTTCCCCAGACCTGCGACAGGCTTTGCAGGAGTTTCAGGCGGATAGACCTGATCGTTGCCCGCCTGGTAGACTGTTTGTTCCTGATGATTGGACCAGTAGAGTCATCTCGGAGGTTCATTCTTCTGCGTTGGCAGGTCATCCCGGGATCTTTGGTACCAGGGATTTGGTGGCTAGGTCCTTCTGGTGGCCTTCTCTGTCTCGAGAGGTATGAGTTTTTGTGCAGTCTTGTGATGTTTGTGCTCGGGCCAAACCTTGTTGTTCTCGGGCTAGCGGATTGTTGTTATCTTTGCCTATTCCAAAGAGGCCTTGGACTCACATCTCTATGGATTTTATTTCTGATCTCCCTGTTTCTCAGAAAATGTCTGTCATCTGGGTGGTGTGTGACCGTTTTTCAAAGATGGTTCATTTGGTGCCCTTGCCTAAGTTGCCGTCCTCTTCCGAGTTGGTTCCTCTGTTTTTTCAAAATGTGGTTCGCTTGCATGGTATTCCGGAGAATATCGTTTCTGATAGGGGGACCCAGTTCGTGTCTAGATTTTGGCGGGCGTTCTGTGCTAGGATGGGCATTGATTTGTCTTTTTCGTCTGCGTTCCATCCTCAGACTAATGGCCAGACTGAGCGAACTAATCAGACCTTGGAGACTTATTTGAGGTGTTTTGTGTCTGCGGATCAGGATGACTGGGTTGCCTTTTTGCCGTTGGCGGAGTTTGCCCTCAATAATCGGGCTAGTTCTGCCACTTTGGTTTCTCCTTTCTTTTGCAATTCGGGGTTTCATCCTCGCTTTTCTTCTGGTCAGGTGGAGTCTTCGGATTGTCCTGGAGTGGATACTGTGGTGGATAGGTTGCATCGGATTTGGGGACAGGTGGTGGACAATTTGGAGTTGTCCCAGGAGAAGACTCGGCATTTTGCTAACCGCCGTCGTCGTGTTGGTCCTCGTCTTCGTGTTGGGGACTTGGTGTGGTTGTCTTCTCGTTTTGTCCCTATGAGGGTTTCTTCTCCTAAGTTTAAGCCTCGGTTCATCGGCCCGTATAAGATTTTGGAGATTCTTAACCCTGTGTCCTTTCGATTGGACCTCCCGGCATCTTTTTCTATCCATAATGTCTTCCATCGGTCATTATTGCGCAGGTATGAGGTACCGGTTGTGCCTTCCGTTGAGCCTCCCGCTCCGGTGTTGGTTGAGGGTGAATTGGAGTACGTTGTGGAGAAGATCTTGGACTCCCGTGTTTCCAGACGGAAACTTCAGTATCTGGTCAAGTGGAAGGGCTACGGTCAGGAGGATAATTCTTGGGTGACAGCCTCTGATGTTCATGCCTCTGATTTGGTCCGTGCCTTTCATAGGGTTCATCCTGATCGCCCTGGTGGTTCTTGTGAGGGTTCGGTGCCCCCTCCTTGAGGGGGGGGTACTGTTGTGAATTTGGTTTTTGGGCTCCCCCGGTGGTCGCTGGTGGTACTGGACTTGTGTGCTTCACTTTCTCTGTTCACCTGTTTCCATCAGGATGTGGGAGTATCCTATTTAGCCTTGCTGCTCAGTTATTCTAGTGCCGGCCATCAATGTAACCAGAGCCTTTCTGTTGCATGTTCCTGCTTCTAGACTACTATCAGCTAAGTTGGACTCTTAGTCCTAAGTTTGTTTGCATTTTTGTTCCAGTTCACAGTTATGTTATGTTTCTGTAGCTGGAAGCTCTTGTGGGCCGAAATTACCACTCCGGTGTCATGAGTTGACACATGAGTCTTAAAGTAATTTCTGGATGGTATTTTAATAGGGTTTTCAGCTGACCGTGAAGTTCCCTATTGTATCTTCTTACTATCTAGTAAGCGGACCTCGCTTTGCTGAACCTACCTTCATACTGCGTATGTCTTTTTCCTCTGAACTCACCGTCAATATATGTGGGGGGCTTCTGTCTCCTTTTTGGGGGAATTTCCCTAGAGGTAAGCCAGGTCTGTTTTTTCCTCTATTAGGGTTAGTTAGTTCTCCGGCTGGCGCTGGGCGTCTAGGGATAAAACGTAGGTACGTCACCCGGCCACTGTTAGTTGTGTGGTAGGTTTAGCTCACGGTCAGCTCGAGATTCCATCACCCAAGAGCTAGTCTGTTATTTAAGTTCTCTGACGTTCCCTTGCCATTGGGAACCATGACACCCGGTGCCTCGGGGTGATCCTCGACTCTGCCCTCTCTTTCAAGCCACATATCCAAGCCCTTGCCTCCTCCTGCCGCCTCAAACTCAAAAACATTTCCCGGATCCGCGCATTCCTTGACCGTGACACCACAAAAACACTAGTGCATGCCCTTATCATCTCCCACCTTGACTACTGCAACCTCCTACTCTCTGGACTCCCCTCTAGCACTCTGGCACCACTCCAATCCATCCTACACTCTGCTGCTCGACTAATCTACCTGTCTCCCCGCTATTCCCCAGCCTCTCCCCTATGCCAAGCCCTTCACTGGCTTCCTATCGCCCAGAGACTCCAGTTCAAAACCCTCACAATGACCTACAAAGCCATCCACAACCTATCTCCTCCATACATCTGTGACATGATCTCCCGGTACCTACCAACACGCAACCTCCGATCCTCTCAAGACCTCCTTCTCTACTCCCCTCTCATCTCTTCTTCCCACAACCGCATCCAAGACTTCTCCCGTGCTTCCCCCATACTCTGGAACTCTCTACCCCAGCACATCAGACTCTCGCCTACCATAGAAACTTTCAAAAAGAACCTGAAGACTCACCTCTTCCGACAAGCCTACAGCCTGCAGTGATCCTGAACCTACTGAACCGCCGCACAACCAGCTCTGCCCTCTCCTAGTGTATCATCATCACCCATCCCCTGCAGACTGTGAGCCCTCGCGGGCAGGGTCCTCCCTCCTTATGTACCCGTGTGCCTTGTTTTTGCTCATGTTTAATGTATTTGTCTATATTTGCCCCGTATTTCACATGTAAAGCGCCATGGAATAAATGGCGCTATAAAAAAGAATAATAATAATAATAAGATATATGATAAAAAGTATAAAATCCTTGAAGAGGAGCCTACGAGACTACTGGATCATGTCTAAACACATTATAGCAATTAAAGGCAAAAGACAATTAAAGGCAAAACATTATCCCTTCTATATCAAGTTCCCCCTTTTGAAAGTGGTATAACCTCTGCCACAGGGTCAGTTGATGTCCACAAAGGAGCTACTGTCTCATGGGTCTAGTACCCATAAGGGGGCTTTCTACCTGCTTCGCTCATCCACCTTCAGTGTGGACACTCACTTCCCTAGTCAGCAGTAGTTATCCGGGGTCTATTAGACACTATGGATGACACAGCCTTAGATTCCTTCCTTAAACATACACTCTTCAATAACTTATGTAATACATATATTAGCGCTTTTTCAGCTACATAAAGCGATAAACAAAATAAAACAATACAAATTGCATGCAAATCTGTAAAATACCAAAAATAATCCATCCCGCTAGGCCGCTAAGCCAATTGGCTGGATTTAAAAAGGAGTCTCTATATTGTATTAATCTCATTAAGAGCGTTAAGGAACCTAGAAATTCTGAGTCCAAGTCTCATTGTAAATGCAGTGTGGTGTTAATACCTTCCATGGCTCCAGGGGTAAGGCTAAGTACAGCATAGTCCTTGCAGATACTGGGCTGTGTATACAGATCCAACAGTCCAACAGTTTTTGTCCTTCCTCGTCTTTTATAAGAAAAGCAAGATGTTGAATAAGTTTATTGTCCCTGTCAACATTTACAAGTTTATCCAGTGTCTCTGTAGGGTGCAAAAATCCTACCACTGCCAGCAAGGTGATTAGGAAAACAGTCATTCTGCTTGTGAAAAGATCTTTTTGCAGTGACTGGCATGGATCCAGGTGGGCTTTCCCTCAAGTTTCACTGAGGTGAATGTGGTCAGCTGGACTTTAAAACGGGCCGTCAAACCGTGGATCTAGGCTCTTTCTCATGTGTCTGTGTATGACCACCCATTTACCGTATTTTTCGGACTATAAGACGCACTTTTTTTCCTCCAAATTTGGGAGGAAAGTGTGGGTGCGTCTTATAGTACGGATATAGCATGTGGGGAGGGGGGCAGCAGCGAGTGGGATCGCACTGTTATCCCACTTCAGGATGTCCCCGCTGCCCGGAATCAGCTACTGGGGAAAGCACATGGCCCCGCTGATTAAGTGCAGTGAATATTTATTAGCTGCTCCCCGCCCACCGATCAGCTGAGCGGTGAGCCGGGAGCAGCAAATGAATGCTGCACTTAAGCAGGGACACACAGTTTCTCCAGCACTGATTCTGGGGAGAATCTGTGTGTCCGGGGGAGGAGGAGGCAGCAGCAGCAGGGGCCAGGAGATCGCTGTCTACCTGCCTGTGCTGGACGCTGAGCTGTCTGGTGCACAGGGAGGACCTGTGTGATGTCAGAAGTGGGTGGGCTGGAGCATCACATGGCAGCTCAGAGCCCTCCCTCTTCTGACATCATCACAGGTCCTTCAGACTCCCACCTAGAATCTGCAGCTTCCTCTTATGTCCTGCGCTGTGGAAAGGCAACAACAACAGGGAGGGCTCTGTGTGTGTGCAGCCATGGGATGCTCCAGCTTTTACTTCACAACAGTGTGGCTGGCTGCCACAATTAAGAGGTCAGTCTTTACAAAACACAATAAAGCACTCTGCCACTCCTTTGGTGAACTATAACTACCAGCATGTCATAGGATCTGCAGGACATGCTGGGAGTTATAGTTCTCCCATGGGATTTTAAAGCAGCACTCCAGTGTTATTTTGCAGTGCTGGAGTGGTGCTTTCACTATAAGCCCTGTGCACCTATTCTTAGGGCTCATTTCCACATGCGAGGCACACGTCCGTATCTCGCATGTGGAAACCAAGCTGTGGAGCCGGCACTCCAGAGCGGAGCGTGCGGCCGCATAGGAACACATGGAGCTGCACAGCTCCTCTCCAAAGTGCCGGCGCCAGAGCTTGGTTTCCACATGCGAGATACGGACGTGTGCCTCGCATGTGGAAATGAGCCCTTATACTCACCCTCCAGCGTCTTCATATCGTACTTCACAGACACCACACTGGTCCCGCAGCTTCCAACATAATAACATACTATTATATATAATAACACCACATATAATAGTAAGTTATTTATGTTATTAAATATTTTACCACATTTTTTTTGCTTCAAATATTTTTTTCCCTATTTTCCACCTCTAAAACCTGGGTGCGCCTTATAGTCCGGTGCGTCTTATAGTCCGAAAAATACGGTACCTGGATTCAGCTGATGTACGTCTGCACTGTCATTAGGATCTGGAATGGATGAAAATACATGTTTATGCACCACATTAAGTCTTTCCTGCAAGGCCTGGACATGGGCTGTCATAGCACCGTGTTGCATTTGTAGCACCTGTGGGAAGTACAGACCAGTCTTTGGCAAACTACCAAACAGGACTTCCAAAGGTGATAAGCCTGTCTTTCTATTTGGAGTGTGTCTGACTGACAAGAGTGCAAGAGGCAAGCACTCTTCCCTGCTCTTTCCTGTGTCTGCCATGGCCTTTTGAATTTTCAGTTTAAGTGTCCCGTTTAGTCTCTCCACTTTCCCACTACTTTGTGGTCTGTATGGTGTATGAAATGCTTGCTGTAGTCCCAGGGCCTGCATGACTTCCCTCATTATTTCTCCCACGAAGTGTGTACCCCTATAGCTTTCTATGGTTTCTGGGACACCATACCTGCAGATCAGTTCTTTCATCAGTTTGTCTGCAGTCATTTTAGCATTTGCACATTTTACCGGATAGGCTTCCAGCCAACCAGAGAAGAGATCTACACATACTAGGACATTTTTCACACACTCCTACCTTGGGTAGCTGTATGTAGTCAGTCTGCAGTTTCTGGAACGGGTAGAGAGGCCAGAGTGTCACTTTCTTAGGGATTTTTACTGTTTTACCTGGGTTGTGCTGTGCATAGATGAGGCATGACTGTATGAGTTTTGCGGCTGCATAACTGAAACCAGGAGCGATCAAGAAGGCATCTACCATGGACACATGTGACAGTTTGAGGTGTGAGTGGGGCCATGTGTTGCTTGCCATAATTAGGAACAGGGACCTTGGTATATACAATTTATTCTTATTCTCCCATACTCCTTCTGAGTTCAGCTCAGCTCCCATTCTTCCACAGTGTTCCTTCTCTGTTTGGGCAGCTGGAGGGATTTTAGGACATCTAGGCTCAGTGTGGCTGGAATACGCCGACTCCCCGCCACCATCTACTGCTCCCTAGGCCACCTTGCTGCTACTTTAGCAGCCTCGTCCGCCCTTCTGTTGCCCTCTACCTCCACAGAGTCACCGTTCGTGTGTGCTTTTACCTTGACGATGCCAACCTGGACTGGTAACATCAATGCCTCCATTAATTGTTTCACCAGCTCTGCATTTTTAATGGACTTTCCGGCTGATGCAAGAAATGCTCTGCTTCACCAGATAGGGCCATAATCACGGGATATTCCCCATGCATAATTAAAATCTGTGTAAATATTAGTGACTTTACCTGTAGCTGCTCTACATGCCTCAGTGAGTGCCTTCAACTCTGCCTCCTGCACCGACATGTGAGGAGGGAGTGGTTCAGCTCGGATTACCTCATGTGAGGATACTACTGCATATCCAGTGTAGAATCGCCCATCCTGATGATATCTGGAGCCATCTACAAAAATAAAAACCACAAAATATGCATTAGGAACAGTTTTTTTTTCCAATGAGCATATGTAAAACCCACTGTCTCGTGACTCATTAGTTCCTATGTAGTCATGTTTGTGCATCATGTCAAAGTACCAAAGTACTCTTCTTCACCTGCCAATGCTGTCACCAATTCCCCCTTTTCTGTACCCACAGTCAGATGAATGGCTGGATTCAGAACATTATATCTTATGAGGGTGACGTATTCAGGAATTAGTATTAGAGCACATTCAAGTCTGAGCTATCTAGACATAGGCAGGTGTTTTGGTTGAACTTGTATGAGTATGGTGTTAATGTAATGGGGGGTGTCCTTGCCAAAAACCACAGCAAGGACATCTGGTCCGGGCAGCAGAGCAGGAGGTCATCCACGTACTGTAATATTACAATCTGTGGATGAGGTGAAGAATGCATTTGCCAAATCAGTGATTGTGAAACATTTTAATGTCACTGGGACCAGTAACAGTACGATGTGTGTATTAGGGACAATTGAGGTCACACTCACTGTAACATCATTAATAGCCCGTAAGTCATGAACTATTCTGTAAGTGTCAGGGGAACCATTGTGTCCTTTTCCTTCTTAATAGGATACAAAGGGGTGTTGCAGGGGGAATATCTCTGCACCAGAACCCCTGCCTTAACATTCTCTTTAATATCCCTGCTCAGGGCCATCGATTTGACTAGACTCAAGGGGTATTGCTTTAAAGGGCCACTGTCACCCCCCTCCAGCCGTTATAAACTAAAAGAGCCACCTTGTGCAGCAGTAATGCTGCATTCTAACAAGGTGGCTCTTTTAGTTTTTGGTTCAAGTATTCCCAAAATAAAGCGCTTTGAAACTTAGCCAAAATACCTGTCTTTAGCCAGGGAGGCGGGTTCTCACTCCCCAGCTTGAACCGCTACTCTGCCGTCACTCCACTCTTCAGGGGCTTTCGGCGCCACCCCCTCCGCGCTTTTTTCACTTCAAAACCGGTGCCTGCACTGTGTTTAAGCTCTGGCCGTGTGACGTCCCAGCCAGGCTTGCAGACTGCGCCTGTGCGGGCATTGCGGCCACCCACCTTGGGAATCCCAGCCCCGCAGTGTGTTATGCATTATGCACAGTGCGGGGCTTGGATTTCTGGGCATGCGCACTGCGTGTGTCTGCCTCTCACCCAGGTCCCCCGCCTTACAGCGTCTGTATATACAGCTGATCGTGCCTCCTCCTAGCAATCGCCGGGAAAGCTGTATATACAGACGCTGTAAGGCGGGGGACCTGGGTGAGAGGCAGAGACACGCAGTGCGCATGCCCAGAAATCCAAGCCCCGCACTGTGCATAATGCATAACACACTGCGGGGCTGGGATTACCAAGGTGTGTGGCCGCAATGCCCGCGCAGGCGCAGTCTGCAAGCCTGGCTGGGACGTCACATGGCCAGAGCGTAAACACAGTGCAGGCGCCGGTTTTGAAGTGAAAAAAGCGCGGAGGGGGTGGCGCTGAAAGCCCCTGAAGAGTTGAGTGACGGCAGAGTAGCGGTTCAAGCTGGGGAGTGAGGACCCGCCTCCCTGGCTAAAGACAGGTATTTTGGCTAAGTTTCAAAACGCTTTATTTTGGGAATACTTAGACCAAAAACTAAAAGAGCCACCATGTTAACCATGTTAGAATGCAGCATTACTGCTGCACAAGGTGGCTCTTTTAGTTTATAACGGCTGGAGGGGGGTGACAGTGGCCCTTTAAACAAGGAGGAGTGGTTCCTTCTTTCAATTTAATCATGACAGGGGGAATGGGCAGCCGACCCACATCAGTTTTTAGCCTTGCCCAAACGGTGTCTGGTACCTGATTCATTTCCCTGTCCTCAGACATTTTGGTGTCAGACGTTACTTTCACTGTTTTTGTCATATACACCATTGCTGCAATCTTACACAAGTGTTTATATAAGTCACACATTAATGTCCAAATATTATTTATACCCGTATTAGATTGGGTAGAGTATTGGGAGCCTACAAGACTACTGCATCATGTCTAAACATATTCTAGCAATTAAAGGCAAAAGAAAATTAAAGGCAAAGCATTAACCCTTCTATATCAAATTCAATGCAACACTTTTTTATCTGGAGTTCCCCCTAGACACCTTATGAAAGGGGTATTGTGGTGCGTCGTAATTCTTGGCAGCCCATCCACTCACGGCATAGCCTACAACAGCTTAGGAGACCCACTATTTCATAATGGCCCTTTAAGAAGATTAATGCCGCCTGATGCACCATTAAAAATAGTCTCTGTGACTTTAAGAGTCCCTCCTTCGTAAATTAAATGAGATGGGTCTGCTTATGTGTCACACACCACATGGCCAGCTAGAGTTGTTAAATGTTACAATGACATTTCCCAGTGAATGCATTTGTAGTGGTTGAAAGCAATGCTAAAGTTGAAAAACGCTTCAAAAACGCTGCATCTGAACTAAGTCGAAGTGGGGGAGGAAATTCTCGGTCTGGGGTTAAATATTTGGCCTTACAGGCAAGTTATTAACCTGAAAAGGATGTACCTTGACATATTTCCCAGCAAAATCCATTTTGGTTTCGTTTTAGTGTGTTTTTTGTGGCATCGGGAAAAATGGCATGAATCTCGGAAAAAATTGATTAAGCCCTTCACGACATGCCCCGTACTAGTATGGCGCATGTCGTGTCTCCCCCTTTGATGTGGGGTCCGGCGCTGAGCCCACGTCAAAGTCGCGACATGTCAGCTGTTATGAACAGCTGACACGTGCGCGCAATAGTGGCAGGTGGAATCGCGATCCACCTGCCGCTATTAACCTGTTAAATGCCGCTTTCAAATGCTGACAGCGGCATTTAACCGGCGCTTCCGGCCACGCGGACGGAAATGAGCTCATCGCCGACCCCGGTCACATGATCGGGGGTCAGCGATGCGTCAGGATGGTAACCATAGAGGTCCTTGAGACCTCTATGGTTACTGATGCCAGCCTGCTGTGAGCACCACCCGGTGGTCGGCGCTCATAGCGAGCCTGCAATTCAGCTACATAGCAGCGATCTGATGATCTATGGGTGGACTCATAGAAGCGCTGGCATAGCGCGAAACGGCCGTCGTTCTGACCTGCTTGCACTAACTCCTTTCCTCACTCTCCCGGCCATGGATTCTTTTTAATGAAGACTCAATAAAGCTAAGGATTTTTCAGATCGGTGAGTGCTTTTCTTTTTTCTATTGTACAAGTAAAATAATGGAAACACCTAATGTTTTGGCATCATAATCTTTCAACATGTGATAAACATGCAAACCGTGACATATGGTAATGGTTTGTAGTTGATTACTTTTGTTATGTGATATGTGTATGTAAATTAACTGTTTGTTTT
Organism: Ranitomeya variabilis; assembly: GCF_051348905.1. Lineage (NCBI taxonomy): Eukaryota > Metazoa > Chordata > Amphibia > Anura > Dendrobatidae > Ranitomeya > Ranitomeya variabilis. The sequence continues at coordinate 315,341,146 of NC_135236.1, forward strand.
GCTGAATTGTAAGAACATTGATGAGAACCTGATACCAATGGCAGACCTCTCAGATTTTCAAAGAGGCCAAATTGTTGGTGCTCGTATGGCAGGTGCTAGTGTAACAGAAAGTGCCCGAATGCTTGGCGTGTCAAGAAGTACTGTCTCCAAACTAATGACAGCATTTGAAAGAGAAGGAAAAACAACCACAGCAAAGCACAGGTCCAGCCGAAATTCAAAGTTGACTGAGAGAGACCGTCGAACTCTAAAGCGAATTGTGAGAGAGGATCACAAGACCACGGCTCCAAAAATCACTGCTGAGTAGTGTTGAGCGATACCTTCTGATACTTGAAAGTATCGGTATCGGATAGTATCGGCCGATATCCAAAAAATATCGGATATCGCCGATACCGATACCCGATACCAATACAAGTCAATGGGACACAAGTATCGGAAGGTATCCTGGATGGTTCCCAGGGACAGAAGGAGAGGAAACTCTCCTTCAGGCCCTGGGATCCATATTCATGTAAAAAATAAAGAATTAAAATAAAAAATATGGATATACTCACCCCTCCGGCGGCCCCTGGACCTTACCGATGTAACCGGCAGCCTCCGTTCCTAAGAATGAGGAGTTTAGGACCTTCGATGATGTCGCGGCTTGTGATTGGTCGCGTGACCGCTCACGCGACCAATCACAAGCCGCGACGTCATCGTAGGTCCTAAACTCCTCATTCTTAGGAACGGAGGCTGCCGGTTACATCGGTAAGGTCCAGGGGCCGCCGGAGGGGTGAGTATATCCATATTATTTATTTTTATTCTTTATTTTTCACATGAATATGGATCCCAGGGCCTGAAGGAGAGTCTCCTCTCCTCCAGACCCTGGGAACCATACACTGGGAACTTTCGATTCCGATTTCCGATATCACAAAAATATCGGAACTTGGTATCGGAATTCCGATACCGCAAATATCGGCCGATACCCGATACTTGCGGTATCGGAATGCTCAACACTACTGCTGAGCTCAATGAACACCTACAGAACCCAGTTTCCATGAAAACTGTTCGTCGGGAGCTGCACAAATCTGGATTTCGCGGAAGAGCTGCAATGAGAAAACCGCTGCTCTCAATTACAAATGTTTCAAAGCATTTAGAGTGGTGTAGAAACCTCCAGAATTGGTCCCTCGAGCAGTGGAAACATGTGATATTCTCAGACGAATCATCGTTTACCATATTTCCAACCTCCATGCCGAGTGTACGCTTGGAGACAGCTTGGAAAGAAGCATTCCATCCAGACTACCTTCTCCCAACCGTAAAACATGGCGGAGGTTCTGTGATGATCTGGGGTGCTATTTCGTGGAGATCCGCCGGGCCAATGATATCCCTTCATGGAAGAATTAACAGCCAAGATTATTGAGGCATTTTGGGCGACCAAGTGCATCCAATGGTTCAAGCACTGTTCCCGGAGGGGAACGCCATCTTTCAGGATGATAATGCACCAATTCATACAGCTAGAATCGTTAAAGCATGGCACGAGGAATATTCTAATGAAGTTGAGCATCTCATCTGGCCCCCACAATCCCCAGACCTCAACATTATTGAGCATTTATGGTCGATTTTAGAGATTCAAGTTAGACGTTGATTTCCACCGCCATTGTCGCTCAAAGAACTGGAGGGTGTTTTAACTGCAGAATGGGCTAAAATTCCTTTGGAGACAATTCACACCTTGTATGAATCCATACCTTGGAGAATTGAGGCAGTAATCGCGGCAAAAGGTGGACCTATACCATATTAAACTAACTTGTGTTGATGTTTCCAGGTGTTTCCATTATTTTGTCCAACCCCTGTAGATGTGCTACACGTGTTTTTCACAGATGGAAAAGAACAGACATGTCTCTGTGTGTTTTGCGCGTACACACTGTCAGTGTAAAAACACGGACATGTGCATCGCAGCATAGGTTATGATGGGTACATGTGGTCTCCGTGATAAAAACAGATACCACATGCACTGAAAGCAAGGATGTGTGAAGGAAGTTTTATAGAGTGTTCCATAATACGAAGTGACATTCCTAAACTACTTACTGCCTTTTCCTTCTATGAATACCTATGAGACGGAAAATCGTCCTGTCGGGGAAGGGGTTAATCAGACCAATTCTCCTTATTCAAAAAACCTTCTTTGCATCCAGGCTTAGGTGCATTCCTGCTGATTTAGTTTTGCAGATCATGTTATTTTAATATGTGAAGTTGTATATATTCATATTATTACACTTGTTTTTAGTGTTGAAATACATGAGACCGTAAATGCGTAATAATATATGAAGCTTTATGTGTGACTTCAGGTTTTTCATTGCAACCTCAAAGTGCCTTGAGTCTTGCATATAAAATATAACGATGGCAAATTTAGGATTGAGAAGTATGTCAGGGTCCTTTATCAGCACAGCAGAATAATTACAAGGATAATAATCTTCGCAAGTTTCATTTAAAATGCTTCATTACTGGTTAGGAAGTGAGTTTTGCACATCAAAGGATCTGCTGCTCCCCGGAGTACCTAGAGAATCTGAGAGCCTATATGCAGTATCAGAGCAAACCTTATCATGTGAACCTTTTTCTGAAGCACCCTGCAAGGCATTACTGTGTAACACAGCACCCTCCCTCCAAATGCAGAGGGATTAATATAAGTATGTTTATATCCACAAGAAACTTGTGTGACCTAGAAAAGTTAACTTGACTTTATTTGCTAAACTCCAAGTAAAGTAAGTAAATAATTACAGTAATTAGAATAATTAAATGTATATATTTATAATGCATTTACATAAGAGAAAATTGATCTTTACAGTCAACCACTAAGATCTTCTTTAAAACAAAACATCAATCACAATATTAAAAACAGGAGGAAACTGACAACAATACCATAGTACAAGGAGATAATATAATATATTCATGATTGGGAAAGCTGAGGTCTATAATTTTGTGATTAATAAAATTATTTTAACATTTTTCATTTTTTGAACGCCCTTTTTTTTCTTTTGGTATATTCACCTTTTGAGTAGGTTGTGTATTGCTTCCTGTGAATATCCCAAGACTTATGTTATTTCAATACAGTGAGTATTTCTCACAAGATATTTGTTTGGTTACAAAACATCAATGTCATAACCTTTAATTCATTCTGTCTGCCATGCCTAGAGTCTGGGAATTACCAACTTATACTCTACAAACAGATTATAGATACAACATATACAGACATTTAAAATCTGAGGACACTAGAACGAATGACCTGTTCATTCGTTTACAGGGGTATTCCCTATCCTAATATGTAGTAGGAATAATAATAATAATAATAGTAAAAACCTCCAAATAAAAATGTAATATAGTTCTTCAGATTCGCTGTGTCGCTTACCTCATGTAAGGCATTGGGCTAGCTTAATTATCCATGGTTACGACCACTCATATAGTGACAGTTAATTAGATAGTCAGCTCTTAGTGGTCATAACAGTGGATATCTAAGATACTGTAATGCTCTGCATGAGGTAAACAGCATAGCCAATCTGAAGAACTATGCTACATTAATAATTGGAGGTATTTGATAAAATTACTATTATTATTACACCTCCTACATATTAGGTTAGGATCTTGGAGATGGGAAAATTCCTTTAAGAGAGAATAAGTTGAAAGATAGTGTAACAGTCTGTATTGTGCAACTAGTTCCATCAATATCCAAGGCAAAGATGTCACTAACTCATGAAAAATAGTTGTCAGACAGCTTGCATAGGAAGAGCGATCCCGAGACACTTCCAACCATCCTTACTGTGGATAGAGCGTTAACCCAAAGAGCGGACAACAGACCAGTACTTAAAAAAATACATGTAGAGCTTTATTACAAATTTTTAATTATACAGAATTCATATCATAGAAATGTAAACAATATTAAAATACAAAGGGTAGTGACAACTTAGTGCCATGACAGAACAAGTTGGCATAGAAGTCTATATGTACGCCTAATGAGAATCAGAAAGAATACACACAGGTTTTGACTCTCTCTCTCTCTCTCTATATATATATATATATATATATATACACAGTGGGTACGGAAAGTATTCAGACCCCATTACATTTTTCACTCTTGGTTTCATTGCAGCCATTTGGTGAATTCAAAAAAGTAAATTTTTTTCACATTAATGTACACTCTGCACCCCATCTTGACTGAAAAAAACAGAAATGTAGCAATTTTTGCAAATTTAATAAAAAAGAAAAACTGAAATATCACAAGATCATAAGTATTCAGACCCTTTTCTCAGACACTCAAGTCACATGCTGTCCATTTCCTTTTGATCCTCCTTGAGATGGTTCTTCTCTATTGGAATCCAGCTGTGTTTAGTAAAACTGATAGGACTTTATTTGGAAAGGCACACACCTGTCTATGTAAGACCTCACAGCCCACAGTGCATGTCAGACCAAATGAGAATCATGAGGTCAAAGGAACTGGCCATTGAGCTCAGAGACAAAATTGTGGCAAGGCACAGATCTGGCCAAGGTTACAAAAGAATTTCTGCAGTACTCAAGATTCCTAAGGGCACATAATCCTTAAATAGAAGAAGTTTGGGACCACCAGAAGTGTTCCTAGACCTGGTCGACCAGTCAAACTGAGCAATCGTGGGAGAAGAGCCTTGGTGAGAGTGGTAAAGAAGAACCCCAAGATCACTGTGGCTGAGATTCAGAGATGCATTAGGGAGATGAGAGAAAGTTCCACAAAGTCAACTATCACTGCAGCCCTCCACCAGTTAGGCCTTTATGGCAGAGTGGCCCGACGGAAGTCTCTCCTCAGTCCAAGACATATGAAAGCCCGCATAGAGTTTGCTAAAAAAAACAAATAAAGGACTCCCAGACTATGAGAAATAAGATTCTCTGGTCTGATGAGACGAAGATAGACCTTTTTGGTGATAATTCTAAGCGGTATGTGTGGAGAAAACCAGGCACTGCTCATCACCTGCCCAATACAATCGCAACAGTGAAACATGGTGGCAGCATCATGCTGTAGGGGTGTTTTTCAGCTGCAGGGACAGGACGAAAGGTTGTCATTGAAGGAAGCATGAATGCTACTAAGTACAGATATATTCTGGATTTAAGCCTCTTCCAGAGTGCTGTGGACCTCAGACTTGGCCGAAGGTTCACCTTCCAACAAGACAATGACCCAAAGCACACAGCTAAAATAACAAAGGAGTGGCTTCAGAACAACTCTGTGACCATTCTTGACTGGCCCAGCCACAGCCCTGACCTAAACCCAATTGAGCATATCATATCTGGAGAGACCTGAAAATGGCTGTCCACCAATGTTCACCATCCAACCTGATGGAACTGGAGAGGATCTGCAAGGAAGAATGGCAGAGGATCCCCAAATCCAGGTGTGAAAAACTTGTTGCATCATTCCTAAGAAGACTCAGGGTATGTGCACACGTTGCGGATTTCTTGCAGAAATTTCCTGAAGAAAACCGGAAATTTTCTGCAACAAATCCGCATTTTTTTTTTGCGTTTTTTTTCCGTTTTTTTCGCGTTTTTTTAGCATTCTGCAAGCGTAATTAGCTTGCAGAATGCTAAAGTTTTCCAAGCGATCTGTAGCATCGCTTGGAAAACTGACTGACAAGTTGGTCACACTTGTCAAACATACTGTTTGACAAGTGTGACCAACTTTTTACTATAGATGCAGCTTATGCAGCATCTATAGTAAAAGAGAGAATGTTTAAAAATAATAAAAAAAATAAAAAAATGCTTATACTCACCCAGACATCTCATCAGCGGCGTCCGTTCGTCTTCCTATAGCTGGTGTGTGCGCGCAGGACCTTCCGTGACGTCACGGTCACGTGAGCGGTCACATGACCGCTCACGACCAATCACAGGACAGTGACGTCATCGGCGAGGTCCTTCGCCGCACATCAGCTACAGGAACCGAAGCGGCAGCGTGCAGTGGAGGCGGGAAGACATCGAGGGTGAGTATATCGCTATTTTTTATTTTAATTCTTATTTTTTGACCACTTATATGGTGCCCAGTGCGTGGAGGAGAGTCTCCTCTCCTCCACCCTGGGTACCAACCGCACATAATCTGCTTACTTCCCGCATGGTGTGCACAGCCCCGTGCGGGAAGTAAGCAGATCAATGGACCCCTAGGTGTGCGGAATCCCCTGCAATTCCGCATTTTAGTGAACATGTTGCTTTTTTTTCCGCGATGCGATTTTTTCGCGGAAAAAAAGGCTACATTTGCACAAAAAATGCGGAATACACTTAAAATAATAGGAGGCATATGTAAGCGTTTTTTTCGCGTTTTTATCACGTTTTTATAGCGAAAAAACGCGGAAAAAACGCGAAAAATACTGAACGTGTGCACATGGCCTCATGACTGTACAAGCTCAAAAGGGTGCTTCTACTCAATACTGAGCAAAGGGTCTGAGTACATATGACCATGTGATATTTCCTTTTTCCTTTTTTTAATAAATTTTCAAAAATTACTACATTTGTTTTTTTCAGTCAAGATGGGGTGCAGAGTGTACATTAATGAGAAAAAAATGAAGTCTTTTGAATTTACCAAATAGCTGCAATGAAAATACAGTATATATAGTCTTGTGGTGAAAAAATGAACTGCCCTGAATGAAACTATTTAGATATAGGGTTATAAAAAGTGCATGGTGCTGATATTATACAGTGGCCCAACCAGACCTAGTAAAATAACCAATCCTATAGAGCATTAGTAAGGGATGGCATATGATAATATAAGGTAGTAAGCTAAATTCAAGCAGAAATCCTTGTGAGAACTTGGATGAGTATAGACACTAGCATTATTATTTTAAAAGACTCATAGTGCTAGGGCATAGGTACACAAAGGGGACTGACCTGTAACAGACGTGGGAGAGGCAGACCCCAACACGCGTTTCGCAATGTGCTTTTTAGGGGGATCTGACGTGGCACTGAGGTGTCGCTACTCTTTATATTTTATAATTGTTTACATTTATATTATACTAGCTGTACTACCCGGCTTCGCCCGGGTTAATGACTGCTGTTAGCAAAATAGAATGTGTTAACAAAAATTTATTCTGCATGTAAAAACCACAAAACAAATAGATAGAAATGTAATTATTAAAAGGCAAAAACTAAGCTAATAGAAGCATTTCACAACATATATTAGCTTTGTTATACTGAGAATGTCTTTGTTGCCTATATTAACCAATCAGAACTCAGATTAATTAACTGTAGCAAAATAGAAGCTGAGCTGTGATTGGTTGCTATTGGCAGCCTGATAAATCCCCAGCCAACAGGAAGCCCACCCCCTGGCAGTATATATTAGCTCACACATACACATAATAGACAGGTCATGTGACTGACAGCTGCCGTATTTCCTATATGGTACATTTGTTGCTCTTGTAGTTTGTCAGCTTATTAAATCAGATTTTTATTTTTGAAGGATAATACCAGACTTGTGTGTGTTTTAGGGCGAGTTTCATGTGTCAAGTTGTGTGTGTTGAGTTGTGTGTGGCGACATGCATGTAGCGACTTTTGTGAGATGAGTTTTGTGTGGTGACATGCGTGTAGCAACATTTTGTGTGTCGAGTTGCATGTGACAGGTTAGTGTAGCAAGTTGTGTGCAGCAAGATTTGTGCATGGCGAGTTTTGCGCGTGGTGAGTTTTATGTGTGGTGCGTTTTGAGTATGTGCAAGTTTTGTGTGAGGCAACTTTAGCATGTGTTGCAACTTTTGTGCATGTGGCAATTTTTCTGTGTGTGCAAGTTTTGCATGAGGTGAGTTTTCCATGAGGTGAGTTTTGCACGTGTGGCGAGTTTTGCGTGAGCCTAGTTTTGCATATGGCGAGTTTTGCATGTAGCGAGTTTTGCGCGTGGCGAGTTTTGAGTGGTGACTTTTGTGTTTCGACTTTTATGTGGCGAGGTTGGTGTGTGTGTGGTGAAATGTGTGCTGAGGGTCGTATATGTGTTCAAGCACGTGGTAGTGTGTGGCGCATTTTGTGTGTGTTCATATCCCCGTGTGTGGTGAGTATCCCATGTCGGGGCCCCACCTTAGCAACTGTACAGTATATACTCTTTGGCGCCATCGCTCTCATTCTTTAAGTCCCCATTGTTCACATCTGGCAGCTGTCAATTTTCCTCCAACACTTTTCCCTTCACTTTTTCCCCATTATGTAGATAGGGGCAAAATTGTTTGGTGAATTGGAATGCGCGGGGTTAAAATTTCACCTCACAACATAGCCTATGACGCTCTCGGGGTCCAGACGTGTGACTGTGCAAAATTTTGTGGCTGTAGCTGCGATGGTGCAGATGCCAATCCCGGACATACACACATACATACATACACACATTCAGCTTTATATATTAGATATACCTGTATGTAATCTCCTGTATATAGTATATACCTGTGTGTCATCTCACCTATATATAGTATATATCTGTGTGTCATCTCCTCCTGTATATAGTATATACCTATATGTCATCTCCTCCTATACATAGCATATACCTGTATGTCATCTCCTCCTGTATATACTATATACCTGTAGGTAATCTGCTCCTGTATATAGTATATACCTGTGTGTCATCTCCTCCTGTATATAGTATATACCTGTATGTCATCTCCTCCTGTATGTAGTATGTACCTGTATGTCATCTCCTCCTCTATATAGTATATACCTGTGTGTCATCTCTCCTGTATATAGTATATATCTGTGTGTCATCTCCTCCAGTATATAGTATATACCTGTGTGTCATCTCCCCTGTAAATAGTATATACCTGTGTGTCATCTCCTCCTGTATATAGTATATATCTGTATGTCATCTCCTCCTGTATTAGCCCTCGTTCACACGTTATTTGGTCAGTATTTTTACCACAGTATTTGTAAGCTAAATTGGCAGCCTGATAAATCCCCAGCCAACAGTAAGCCCACCCCCTGGCAGTATATATTAGCTCACACATACACATAATAGACTGGTCATGTGACTGACAGCTGCCGGATTCCTATATGGTACATTTGTTGCTCTTGTAGTTTGTCTGCTTATTAATCAGATTTTTATTTTTGAAGGATAATACCAGACTTGTGTGTGTTTTAGGGCGAGTTTCGTGTGTCAAGTTGTGTGTGTTGAGTTGCGTGTGGCGACATGCATGTAGCGACTTTTGTGAGATGAGCTTTGTGTGGCGACATGCGTGTAGCAACTTTTTGTGTGTCGAGTTGCATGTGACAGGTTAGTGTAGCAAGTTGTGTGCAGCAAGTTTTGCGCATGGCGAGTTTTGCGCGTGGCGAGTTTTATGTGTGGTGCCTTTTGAGTATGTGCAAGTTTTGTGTGAGGCAACTTTTGCATGTGTTGCAACTTTTGTGTATGTGGCAATTTTTCTGCGTGTGCAAGTTTTGCGTGTGGCGAGTTTTCCATGAGGTGAGTTTTGCACGTGTGGCGAGTTTTGCATGTGGAGAGTTTTGCGCGTGGCGAGTTTTGAGCGGCGACTTTTGTGTTTCGACTTTTATGTGGCGAGGTTGGTGTATGTGTGGTGAAATGTGTGCTGAGGGTGGTATATGTGTTCGAGCACGTGGTAGTGTGTGGCGCATTTTGTGTGTGTGTTCATATCCCCGTGGTGGTGTGGTGATTATCCCATGTCGGGGCCCCACCTTAGCAACTGTACAGTATATACTCTTTGGCGCCATCGCTCTCATTCTTTAAGTCCCCCTTGTTCACATCTGGCAGCTGTTAATTTGCCTCCAACACTTTTCCTTTCATTTTTTCCCCATTATGTAGATAGGGGCAAAATTGTTTGGTGAATTGGAATGCGCAGGGTTAAAATTTCGCCTCACAACATAGCCTATGACGCTCTCGGGGTCCAGACGTGTGACTGTGCAAACTTTTGTGGCTGTAGCTGCGACGGTTCAGATGCCAATCCCGGACATACACACACACATACATACATACATACACACATACACACATTCAGCTTTATATATTAGATGAATTCCTTATGATTAATTTTTTTAAATAAAGCTATGCATATATTTTTTTAAGTACTGCTCTGTTGTCCATTCCTTTTTGATTATCTCTGTGAATAGAGTGGTAGTCAAGCCTACAAACTGTGGCTCCATTCACTCTTAATGGTTTTGGCGATCTTTGCTCACTGTAAACCTCAGGCTTCCATTTATACTATGTTTTGTTCCTCATATTAAATGGACTTCATTTCCTGTGGTGCTGAAAAAGATAGCGACTCTTTGTATGCTGGTTAAAGACACGCAGCTCCATCTCACAGCTGCTCCTGACCTGCTTGTTTTCTTTCTTTATAAAACATGGCCAGACCTATTCATCCCTGCCTGTAAAAGTTTTGCTTCCTAGCTTGCTGGTGTTGGTGTGGTGAAGTTGGAGTTCACAGGTGCTGCTGGTGATTGTTATCTGCTGTTTTTGGGTGTATGCTTTCTCCATTATCCTATTCTCATTTGGTTTGTATCTTCCTATCCTTCCCTTTATTCCTCTCTACCCTTGGTGAGTGCTTTTTTATGTAAGTTGCTTTTTGGAACAAATTCATTAGGAGTAGGGTTGAGCGAAACGGGTCGTTCATTTTCATAAGTCGCCGACTTTTGGCAAAGTCGGCGTCTCATGAAACCCGACCCGATCCCTGTGCGGGGTCGGCCATGCGGTACGCGATCTTGGCGCCAAAGTCGCGTTTCGTATGATGCGTTTAGCGCCATTTTTACAGCCAATGAATGAGTGTGGGCAGAGTGATGACATAGGTCTTAGGGGAGTGAACGGCTATCGTCATGTTATCGCTTGTGCGCAGTAGGGATTTGGAATGTGCAAAACGAAATTTTCTGTGCTGGGACGGAGGGGGAGAGAGAGAGAGAGAGAGAGAGAGAGAGAGAGAGAGAGAGAAAAAAAAAAATCCTTCATTGGGTTTCGTGTTTCGGCCGAAACCCGACTTTTCACGGTGGTCGGCCGATTTCACTCGACTCGACTTTTAAGACAGTCGGGTTTCACAAAACCCGACTCGACCCTAAAAAACTAAAGGTCGCTCAACCCTAATTAGGAGTTCACTTTTCAATGAATTTGGTGCATGAAAGTCCAGCAGATTTCTGAACCATACTGGTGTATAAAGTGCCAGTTTTGATTAAGTCTGCTTTGGCTTGCAGTGTTGTGTTATTTTTAGTGATGATTGAACAGTAAACTGCTCAGGTGCTTAGCACTTGAGTTGAGTAGGTCGGACTGCTAGGGTGCTCAACTCGCGTACCAAGAATAATGTAAGTCAATGAAGGAGTTCAAGCATTTTTCCGGGAGACCTGTATTCGATGGCCCGGTAGGAGAGAGTCCCTGCACTCCCAGCAGGGGAATTCTAGGCTTCAGTGCTCTGATTCAAATGAGCTTATTACAGGGACCCAAGCACTCGAGTATCACGTGATACCCTGCATTGCTCTGTACTCGATCTAGTACTCAAATGCTCGATCGAATATTGAGCAGTGCAGAGCATGCTCGGCCATCACTGATTATAGTGGCTCATCTACTTTGGGTTTTTCTCTATGACAGCTGTTGTAGTACATCTCTACTTGATCTGTGCCACAGACCACTCTCTCTATGTAACATGGCATGAGGCGGGAGCTGTGGAAGAGGTACTCGTCTTCCACACCCCAGAACACTACATGAAGATCAGGGTCCTGGCTAGGTGTGTAGACTCTGTCTACGGGGACACTACACCTTTGCAGGCCACATAATGCTGATGACTTTGGCTGGCCAGGACTAGATTGTGTAAATTTCAATGAGGGAGACCACCAACCAAACATAAACAGTCTTTTACTGAACACCAACTTGTTGAGTATTATGTACAAAAGATAGGAAGTGAAAAACGTCACAAATGTTTCTTTTATAACACGGAGCATCTTCACACATGGTCTCTCTGCCTCTTCTAAACTTACTAATCTGCCTCCAAGATCCTCTGCTTTCACCACAAAACAGCACAGTCCAATAGGTAAAAGTCCTGTCCTGAACCAATGGTTCTGCCTCCTCCTTTTCCTGAGGGGAACTAATTTGCCACTACAGCCATTGTGCAATTTCTTTGCTTGCTGATACCTTGGAACTACCACCCTGGGCACTCTCTTTGTCTCACGTTCCTTGTTCTGTCCAGGTCTATTACCTCTCTGGCAAACTTGGGGCCATACTGTTAAGCATCCTATCCTAGGACACAAATCCAGTAAATCACACTGTCCTTCTATCCATTTTCCTTTTTGTGCTGAGGATCATGCTACCCACTGCCTCGGTCTCCACTAATTTTGGGGACACCCAACTCTTGCTGCTCTGCTGAGTGCTCAGGCCAAGGTGTGCTCTTGCTGCAAGCTAATACCTGTCTGACTCACTGCCATGAAGTCCTCTCTGATCTTACTATACAGCCCTTCCCTATCTGGGCTAGTGGCAACCCTTAACTCTATCCATACCTACTCACTACCTGTTGCTGGGCAGAACACATTGTTAACACATTACAATGTAAATGCATCACATCACAGCACATACCAACAAGGGAGAAGGTGGGAACAAATTCCATGTTCTTACATCTGTGCTCGTGTTACTTCCCCATCACTATCTCCAGGAAGGGCACTATTGCTGATACTTCTCTTATTAGTCTGCATCACTGTAGGCTACCTGCATAGCTTTTCCCCAACTTCCTCCCGAGCAGCTTACTTGTTTATCTCCATTGTGCCTGCAGTTCACACATCCACTACCATGCAACTCTCCTTTAGGATGTTCAATGTCTGAGGGTATCTGCTCTCTGCATCATTTTCTATGTATCCTTTGCTCTATGTTGTATCTTCCAACCTGACTAGCACCTTAAGTGGGGCTTGCAAATAACATGCAGTCTTCTGCCTGAATTGAAAACCTTGGTGCCAAATTCTTCCATTTGATATGGGCTGTGAGGAGTGGAGAGGCCAGAGAGAGGTGTCACTTTTCATTTGACTACCTACTTTGGACAGCAAGTTAAACAAAAAATGATTGACCGATTGGGAGGCAAAATGAAGTGAATTGTGGGGTGACATCATAATCAAATGAAATCAAGTTGTCTGAAGAGACAGTGATCATTTATTATGAGAACAGGGATAGTGCCATGGTGCTAAACAAATTTATTTTTTCTTACGACTACTGGACTTGATGATGTGCACTAAATTTACTGGTGGTAGTCTACATCATAGATCAAAATTTGAAATGGCACTTTTACCTAGTTAATGTGACAGTGTAAAAACAAGAGAAGTATAACTTAGTTTTATGTTTTGTTTGTTTACTTTTGGGTCCATTTTTAGAGTTGGCTCAAAGGAATGCCTCAAAACACATATAAGGTTTTTTGTTTTTTTTACCAATGTGTGTTTTTTTATGATTTAGTTCTGTTTAAAATCAAATGTGCCATTTTACTATGGAAATTAATCATTTCACCACTTAGTTTCACTTAGAACTGATTAATATGTAGATCCACTAAGAGCTCTAAAATGGAATATCAGACCAGTCATTTACTATGCAGCATTAGCCCTGTATTAGACACATTCACTTAAGTCTAAGTTCTAACAACGATAAAAGCAATTTATAGGGTGATGTAATTAAATAAGCACTTTCTAGATCTGGACATATTTTGAATAGGGATATTAAAGGGATTTTAATAACCAAGGCATTTATCATACACGGTAGATGCAACAGAGATAGTCATTTACAAAAGCAATCAAATTACCGAGCATCTGTTGAAAGGAACACAGTGTTTTTACCTGCCCAGATGCTAAAATATATCAAATCCCAATTCTAATGTTAACTCCTTTTTTAACCCATTAAACCCAGAGCCTGTTTTCACCTTCATGACCAGGCCAAATTTTACAATTTTGACCAGTGTCACTTTATGTGATAATAACTCTGGAACGCTTCAATCCCCAGTGATTCTGAGAATGTTTTTTTTTGTGACACGTTGTGCTTCATGATAGTGGCAAAATTTGTTCGATATACAGGTCCTTCTCAAAAAATTAGCATATAGTGTTAAATTTCATTATTTACCATAATGTAATGATTACAATTAAACTTTCATATATTATAGATTCATTATCCACCAACTGAAATTTGTCAGGTCTTTTATTGTTTTAATACTGATGATTTTGGCATACAACTCCTGATAACCCAAAAAACCTGTCTCAATAAATTAGCATATTTCACCCGTCCAATCAAATAAAAGTGTTTTTTAATAACAAACAAAAAAACCATCAAATAATAATGTTCAGTTATGCACTCAATACTTGGTCGGGAATCCTTTGGCAGAAATGACTGCTTCAATGCGGCGTGGCATGGAGGCAATCAGCCTGTGACACTGCTGAGATGTTATGGAGGCCCAGGATGCTTCAATAGCGGCCTTAAGCTCATCCAGAGTGTTGGGTCTTGCGTCTCTCAACTTTCTCTTCACAATATCCCACAGATTCTCTATGGGGTTCAGGTCAGGAGAGTTGGCAGGCCAATTGAGCACAGTAATACCATGGTCAGTAAACCATTTACCAGTGGTTTTGGCACTGTGAGCAGGTGCCAGGTCGTGCTGAAAAATGAAATCTTCATCTCCATAAAGCATTTCAGCCGATGGAAGCATGAAGTGCTCCAAAATCTCCTGATAGCTAGCTGCATTGACCCTGCCCTTGATGAAACACAGTGGACCAACACCAGCAGCTGACATGGCACCCCACACCATCACTGACTGTGGGTACTTGACACTGGACTTCAGGCATTTTGGCATTTCCTTCTCCCCAGTCTTCCTCCAGACTCTGGCACCTTGATTTCCGAATGACATGCAAAATTTGCTTTCATCAGAAAAAAGTACTTGGGACCACTTAGCAACAGTCCAGTGCTGCTTCTCTGTAGCCCAGGTCAGGCGCTTCTGCCGCTGTTTATGGTTCAAAAGTGGCTTTACCTGGGGAATGCGGCACCTGTAGCCCATTTCCTGCACACGCCTGTGCACGGTGGCTCTGGATGTTTCCACACCAGACTCAGTCCACTGCTTCCTCAGGTTCCCCAAGGTCTGGAATCGGTCCTTCTCCACAATCTTCCTCAGGGTCCGGTCACCTCTTCTCGTTGTACAGCGTTTTCTGCCACATTGTTTCCTTCCAACAGACTTACCATTGAGGTGCCTTGATACAGCACTCTGGGAACAGCCTATTTGTTGAGAAATTTCTTTCTGGGTCTTACCCTCTTACTTGAGGGTGTCAATGATGGCCTTCTTGACATCTGTCAGGTCGCTAGTCTTACCCATGATGGGGGTTTTGAGTAATGAACCAGGCAGGGAGTTTTTAAAAGCCTCAGGTATCTTTTGCATGTGTTTAGAGTTAATTAGTTGATTCAGAAGATTAGGGTAATAGGTCGTTTAGAGAACCTTTTCTTGATATGCTAATTTATTGAGACAGGTTTTTTGGGTTATCAGGAGTTGTATGCCAAAATCATCAGTATTAAAACAATAAAAGACCTGACAAATTTCAGTTGGTGGATAATGAATCTATAATATATGAAAGTTTAATTGTAATCATTACATTATGGTAAATAATTAAATTTAACACTATATGCTAATTTTTTGAGAAGGACCTGTAACTTGCATTTATTTATGAAAACATCGGAAATTTGGCGAATATTTTGAACATTTTGCATTTTTCACACTTTCAATATTTCTATGTTTAAACCAATTAGTCAGGAAGTCCCAAATAATTTACAAATATAATTTCACATATGTCTACGTTACATCTGCATCATTTTTTAAATGTAACTATTTTTTGTTAGGAATTTAAAAGGGTTAAAAGCTGATCGGCAATTTCAAATTTTTCCAACAAGATTTACAAAACCATCTTTTTAGGGACAATATCACATTTGAAGTGACTTTAGGGGGCCTATATGACAGAAAATACACAAAAGTGACACCATTCTAAAAACTGCACCCTTCAAACTGCTCAAAAACCATAGCCAAGTAGTTTATTGATCCTTTAGGTGCTTCACATGAATTAATGCAATATGGAAGGAAAAATGAACATTTTACTTTTTCAAAAATTTTTTACTTTATCCCCAAAATGTTATTTTCACAAAGGTAATAGGAGAAAATTGACCCCAATGTTAGGAGTGGAGTTTCCTCTGCTGCACAGGGGGAATCTCGATCCGTCTCTGCTGCGGTCTCCCATTCTCCATCGGCCGCAGTGGAGCCTGCTCAGCGGAGACGTCGGTCCCAGGGTCTCACTGAGTCTGATTCAGTGCAAAGGGTTATTGCTGCCTCTCCAGGCTCTACTATTGTACCCTGCACTGATCTACGGCGAACAGGCTTTCCTGGGACTAAGTCCTGCTTTGCACATACTGAGCATGCCCAGAGTAAGATCTCTCACTGGAGATCAGGGGTCACATGTTCAGCTTCTGCAGCCAAGTCCATTGGTCCTTTCAGGAAGGTCCTATAGGTGCTAGGACTAAGTCCTGCTCTGCACACACTGAGCATGCCCAGGGCAAGATCTCTCAGTGGAGATCTAGGGTCACATGCTCAGGTATGGCAATCTCTCATTGGTCCTCTTCTTTAAGGTCTTGTATGTGCTGCAGCTATTTAAGGCTTGCATGGCCGCACGGCCATGCGCTAGTATCTTCATATGTTATATGCTTTGCGCCATTGTGGTCATTTGTGTGAATGTGTTCAGGGACCCGGCTGAAATAAGCCCCTAGAATGCTGGCACCTCCGGCGAGGAGTTTGTGTGTGAGAGTATTCAGGGACCCGGCTGAAATAAGCCCCTAGAATGCTGGCACCTCCGGCGAGGAGTGTTGTATGTATGAATTACCACTGACTGCTCTTGTCTGGGTAGTTAGCCTGTGTCTCTGTGAGAGATAACAGGGCACAGAGCTTTGCTTTCTCGGCCACTCTGTGAAGCTAACAGAGCTGGTTATTACCGCCATATTGCGCCGCCATCCACTTAGCAGCAGGATATTCCTGCACGGTGGATCCCGGGTTGCGAACGCACCAATCACCTCAATAAATATATTCGGTGCATTCCGCAAACCCTAACACTATACTAGCGCCAGGATCTGGCTAAGTAATGGCAGACAAACAGCGATTGCAGGGGTACATCCAGCTGCTGGAGGGCCGGTTGGCATCTCTCGAGCGTGCAACCTCGGCGGTGGATGTTACCGCAATTGCTGTTCAGGCTGCTAGTGTGGCTGCAGCAGCTTTACCCACTGCCACCTCTGTCCTGACCTTATCCCATCTTCCATTGCCAGAAAAATTCTCTGGGGACAGTAAGTCCTGTAGGGGATTCGTGAGCCAGTGCGGTATACATCTCGAGCTCCTGGCTGCACCTTTTCCCACAGAGCGGGCAAAGGTGGGATTTGTAATTTCTCTTCTGTCAGACAGAGCTTTGGAGTGCGCTACGCCGCTGTGGGAGCGCAACGATCATGTGGTGCAGAGTGTTCCTCGGTTTCTGGACACTCTGAAGCAGGTCTTCGTAGGACCTCAAGTCACCCATGATACGGCGCTCCAACTGCTGGCATTGACTCAGGGTTCGACCATGGTCAGCCAATTTGCCATTCTCTTCCGGACCTTAGCGTCTGAGTTGGAGTGGTCTGATAAAACCCTCATCCCAGTCTTCTGGAGGGGGCTGGCTGACCATGTGAAGGACGCTTTGGCCACTGGGAGATTCCCGCTACACTGGAGGAGCTCATATCCATATCAACTCGCATAGACCTTCGTTTTCACGAGCGAAGGTTGGAGCGAGCCCAGTGTAAGCAGAGGTTTCGGCTGGCTCCCACCTTCGCCAGACCTTTGGAATCTCCGGTCCAGGCGCCCGAGTCACATGAGGCCATGGAGGTGTCACGAGCGGGGTCTAAGTCCCAGGCCGCTCATGCCCCTAAGGTCTGTCATGTTTGCCAGCAGTTCGGACATCTTGCCTCCAAGTGTCCGCAGCGGTCGAGGAAATGTCAGCATCTAGTGGCAGTTGGAGGAGGTACATTAGACACGGCGACGTTTACCTCAAAATTGTCCTTCAAGGGGACAATTATCATAGGCCCATCCACTCTTATGGTAGAGCTTTGCGTGGACTCTGGAGCGGAGGGTAATTTTATGTCATCCGCTTTCGCTCAGCAACACGCAATACCCCTGGTGATGCTCGCCAAGCCAATAACCATTCGAGTGGCAAATGGGTCGACACTACCTTCACAGATTACACACCAAACCATCCCTTTCACTCTCTCTGTATCTCCATCACATCAGGAGATTATTTCTCTTTTGGTCCTTCCTGAGGGAGTTGATGAGGTCCTGTTGGGGATACCCTGGCTTCGTTTTCATTCTCCTCATATAGAGTGGTCCTCAGGGAAAATTTGGGGATGGAGTAAATCCTGTGGGGGTAGATGTCAGAGGGAGTGCGTTCAGGTTGCTACAACTGAGGTACCCGCAGATCTTTCCTCTCTCCCCAAGCACTATTGGCCTTATGCGGACGTATTCTCCAAAAGGGCTGCGGAGACCCTTCCGCCTCACCGCCCCTATGACTGTCCTATCGATCTCTTGCCTGGAGCTGAGCCTCCCCGGGGTCGAGTCTATCCGTTATCTCTCCCAGCGACGGAGACAATGTCTCATTATATCCAAGAAAATCTGGCAAGAGGTTTTATTAGGAAGTCAGTGTCACCTGCTGGGGCTGGGTTCTTCTTCGTACAGAAGAAGAGTAGAGAATTGCGTCCATGTATTGACTACAGGGGTCTTAACGCCATCACCGTTAAAAACAAGTACCCACTACCCCTGATATCTGAGCTCTTTGATAGGCTACGGGGAGCAAAGGTTTTTACTAAATTAGATCTGCGGGGTGCTTATAACCTGATCCGCATCCGTGAGGGGGACGAGTGGAAGACGGCTTTTAACACCAGGGATGGGCACTATGAATATCTGGTGATGCCCTTCGGGCTCTGTAATGCCCCAGCCATTTTCCAAGACTTAGTGAATGACATTTTCCGGGAGATGCTCACCACCTCGGTCGTAGTCTATCTGGATGATATTCTCATCTACTCTCCAGATATTGACTCCCACCGGAGAGATGTTCGCAAAGTCTTCGACCTCTTACGGGCAAACTCCCTCTACGCCAAATTGGAGAAGTGTGTGTTTGAGCAGGAGTCCTTGCCATTCCTTGGTTATATCATCTCTGCCCAGGGTTTGGCTATGGATCCTGCCAAACTACAAGCTGTGATGGACTGGCAGGAACCCCATTCACTTAAAGCAGTGCAGCGCTTTATGGGGTTCATCAATTACTATCGCCAGTTCATCCCACACTTTTCAACTTTGGTAGCTCCCTTGGTTGCCCTCACCAAGAAGGGAGCAAATCCCAAGTTGTGGTCGGAGGATGTCTCCAAGGCATTCCTTTCGATTAAATCACACTTTGCTAGCGCTCCAATTGTACATCGTCCCGATGTAGATAAGCCATTTATTATGGAGGTGGATGCCTCATCCGTTGGTGCTGGAGCAGTCCTTTTCCAAAAGGATGCTCAAGGTCGGAAGCATCCTTGCTTCTTCTTCTCCAAGACCTTCACACCAGCGGAGAGGAATTATTCCATCGGGGACAGGGAGTTGCTAGCAATGAAGTTGGCTTTTTCTGAGTGGAGACACCTCTTGGAGGGAGCTCTCTTTCCCTTCCAAGTATTCACCGACCACAAAAACTTGGTGTATATACAGATGGCCCAGCGGCTGAATTCTCGCCAGGCCAGATGGTCCCTGTTCTTCTCCCGGTTCCATTTTACTCTCCATTTTCTCTCTGGAGAGAAGAACATTCGTGCCGATGCTCTCTCTCGCTCCATAGTGTCATCTGAGGAGGAGGATGAGGAACCTCGGCTTATTGACCCTTCTGAGAGCCTGAGAACTGTGGCCCCGGTTTCGCTAGAGTCCGTGCCCCCGGGCAAGACTTTCGTACCAGCAAATTTGCGACCGGAGGTTCTCTCTTGGGCTCACTCGTCCTGAGTGGGTGGACATTTTGGAACCAAGAGGACATCTGAGCTTTTGGCAAGGACGTACTGGTGGCCGCATATGGCCCGTGACGTCGGGGACTATATTCGGGCGTGTGTCTCCTGCGCCCAGAATCGGTCTTCACGGCAACGGCCTGCCGGGTTACTTTACCCCATGCCGGTGGCAGACAGGCCTTGGGAGATGGTCGGGATGGACTTTGTGGTGGGTTTGCCCAAGTCTCGCGGCTGTACCATCATTTGGGTCATCACCGATCATTTCTCGAAAATGGTGCATTTGGTGCCACTACCACGGTTACCTTCTGCACGGGTCTTGGCGGCGTTGTTCATTAAGCATATTTTCCGCTTACATGGTATGCCTGATAAAGTTGTCAGCGACCGGGGTCCCCAGTTTGCATCTCGGTTCTGGAGAGAGCTCTGCCGTTTACTCAGCATAGAGCTGAATCTCTCCTCTGCATATCATCCCGAGACGAATGGGTTGGTAGAGAGAACCAATCAGACTCTGGTGACATACTTACGACATTTTGTCTCTGCTAGGCAGGATGACTGGGCATCTTTGCTACCTTGGGCGGAATTTGCCTTGAATAATGCCGTAGCCAATTCCACTGGTCAGACTCCTTTTCTCCTTAATTACGGCCAGCATCCGTGTGTCCCTGTGCCCATGGCCGTGTCATCCACCGATTCTAGGGTGACAGACTGGTCGGTGGAGGCACGTGACATCTGGGACTGCACACAGGATGCCATCCGGGCCTCCAAGGAGAGAATGAGGGTCTCGGCTGATACACACCGACGCCCCGCTCCGACCTTTGCTCCTGGCGACTTAGTGTGGCTCTCCGCCCATAACATCAGGCTGCGAGTTGAGTCCACTAAGTTTGCGCCTCGCTACATTGGCCCGTTCAAGGTTCTGGAACAAGTGAACCCTGTGGTCTACCGTTTGGCTATTCCTCCACGCCTTGGTATCACCGATACCTTTCACGTTTCCCTCTTAAAGCCCGTTCATTTGTCCCGGTTTTTTGAGTCATCTGCCGGGACATCGGGTTCATCCACGGATGAGTTTGAGGTGAATGCTATTGTGGGGTGCAAGGTGGTACGTGGCAAGAAATTTTATCTGGTGGATTGGAAGGGTCACGGTCCTGAGGATAGAACCTGGGAGCCTGTGGAGCACATTCGGGCTCCGCTGCTCACTGCAGCTTTTGAGCGTAGCAAGGCTCAAGGAGGGGGGCCCTAGGAGGGGGGGTAATGTTAGGAGTCGAGTTTCCTCTGCTGCACAGGGGGAATCTCGATCCGTCTCTGCTGCAGTCTCCCATTTTCCATCGGCCGCAGTGGAGCCTGCTCAGCGGAGACGTCGGTCCCAGCGTCTCACTGAGTCTGATTCAGTGCAAAGGGTTATTGCTGCCTCTCCAGGCTCTACTATTGTACCTTGCACTGATCTACGGCGAACAGGCTTTCCTGGGATGAAGTCCTGCTTTGCACATACTGAGCATGCCCAGGGTAAGATCTCTCACTGGAAATCAGGGGTCACATGTTCAGCTTCTGCAGCCAAGTCCATTGGTCCTTTCAGGAAGGTCCTATAGGTGCTAGGACTAAGTCCTGCTCTGCACACACTGAGCATGCCCAGGGAAAAATCTCTCAGTGGAGATCTAGGGTCACATGCTCAGGTATGGCAATCTCTCATTGGTCCTCTTCTTTATGGTCTTGTATGTGCTGCAGCTATTTAAGGCTCGCATGGCCGCACGGCGCTAGTATCTTCATATGTTACATGCTTTGCGCCATTGTGGTCATTTGTGTGAATGTGTTCAGGGACCCGGCTGAAATAAGCCCCTAGAATGCTGGCACCTCGGGCGAGGAGTTTGTGCGTGAGAGTATTCAGGGACCCAGCTGAAATAAGCCCCTAGAATGCTGGCACCTCCGGCGAGGAGTGTTGTATGCATGAATTACCACTGACTGCTCTCGTCTGGGTAGTTAGCCTGTGTCTCTGTGAGAGATAACAGGGCACAGAGCTTTGCTTTCTCGGCCACTCTGTGAAGCTAACAGAGCTGGTTATTACCGCCATATTGCGCCACCATCCACTTAGCAGCAGGATATTCCTGCACGGTGGATCCCGGGTTGCGAACGCACCAATCACCTCAATAAATATATTTGGTGCGTTCCGCAAACCCTAACACCCAAAACTTGTATAATTTCTCCTAAATACTCCAATACCCGTTATGTGAGGAAAAACTACTGTTTTGGCACACAGCACTGCTCGGAAAGAAAGATGCACCGTTTGATATTTTGAACGCGAAAATGGCTGTAATTGAGAGCGTACCCCATGTCACCTTTGGAGAGCCCCTGATGTACCTAAATAGTGGAAACCCCACACAACTGACCACATTTTGAAAACTAAACCTCTCAAGGAATGTATCTAGATGTGTGGTGAGGATCTTAAACCCCCAGGTGCTTCACAAAAGTTTATAACATAAAGGCGTGAAAATTGAAAAAATCAAATTTTTCCCACAAAAATGTTCTTTTCACTCCAAATTTTTTATTTTCACAAGGATAACAGTAAAAATGGACCCCAAAGTTTGTTTTGCAATTTCTTATATGAGTAGAGATGGGCGGACACCTGGATGTTGTTGTCCGTCAGGTTCGGCCAAACAGTTACAAAAAGTTCGGGTTCGGGTATCAGGAAAACCCGGACCTGAACTCAACCCATACCCCATTCACTTGGGGGGGGGCAAATATGTAATGTTTGCCAAGCTGTCATGAACATGACAGAGTGACAAATATCTCTTCTGATCAGCAGTGAAATCATCCCTGCTGGTCAGAGAGCCATGGTTCTCACACTGCCAGCATGAGCGCTCAGCTGTGATCGGAGGTATAAAGCTTACCTCTGGTCACTGGTGGCAGCTGATGAGACTACTGCTCCCATCATCTGACACCTGATGCCGCTAATAACAGCGAGAGCAGGAGTGGCTGATGGGTGTATTCATTAGCCAGCTCCTGAACTGTAAATAAATAATTTGTTGTATGGTATGGTAAATAAAGACGCAGCCAGAATAAAGTCTTTTATTAGAAATAAAACAAAACAAACTTTTACTTTTTTATTTAAAAATCACAAACACAGTTATACTCACCTAACACCTATTCCACCGAATCCCTCATTCTCCTGTAATAAAACAAAAATTAAAACACAATAATATCTCTCACCTATCCGTCGTTTTGTCCCATGCTTTAATCCATGTCGGGAAAAACAGTTTTCAACTTGGACGGTGCCAAGATGAGACCGTCCTGGCTGAGAACCACTGGCGACTAAACTGCTGTGAGCGTAGCTTCAGTGACTGGCAGTGACGTCATCGAGTTTACCTCTGGTCACTGAGGCTGCGTTTCCTGCCAGGCTGAACTGCCGTGACCTAAGTGAGCTCACCTGCTTTCTCTACCGATTTTTGAGAGACAGAATGAACAGAAAACAGCAATTCAGAAAATTGTTTTTTTGGGTTTTTATTATGCTGTTTTGTCTGTGGTAAAATCGGTAAGGAAGCTTTATTCTTTGGGTCAGTACGATTACAGTGATACCACATTTATATTTTTTTATGTTTTGGCACTTTTACACAATAAAAACCATTTTATTAAAAAAATAATTTATTCTTGTATTGCTTTTATTTTAAGAGCTAATTTTTTTAATTTTTCTACTGATGGAGCTGTACAGTGGCTTGTTTTTTGTTTGACAAAATGATGTTTTCAGAGATACCATTTTTATTTATATTCACCTTATACTCTACTTTTTGTTTAACAGTATGATAAAAAAAAACGCATTGTTTTTTTAACTTTTTTTTATGGTGTTCACGGAAGAGGTTAACTAGTGTGGCAGTTTTATAGGTCAGGTTATTCCGGATGCGGCAATGCCAAACGTGTACTTTTTTGTTTATTTCTTTACATAAAAATACTTATTTATTGGTACAATATATATTTACAGGTGCTTCTCACAAAATTAGAATATCATCAAAAAGTTATTTTTTTTCAGTTCTCCAACACCAAAAGTGAAAGTCATATATTAAATAGAGACATTACACACAGAGTGATCTATTTCAAATGTTGTTTATTTCTCTTTATGTTGATTATTTCATACAGCCAATGAAAACCCAAAGTCATTATCTCAGTAAATTGGAAAACTTTATAACACTAGCGTGAAAAATGATTTTAAAATATGAAATGTTGGCCTATTGAAAAGTATGTTCAGTAAATGCACTCTATATTTGGTTGGGGCTCCTTTTGCATCAATTATTACATCAATGCAGCATGGCATGAAGGTGATCAGCCTGTGGCACTGCTGAGGTGTTATGGAATCCCAGGTTGCTTTAATATCAGCCTTCAGCTCGTCTGCATTGCTGGGTCTGGTGCCTCTCGACAATATCCCATAGATTCTCTATGGGGTAAGGTTAAGCGAGTTTGCTGGCCAATCAAGCACCATGATACTGTTGTTTTTAAACTAGATATTGGTACTTTTGGCAGTATGGACAGGTGCCAAGTCCTGCTGGAGAATTAAATTTCTATCTCCACAAAGCTTGTTGGCAGAGGGAAGCATGAAGTGCTCTAAAATTTCCTGGAAGACAGCTGTGCTGACTTTGGTCTTGATAAAACACAGTGGACCTACACCTGCAGATGACATGGCTCCCAAAACCATCACTGATTGTGGAAACTTCGCACTAAACCCCAAGTAGCTTGGATTGTGTGCCTCTCCACTCTTCCTCCAGGCTTATGGACCTTGATTTCCAAATGAAATGCAAAATTTACTTTCATCTGAAAGCAATAGCTTGGATAACTGAGCAACAGTCAAGTTCTTTTTCTCCTTGGCCTAGGTAATATGCTTCTGGCTTTTCTATTGGTCATAAGTGGCTTGACACAAGGAATGCAACACTTGTAGCCCATGTCCTCGATACGTCTGATTGTGGTAGTCCTTGAAGCAAAGACTCCAGCAGCAGTCCACTCATTGTGAATTTCCCCCAAATTTTTGTATGGTCTTTTCTTAACAATCCTTTCAAGGCTGGGGTAATCCCGGCTGCTTGTGCACTTTTTTCTGCCACACTTTTTCCTTCCTCTCAACTTTCCATTAATATGCTTGGATACAGCACTCTGTGAACAGCCAGCTTCTTTAGCAATGACTTTTTGTGGCTTACCCTCCTTGTGGAGTGTATGAATGACTGCCTTCTGGGCATCTGCCAAGTCAGCAGTCTTCCCCATGATTGTGGAACCTACTGAAACAGACTAAGGGACCTTTTTAAATGCTTAGGAAGCCTTTGCAGGTGTATTTTGTTAACTATTCTAATTTACTGAAATATTGACTTTTGGGGTTTCATTGGCTTTAAGCTATAATCATCAACATTAACAGAAATAAACACCTGAAATAGATCACTCTGTTTGTAATGACTATGTAATATAGGAGTTTCTCTATTGTTATTGAAGAACTGAAATAAATCAACTTTTTGATGATATTCTAATTTTGTGAGAAGCGCCGGTATATATATATATATATATATATATATATATATATATATATATATATATATATATATATATATTACAGACCAAAAGTTTGGACACACCATCTCATTTAAAGATTTTTCTGTATTTTCATGACTATGAAAATTGTACATTCACACTGAAGGCATCAAAACTATGAATTAACACATGTGGAATTATATACTTAACAAAAAAGTGTGAAACAACTGAAAATATGTCTCATATTCTGGGTTCTTCAAAGTACAAAGTAGCCACCTTTTGCTTTGATGACTGCTTTGCACACTCTTGGCAGTCTCTTGATCAGCTTCAAGAGGTAGTCACCGGGAATGGTTTTCACTTCACAGGTGTGCCCTGTCAGGTTTAATAAGTGGGATTTCTTGCCTTATAAATGGGGTTGGGACCATCATTTGTGTGGAGCAGAAGTCTGGTGGGTACACAGCTGATCGTCCTACTGAATAGACTGTTAGAATTTGTATTATGGCACTAAAAAAGCAGCTAAGTAAAGAAAAACGAGTGGCCATCATCACTTTAAGAAATGAAGGTCAGTCAGTCCGAAAAATTGGGAAAACTTTGAAAGTGTCCCCAAGTGCAGTGGCAAAAACCATCAAGCGCTACAAAGAAACTGGCTCACATGAGGACCGCCCCAGGAAAGGAAGACCAAGAGTTACCTCTGCTTCTGAGGATAAGTTTATCTGAGTCACCAGCCTCAGAAATCGCAGTATATATATATATACACAGTATAATGTAAGGATTGTACTCTATCAGATGCGCAGGAGGAAACAGGAGGCACATTCTCTTCAATGTCCATGTGGGTTTATTTGCTTCATAATCATAAACCATCAAGTCAGCAACAAAAAGGTAAACAGTCTGTATATCAGGCCAACACAGCATCAATGTTCATAGCAGATGCTCTGCTACTCGGCAATGTCCAGCACTCAGGCTCTATCTGGAGCCACGGACACAGAAAGGCATCTCCCTCTCAAGACACAGACCACTCTGTAATGTCCAGCCTGGACACATGGAAGTCTGTCCACACTGGCAGACCTCCAAACACTCACTCCCATGTGCCAAACACACCTCCATTACATGGTTGTAACCACACCCAGGTACCTATCACATGGCTAGTCATCACCGCAGGTCCTCAAGACACACAGCCATCTTAGGTGTTCAGACACACCCCTTTGGGTGGGTATGTAGGTAACTGGACCCACCCATCTCTTCAAGTCACCTGGAAGCCTTCCCAATGTAAAACAAATCCCTCAGCAGTAGATCTGCTGAGCAAAACACGCCCAGGCTTCCATCAGAGGGCCACCCAGCTCTGCGATACATACTGCCCATTAATCACATGACCAGTCGCCATACCACTATATATATATATATATGATCGTCTAAGGGGTACTTCCATCTGTTTGAATGTCTGTCTGTCTGTCATGGAAATCCTGCATCGCTGATTGGTCGCAGCCAGCAGGCCGTGACCAGTCAGCAATGGGCACAGCCCGGCAGCGAATTCGCCCAGTCCTACTCTCTGTCAGTGCCCCCTCCATACTCCCCTCCAGTCAGCGCTCACACAGGGTTAATGGCTGCGTTACACTACGCTATGCCACGGTTTAGTGCAGTCCGTTAACGCTGCTATTAACCCTGTGTGACCAACTTTTTACTATTGATGCTGCCTATGCAGTTCGTATGACGCATTCAGCGCCATTTTTCAGCCAATGAAGGAGGACGCAGAGTGTGGGTAGCGTGATGACATAGGTCTCGGTCCCCACCATCTTAGAGAAGGGAATGACAGTGATTGGCTTGCTTTCTGCGGCGTCACAGGGGCTATAAAGGGGCGTGCATGCCGACCGCCATCTTACTTCTGCCGATGGTAGCATAGGGAGAGATTGCTGCAGCTTCATCAGAAGAAGGGATATAGTTAGGGAGGGAAGATTAACCCCCAAACTGCTTGTGCTGTAGCAATTTCCACTGTCCAACACCACCTTTTTTTGCAGGGACAGTGGAGGATATATTTTTGTGCATCAGCTCTGTAGCTTATTAGGCTGCCTTATAAGGCTCCCTGATAGCTGCATTGCTGTTTGCGCCGCTGCTGTGCAAACCAATTGCATCAAATTCTCACAAAGTGGATATACTTCTGTCCTGTTAGTTTGTCGTATATCAGCCAGCCACTTTCAGCCACTTACATTGCGTTGTTTTATATACTAGGCCTGAGTTTTGGCTCAGTCTCCCCCCAAAAAAGGGAGATTCAAATTCTCACAAAGTGGATATACTTCTGTCCTGTTAGTTTGTCGTATATCAGCCAGCCACTTTCAGCCACTTACATTGTGTTGTTTTATACACTGGGCCTGAGTTTTGGTTCAGTCTAACAAAAAAAAGGGAGATACAAATTCTCACAAAGTGGATATACTTCTGTCCTGTTAGTTTGTCGTATATCAGCCAGCCACTTTCAGCCACTTACATTGTGTTGTTTTATACACTGGGCCTGAGTTTTGGTTCAGTCTAACAAAAAAAAGGGAGATTCAAATTCTCACAAAGTGGATATATTTCAGTCCTGTTAGTTTGTCGTATATCAGCCAGCCACTTTCAGCCACTTACATTGTGTTGTTTTATGCACAGGACCTGAGTTTGAGTTCTGTCTCCCCAAACAAAAGGGAGATTTAAATTCTCAACAAGTTTATATACACCTTCTACCTTGTTTTACAGTACCATATAACGGTTGTTATTTTGGTTAGATTTTCCAAAAAATGAGGAAGTCTTGTGGAAGAGGCCGTTGGCTTAGGTTGCCAGCTGGTACTGATGGTGGTGGTGGTGGTGGTAGTGGGAAAAGCACAATAGCACCAAAGGCTAGAGGTGTTGAGCCAGCGTCATCGTCTGGCTACACAAGGCCTCGAAGGCTCCCTTATCTGGGAGTAGGAAAACAGCTTTTAAAGCCGGAGCAGCAGGAAAAAGTTTTGGCTTTCCTTGCTGACTCAGCCTCTAGCTCTTTTGCCTCCTCTTCAGAAAGTTCCAAGTATAAAAGCAGCGAGTCGTCAGTGGATGCTCCCGGTCAGGAACAAGACATTTCCTTGTGTCCTTCACCCAAACCAAAAGTGAAGGATGCATCAGGCGACACTACAGGTTACTCCATGGAGCTCTTTACACATACCGTGCCTGGGTTAGAAAGGGAAATTGTTAACTGCCCATTACAAGATGAATCAAACATGGAGTGCACTGATGCACAGCTACAGCTAGATTATTATGCTGTTCCATTGACTCAGGTCACTACATTGCCCTCACAGTGAACAGAGCCAGAATCTGACCCTGATGAGACTATGGTGCCCCGTCTGGAACGCTACAGCACCTTACACGGTGACACAGAGGAAGGTGCACATGACATTGAAGAGGAGGTGATAGATGACCCAGTTGTTGACCCAGATTGGCAGCCATTGGGGGAAGAGGGTGCCACTGCCAGTAGCTCAGAAGTGGAGGGGGATGATCCGCAGCAGCCATCTACATAGCAACAGCTATCATCTGGCAAGCCCGTATCTGCTAGTTCCACCATATGCAGCTCTCCAGTCCAGCTCACCCTACAAGAGACTCTCGTTAGGAAAAGAAAGTACTCATCCTCTCATCCGCGTACACAGGGTTTGAACGCCCACATTGCTATACTAATCTCGTTAGAGATGATGCCCTACCGGTTGGTTGAAAGCAAAGCTTTCAAAGACCTGATGGCCTATGCAGTACCACGCTATGACCTACCCAGTCGGCACTTCTTTGCGAGAAAAGCCATCCCAGCCCTCTACCAGCATATCAAAGACCACATTGTCCATGCACTGAAGCAATCAGTCAGTGGAAAGGTGCACCTCATAACAGATGCATGGACCAGTAGGCATGGCCAGGGACATTACGTGTCCATCACGGCGCACTGGGTTAATGTGTTGGATGCAGGGTCCACAGGGGACAGCCATAGTGGGACAGTTCTGCCTAGCCCATGGTCTAGGAAACAGTTCGCTGTAGGCGTTCTCCACCCCTCCTCCCCCTTTTTAAGCAAAAGCTCGTCCACACAGCGCAGTCGCACGACAACTCCATCCGCAGCTGCCAGTGTTCAACACGAGGTGTCCCATTATCGAACAGCTAGTGGTAAGCATCAGCAGGCTGTGTTACAAATGAAGTGTTTGGGCGACAACAGACACACCGCGGAAGTACTGGCCGAGTACTTGCAGCAACAAACTCAGTCATGGCTGGGCAGTGTACATCTGGAGGCAGGCAAGATAATCAGTGATAATGGAAGGAATTTTATGGCTGCCATAGCCCTTTCAGAACTGAAACACATACCTTGCCTGGCTCACCCCTTGAACCTGGTGGTGCAGTGCTTCCTCAAAAATTATCCGGAGTTACCAGCCCTGTTCCAGCCGTATGCAGAAACATCAGCGATCGCTGAATCTTCCCCAGCACCGCCTAATAATCAACGTTGCAACAAGGTGGAACTCCACACTGCACATGGTTCAGAGGCTGTGCAAACAGAGGCGTGCTGTAATTAATTTGTGGGAGGATACACATACACGCTGGCTCTTGGATGGCAGACATGGAGTTGTCTGGTGTGCAGTGGTCGAAGCTACAAGACTTCTGTCAAGTCCTTCAGTGTTTTGAGGAATGCACACGGCTGGTAAGTGCAGAAGATGCCATCATAAGCATGAGCATCCCACTAATGCATCTGCTGATGCAAAGTTTGACGCACATTAAGGAGCAGGAGTCTGCAGCCGAGGAGGAGGGAAGCCTTGATGACAGTCAGCCATTGTCTGCTCAAGGAACTCTCCTGGATGAGGTGGTGGACGAAGAGGAGGAGGAGGAGGATGATGGGGATGAATATTTATTGGAGGAGGATGCTTCTCAGGGGCCAATAGAAACTGGTGGCATTGCAAGGTCAGATACAGGGTATTTGCGGGACACAAGTGATGTTGATTTGCAAGAAAGTGCTCCTCAACCCAGCACAAGCAGTGAGTTGACACCTGGAACATTGGCCCACATGGCTGAGTATGCCTTGCGTATCCTAAAAAGGGACCCCTGCATTATCAAAATGATGACCGATGACGATTACTGGTTGGCCTGCCTCCTGGATCCACGATATAAAGGAAAATTACAAAATATCATGCCACATGAGAACCTTGAACAAATATTGGCTACCAAACAAGCAACTCTTGAAGACCGTTTGCTTCAAGCATTCCCAGCACACAGCGGCGGTGATGGTTCTCACACGAGCCGTAGGGGGCAACATGGCAGAGGTGTTAGAGGTGCACAAATCTGATGTGGCATTGGACAGAGGGGTTTTATAACCAGGTTGTGGAGTGATTTCGCAATGACCGCTGACACGACAGGTACTGCTGCATCAATTCAAAGTGACAGGAGACAGCATTTGTCCAGTATGGTTATGAACTACTTTTCCTCCCTTATCGATGTTCTCCCTCACAGGTCATTCCCCTTTGATTACTGGGCATCTAAAATAGACACCTGGCCTGAATTGGCAGAATATGCATTACAGGAGCTCGCTTGCCCTGCTGCTAGTGTGCTATCCGAAAGAGTCTTCAGTGCTGCTGGTTCAATACTGACCAAAAAAAGGACACGAAATGTTGATGATCTAACCTTCATTAAAATGAACCAATCATGGATTTCAAATTATTTGGCCCCACCTTTCCCTGCTGACACGTAGCTTGCCTGAAATATGTCTTGCTGTCACGGGGAGACTAGGTGGGCAAGAACTAATAACCCGGGCCCCTGCAATTTCCCTCAGACTAGGGAAAACCTGACTGACCCTCTACCTAGAGTTTACACTGATGGTGTGCATGTCTAGGCCTCGACCCTCTCCCTGTCTCCTGTTTCAACCCTAGGCTGAAACCACCGCCCACCACCCAGTGAAAAGATAATACACCAATACCCACAGTTAGAACAGACAAGGATAACGGAAAATATACACCACGCCGCAGTAACTCAGGAAAACACTATAAATGCACAGGGCAAGATAAATACAAATATAGGAAGGAGTAAATAAGACAAAGAGAAATACACCACCAGCAACGATACTCCAACTACTAGCTCACCACTCCAGACCGAGATAACAACGCACAGGACAGAAGCTATAATCGGCGACGCCCAATGTTCAGGAGAACTATTTAAAGGCAATAGGCATGGCCCAGCTTCCAATCCAAGCATCAGGTAAATTAACCCTGGACCAGCTAGATAAAATCTAGCCGACGCCAATGAGCACATAGTGGTCAAAAGCGGAATTACCGCTGTCTGTCAAACGACCTGGTCTGAACAGCGTCCGACATGACACTTGCTTTTGTCCTCCTCTTACTGACTTCTCCAATTCCTCCATTTGCAGCTGCTGAATGTCCACCATAGGCCATTTGTATACCTCCCTAAATGTAATGACTCCCCCCACAGGGCCGTGGTTACCACCTGGCGCAAGCACCCGTGCGAGTGCCATTTGCCTGGACAGGTGGGTGTGCCCACTCTTGGGCGACGGCACTGGCTCAGGGTCCCTCATAGTACAATGAAGTGTCTCTGACAGTGGTGGTGCACAACCAACGTCAGACACACCGTCATAATATGAGGGGCCCTGTGCCAGTACCGCCACCCATGAGAAAGTGTTCCCCCAGCTCGAACAGTGCTCTACCACTTGCAATACTTACCTCTCCCTGCTCCACCACTGTGTAGTCTGTGCTGTTAAATCCTTCAATGGCACTGCCAATACAAATTTGTTGAAATGATAGATGATAGTTGAAATATACAGGGGCCCTGGCCTCCATTTAGACCAGTTAATACTTTGCGCCTACTACCACTGTCTGCTACTCAGCAGAGGAGCCCACCCCTGTACCTAGCTATGCCACCTGTTTATTTATGAACAATTTTTTGGCAGACATTTTGCCCACTTTATTATTTGGGCCTACTAACTGTGTCTGCCACTCATTACAGTTGTCCTCCACTGAACAAAGCAATGCCGCCTGTTTAGTCCTGTTACCAATTTTGAACTGCATCTAGCCCACTTTATTATTTGGGCCTACTAACTGTGTCTGCCGCTCATTACAGTTGTCCTCCACTGAACAAAGCAATGCCACCTGTTTAGTCCTATTACCACTCTTGAACTGCATTTAGGCTACTTTATTATTTGGGCCTACTAACTGTGTCTGCCGCTCATTACAGTTGTCCTCCAATGAACAAAGCAATGCCGCCTGTTTAGTCCTGTTACCAATTTTAAACTGCATTTAGGCTACTTTATTATTTGGGCCTGCCGCTCATTACAGTTGTCCTCCACTGAACAAAGTAATGCCGCCTGTTTAGTCCTGTTACCAATTTTAAACTGTATTTAGCCCACTTTATTATTTGGGCCTACTAACTGTGTCTGCCACTCATTACAGTTGTCCTCCACTGAACAAAGCAATGCCGCCTGTTTAGTCCTGTTACCAATTTTGAACTGCATTTAGCCCACTTTATTATTTGGGCCTACTAACTGTGTCTGCTGCTCATTACAGTTGTCCTCCACTGAACAAAGCAATGCCGCCTGTTTAGTCCTATTATCACTTTTGAACTGCATTTAGCCCACTTTATTATTTGGGCCTACTAACTGTGTCTGCTGCTCATTACAGTTGTCCTCCAATGAACAAAGCAATGCCACCTGTTTAGTCCTGTTACCAATTTTAAACTGCATTTAGGCTACTTTATTATTTGGGCCTGCCGCTCATTACAGTTGTCCTCCACTGAACAAAGTAATGCCGCCTGTTTAGTCCTGTTACCAATTTTAAACTGCATTTAGCCCACTTTATTATTTGGGCCTACTAACTGTGTCTGCCGCTCATTACAGTTGTCCTCCAATGAACAAAGCAATGCCGCCTGTTTAGTCCTGTTACCAATTTTGAACTGCATTTAGCCCACTTTATTATTTGGGCCTACTAACTGTGTCTGCCGCTCATTACAGTTGTCCTCCAATGAACAAAGCAATGCCGCCTGTTTAGTCCTGTTACCAATTTTGAACTGCATTTAGGCTACTTTATTATTTGGGCCTACTAACTGTGTCTGCTGCTCATTACAGTTGTCCTCCAATGAACAAAGCAATGCCGCCTGTTTAGTCCTGTTACCAATTTTGAACTGCATTTAGCCCACTTTATTATTTGGGCCTACTAACTGTGTCTGCTGCTCATTACAGTTGTCCTCCAATGAACAAAGCAATGCCGCCTGTTTAGCCCTGTTACCAATTTTAAACTGCATTTAGGCTACTTTATTATTTGGGCCTACTAACTGTGTCTGCTGCTCATTACAGTTGTCCTCCACTGAACAAAGCAATGCCGCCTGTTTAGTCCTATTATCACTTTTGAACTGCATTTAGGCTACTTTATTATTTGGGCCTACTAACTGTGTCTGCCGCTCATTACAGTTGTCCTCCAATGAACAAAGCAATGCCACCTGTTTAGTCCTGTTACCAATTTTAAACTGCATTTAGGCTACTTTATTATTTGGGCCTGCCGCTCATTACAGTTGTCCTCCACTGAACAAAGTAATGCCACCTGTTTAGTCCTGTTACCAATTTTAAACTGCATTTTGCCCACTTTATTATTTGGGCCTACTAACTGTGTCTGCCGCTCATTACAGTTGTCCTCCACTGAACAAAGCAATGCCGCCTGTTTAGTCCTGTTACCAATTTTGAACTGCATTTAGCCCACTTTATTATTTGGGCCTACTAACTGTGTCTGCCGCTCATTACAGTTGTCCTCCACTGAACAAAGCAATGCCGCCTTTTTAGTCCTGTTACCAATTTTGAACTGCATTTAGCCCACTTTATTATTTGGGCCTATATCTGTGTTTCCTCCTCATCCTGCCCATTGCCCAGCCACTGCTAGATGAGTCTGCTGGTACACTGACCCAGACCACAACATTCCCCTTGCACTCTACACAGCCAGAATCTGACCCTGCTGAAAGTCAGGTTCCCCTTCCCGCATACTATACTACCTTGCAGATGAAAGTGCAGGTTCCTTCATCAGGTGGGGGGCATACTCGTTGGCGACGTCACTGGCACAGGGCCCCTCATAGTACGCAAAAGTGTCTCTGCTGGTGGGAGGCGCCACCCGCCGTCAAACACACCGCCGTACTATGAGGGGCCCTGTGCCAGTGTCAATGCCAACGAGTGGGCCCCCCCTGCTTGCTCAGGATCACAGCACTTGCAAAGTTGAAATACTTACCTTTCCCTGCTCCACCGCCGTGACGTATTCCGCGTTTCCTGGGCCCACGAAAATCTTGAGCCAGCCCTACTTCCCCACAACTTTAGCCAAATGACCCCCAGTTTTCAATGCCTAACTATTATTATAAAGTAAATTAAAATTGACAAGCTTCAGTAATAAGAATTGATGTTTTTGGCATTAAAATGGGCACTGTAGGTGTTTTCCTGTCCTCCACTCACTGCTGACTTTGGCTCCCCATTGACTTGCATTGGGTTTCGTGTTTCAGTCGGCCCTCGACTTTTCGCAATAATCGGCCGATTTCACCAGACCCGACCTTTCACAAAGTCGAGTTTCGCGAAACCCGACTCGATCCCAAAAAAGTAAAAGTCGCTCAACTCTAATCAGTAGGTTAAGTGTTTTTCAATATCCATATTGAATCAGGAGCCCCATATAATGCTCCATAAAGTTTATTATGGCCCCATAAGATGCTTCATATTAAAATATGCCCCATATAATGCTCCATACAGTTCATGATGGGCTCCATAAGATGCTCCATATTAAAATATGCCCCATATAATGCTGCATAAATGTTGATTATGACCCCATAAAATGCTCCATACAGACATTTGCCCTATATAATGCTACACAAATGCTGATTATGCCCCCATAAGATGCTCCATACAGACATTTGCCCCATATAATGCTCCACAAATGCTGATTATGGCCCCATAAGATGCTCCATAGACACATTTGCCCCGTATAATGCTCTGCAAATACTGATGCTCCATAAGATGCTCCATACAGATATTTGCCCCATATAATGCTACACATGGCCCCATAAGATGCTCCATACAGATATTTGCCCCATATAATGCTGCACATGACCCCATAAAATGCTCCATACAAATATTTACTCCATATAATGCTGCACATGGCCCCATAAGATGCTCCATACAGACATTTGCCCCATATTCTGTTGCTGTGATTTAAAAAAAAAATGACATACTCACCTTTCAGGCCCCCGGCACTTGCTATATTCACCTGCTCTGTGCTCCACCGACAGGCGCGGCTGTGTCTTCCCCGTCCTCTGCACTGACTGGTCAGGCAGAGCGCACACTAATCGCGTCATCGCGCCCTCTGACCTGAGCATCAGTGCAAAGGACGGGGAAGACATAGAGGCGCCGTGGTGAAATGGGGAGCAGGTGAATTTTGTGCACTGCTTTATACTCGCCTGCTCCTGATGTGGTGTCCTTGGTTCTCCGGCACCGGCAGCTTCTTCCTGTATTGAGCGGTCTCAAGGTACCGCTCATTACAGTAATGAATATGCAGCTCCACCCCTATGGGAGTGGAGCTGCATATCCATTGCTGTAATGAGCGGTACCATGTAACCACTCAATACAGGAAGAAGCTGTCAGCGCCGGAGAACCAGGGACACCGCGCCAGGAGCAGGTGAGTATTATTATACAGCTGCCGCTCCCCCTCCCCTGCCGACCCCTGGGTATGACTTGAGTATAAGCCGAGAGGGGCAATTTCAGCCTAAAAAAATTGGCTGAAATTCTCGGCTTACACTCGAGTATATAAAGTAATTAAAGTCTAGTGACTTATAAGTAAAAACAGGGAAAGTAAAAGCACTATTTTCAGCATGGAACACAGGGGTGCATATAGACAAAGAACCAGTTATATGCCCATGACTTGGTCAGTTTATACTATACCAGAGTGAATGAAGAGGTGAGTATTGTGAAACAGGGTGAAGATCAACGCTTCTGGAGAAAATAAGACTGTGTTTTGATTAGTACTGGCAATAAAATCAACATACATAAAACTAGAAACTGGTACTTTATCAATCATTGTGCAATGGAGGACTTAACCCCTCATGAGCTGACAGTCAGTTTTATTGTTAGGGGAACGCATCCCTAAATAAACCATTTTCATAAGGGTTTTTACACTCACAAAAAAAGTCCAAGGTTGTTGAAACTTTACAGAAAACTTGAGGTGTCGTAATTAGTGTTGAGCGATACCTTCCGATACTTGAAAGTATCGGTAACGGATAGTATCGGCCGATACCCGAAAAATATCGGATATCGCCGATACCGATACCCGATACCAATACAAGTCAATGGGACTCAAGTATCGGAAGGTATCCTGGATGGTTCCCAGGGTCTGAAGGAGAGGAAACTCTCCTTCAGGCCCTGGGATCCATATTAATGTAATAAATAAAGAATTAATATAAAAAATATGGATATACTCACCCCTCCGGCGGCCCCTGGACCTTACCGATTGTAACCGGCAGCCTCCGTTCCTAAGAATGAGCAGTTTAGGACCTGCGATGATGTCGCGGCCTGTGATTGGTCGCGTGAGCGGTCACATGAGCGGCACGCGACCAATCACAAGCCGCGACGTCATCGAAGGTCTTAAACTGCTCATTCTTAGGAACGGAGGCTGCCGGTTACAATCGGTAAGGTCCAGAGGCCGCCGGAGGGGTGAGTATATCCATATTTTTTATTTTAATTCTTTATTTTTTACATGAATATGGATCCCAGGGCCTGAAGGAGAGTCTCCTCTCCTCCAGACCCTGGGAACCATACACTGGGAACTTCCGATTCCGATTTCCGATACCACAAAAGTATCGGAACTCGGTATCGGAATTCCGATACCGCAAGTATCGGCCGATACCTGATACTTGCGGTATCGGAATGCTCAACACTAGTCGTAATCCCTATTGAGTCCTTTTGGTTCCAATGTTTGCAGCGTGAAGATCCAATAGGTCTCCCTTCTTTTCAAAATCTTAATCCTGTTTTGGCCCCAAATGCATGGATCGATTTGTTCCAACACTTGGAAACTAAGTTGTGAATCATTATGCCCCATCTTTTGGAAGTGATGTGGCAAAGGAAGATGAATTCTGTTGCATCTAATGTTAGATTTATGTTGGGAAACTCTGTCCATAACCACCTGTGACGTTTTCCCCACATATACAGACCACGAGGGCATTTTATGGCATATATCACATATGAGGATTCACAAGTAAAAAAGCCCCTAATGGGAATGTTCTGTCCTGTGTGGGGGTAAGAGATGAACTGGCCTTTCTGTATGCTGTTGCACTGTAAGCAATTTAAGCAAGGAAATGTGCCACGTTTTTGGGTCTGTAGGAATGTTTATTTGGGTAGTATTATATGCTAGACCCTTTATCTGCCCTGACTAGTTTATCCTTTAAGTTAGTGGGGCGAAGATAAGATAGTAAAAAGGGCTTTTGGAATTCCGGTATGTTTGTGTAGCTATGGCCTAGGATGTTCCAATATTTTCTAATAATGGTGTGGACCCTATTTGAATAAGGGTGGTACGTGTGTATAAAGGGAATTCGTTTGTTGTGTTCCCTACGTTCTAAGTTGGAGGTACCATGTCTGGCCAATTGTAATATGGAGAAGGACACTGGTAGGTCATGTGATGATGCAATCTGACTATGTGACAGGAAGTCTTCGGCTCCTGCACTATATAATCTGGCAGAAATGTCTCACACACAGCGCAACTCACCACGCGACGTCTGTCGCCCTCCATGTGCGCAGACACACTCAGGATTCCTCTTCGCATCCAGGTAATCGCTCCAGCAGCACCAGCTTCATAATGCCTAGTGGCCGTCACTGTTTTCCCTCCAGCTGAGGGCTCCCCTCACATTACAGGACATAGACGTGGGCAACCACAAGGGCTATTATGTGCATAGTTTCAATAACCCTTCACCACCCTCCCTGATAGGTGTTTCACAGTAACTATATTTGTTGTTAACTGCAAAATATACAGTTCTCTTCTTCCCAACAGCCCCATAATGGGTTACTTAGCATCTAAACCATAATACTAAATATTGTATTCCTCGAATGCCCTAGGCTTTTTTGAAAACTGTTGGAACCAGTTTTGACAGGATATACGTATTTCCCAGTATACCCGGTCTCTTTGGACTTCTTTATTTCACAGGCACCTACACTATGTTCCAAATTATTATGCAAATGACATTTTTCTCTGATTTTTCTTAAATGGTTGGTGCAAATGACAGTCAGTCTAATAAAAGTAATCACCCGTTAGAGTATGCATCGAAATTTATTGAAGAAACCTCCCAATGATAACAGTATAATCTCCAAAATGAATAAAAACTTAAATGCACTGTTCCAAATTATTAGGCACAGTAGAATTTCTAAACATTTGATAGAAAAATATTTAGAATTGAGAGTCCTCAGTGGTTGATACCTTTTAATGGCTAACTGAAAAGATGGTAACAAATTGCAAGCTTTCGAGACTACATACGTCTCTTCATCAGGCAAAGACTAAAACAAATTCTGAAGAATCACATTTATGCACAACATAGTATAGGAAAAAAAAAAAAAAGGGGAGAGGGGAAAAAAACCATGGATAAGCCAGGTGACATGAAGCAGAATTACCATGGGTGATAAACAGTTACGCCCATAAATATTGGGCCAATTCTTAGATAAGGATTGTTTTATTGTCCTTAGGGTCTGGTTCTAATCTGTGATAAGGGTCTGGTTCTGTTGTGATGACCCCACATGGTCTGATGGGCAAGTTCATTAGTTGATGTAAAAAGACATAAATCCATGTGACACATTCATTCCTGCATTTAGAGTGTCAAAGGTCGTCATCAGTTTATATTCCCAGACTCTCCTGTCTTTCTGCGATTCGAAGTTATCTTTTAGTACAAGTAATTTCATGTCCATAATGTTATGATTTGGGAGACAGAAATGTATTGCCACAGGTATATCCATTCTATTTTCTCTTATTGTATGGCGATGAGAGTTCATCCTTGTTCTCAGTTTCTGCCCTGTCT
This sequence comes from Ranitomeya variabilis, assembly GCF_051348905.1. Taxonomy (NCBI): domain Eukaryota; kingdom Metazoa; phylum Chordata; class Amphibia; order Anura; family Dendrobatidae; genus Ranitomeya; species Ranitomeya variabilis. Next base: position 315,380,594 of record NC_135236.1, read on the forward strand.
CCCCCACATACAGACCCCCAGTTGGACATTTAGTACATATTATTAAGTACACCACATTAGAAGTGACACAGCTGAATGTACCTGGGATCTTGTAGTCCTGATGTGAATTGGGGATCTTTATCTTGTCTGTGGTCATTATAAATGGACAGGTTTTACATTTTTTCTGGTTGCAAGGAAAGGTACCTGCAGCTGTTGGAGAGGACAGGGAGCTCTTGACAATGATGCTTCTTAGATTTGGGGGCTGCCTAAAACACAGTAGTGGGGGGTCTGGAAAAATTGCTTGTAGTCGGGCATCTTTTTGCAGTAAAGGTTGTAATTTCCGTGCAGCTCCCCTTAGCACCTCCAGATTTGGATTGTAGGTAACTACTAGAGGTACCCGGTTATTTTCTTCTTTAGTTTTGTAATGTAGCAGGTGTGTTGTGAATTTGCTTTTTGCTCCCTCTAGTGGTTACTAGTTTTTTGACTCTGGTTTTTCTGTCATTCCTTTTATCCGCACCTGGGTCGTTAGTTAGGGGTGTTGCTATATAAGCTCCCTGGACCTTCAGTTCAATGCCTGGCAACGTAGTTATCAGAGCTAGTCTGCTGTGCTCTTGTCTACTGATCCTGGTTCCAGTTATATCAGCTAAGTCTGCCTTTTGCTTTTTGCTATTTGTTTTGGTTTTGTATTTTTGTCCAGCTTGTTCTAAATCTATATCCTGACCTTTGCTGGAAGCTCTAGGGGGCTGGTGTTCTCCCCCCGGACCGTTAGACGGTTCGGGGGTTCTTGAATTTCCAGTGTGGATTTTGATAGGGTTTTTGTTGACCATATAAGTTACCTTTCTTTATTCTGCTATCAGTAAGCGGGCCTCTCTGTGCTAAACCTGGTTCATTTCTGTGTTTGTCATTTCCTCTTACCTCACCGTCATTATTTGTGGGGGGCTTCTATCCAGCTTTGGGGTCCCCTTCTCTGGAGGCAAGAAAGGTCTTTGTTTTCCTCTACTAGGGGTAGCTAGATTCTCCGGCTGGCGCGTGTCATCTAGAATCAACGTAGGAATGATCCCCGGCTACTTCTAGTGTTGGCGTTAGGAGTAGATATATGGTCAACCCAGTTACCACTGCCCTATGAGCTGGATTTTTGTATTCTGCAGACTTCCACGTTCCTCTGAGACCCTCGCCATTGGGGTCATAACACAGGTGATTCCTTGATATTCTGGTGGCTCTTGTGATCTGATTTTCAATTGTTCTTGGATGGTAGCCCTGATTCAAAAAGGTCTTTCTGAAGCGACCCAGGTGTTCATCTCTATCCATTGGGTTGGAACATATACGATTGTATCTGATGGCTTGGCTGTAGACAATGGAGTTTTTTATGTGTTTTGGATGGAAACTGTCCCATTTAAGGTATGTTGGACGGTCAATTGGCTTCTGATACAGGGATGTCTCTATTTTATTGTTCTGCAGCTTAATGATGGTGTCCAGAAAGTTAATGTCAGTGCAGGAGTAGTTGAGTGTCAAGTTGATGGTGGGATGAAATTGATTAAACTGTTCATGGAACGTCTTTAGCTGTGGCTCAGACTCCATCCAGATGATTAAAATGTCATCAATGTAGCGGTAGTACGCCAGAGGCCTGATGGGACATGAGGACAAAAAGTCGCTTTCAAGCTTGGCCATGAAAAGATTTGCATACTGTGGGGCCATTTTACTTCCCATTGCTGTGCCAGTCTCCTGTAGATAGATCTTCTTGTCAAACTCAAAGTAATTGTGGGTGAGGATGAATTTTATAAGTTTCACCACAGAATTTGCATCAGTCCCTGTGTTTTCCAGGAAGAATTTGCAGGCATTTAATCCATCCTGGTGTGGGATATTGGAGTACAAAGATTCCACATCCATGGTGGCCAGGATGGTTCCTTCTGGTAGAGGACCTATTGCTGATAGTTTATTCAATAGGTCAGTTGTGTCCTGAATGAAGCTGGGTGTATCCTTTACCAGGGGTTTAAGATTGATTTGATATGTTTTAAAGAACTGAAAATGCTCATTTATGGAATTTGCAGCATTAGGAGGTCAAATTCACTGAACAAAAAAAGCTATTTAACTCCAAAACATCCTAACAGGCCAAGTTACATGTTAACATAGGAACCCTACTTTGATATCACCTTCAAAATTCTTGCATCCATTGAACTTGTAAGTTTTTGGAGAGTTTCTGCTTGTATTTCTTTGCATGAAGTCAGAACAGAATCCCAGAGCTGCTGTTTTGATGTGAACTGCCTCCCACCCTCATAGATCTTTTGCTTGATGATACTCCAAAGGTTCTCTATAGGGTTGAGGTCAGGGGAAGATGGTAGCCACACCATGAGTTTATCTCCTTTTATGCCCATAGCAGCCAATGACTCAGAGGGATTCTTTGCAGCATGAGATGGTGCATTGTCAGCATGAAGATGATTTTGCTTCTGAAGACACATTTCTGCTTTTTATACCATGGAGGAAAGTTATCAGTCAGAAACTCTATATACTTTGCAGAGGTCATTTTCACACCTTCAGGAACCTTAAAGGGCCCTACCATCTGTTTCTCCATGATTCCGGCCCAAAACATGACTCCTCCACCCCCTTGCTGTTGTTGCAGCCTTGTTGGGACATGGTGGCCATCCACCAACCATCCACTACTCCATCCATTTGGACCATCCAGGGTTGCTCAACACTTATCGGTAAACAAGACTGTTTGGAAATTAGTCTTCATGTATGTGTGGGCCCAATGCAACCATTTCTGCTTGTGAACACTGTTTAAGGGTGGCCGAATAGTAGGTTTATGCACCACAGCAAGCCTTTGGATTCCCTCGAACCTCAAGGTGTAGGCTCCTTCAGAGGAACCAGCAGCTTCAAATATCTGTTTGCTGCTTTGTAATGGCTTTTTAGCAGCTGCTCTCTTAATCCGATGAACTTGCCTGGCAGAAATCTTCCTCATTATGCCTTTATCAGCACAAACACATCTGTGCTCAGATACAGCCACAAATCTCTTAACAGTACGATGATCACGCTTAAGTTTTTGGGAAATGTCTAATGTTTTCATCCCTTCACCAAGGCATTGCACTATTTGATGCTTTTCAGCTGCAGAGTGATCCTTTTTCTTTTCCATGTTACTTGAAAACTGTGACCTGCTTAATAATGTGGAACATCATTTTTAAGTAGTTTTCCTTTAATTAGAATCACCTGGAAAACTAATTATCCCATGTGTTTAAGATTGATTTCAGTGATCCATTGAGCCTTGAGACACAATACCATCCACGAGTTTATTTGAAAAACAAAACAATTAAATCTTTGACACTTAAATCCAATTTGCATAATAATTTGGAACACAGTGTATATGATGAAATACCAGTACCCTTTCTACACCTATGCACTTATCTCGTTTTGTCACTTGTACATTTTAATTATTATTTTCAGTCCTTAACCTCAATTCAGGTCTAGCCTCCAGCACACTATGTACTTTTTGTTCTTCGCTACCTCTGGGAACTTTATACAAGACTATCGTCACCCACCATTTCTCATATGATGTACTATTTTTTCATTTGTCAATATAATATAATATGTGCCATGAAATTATCATTTTCTTTTTATGGTTTTCTTTTTGAATATGTTTATTCTCATATATATACTGTACATCTTATTACTTTTTTGTTTTATTAGTATAATTGTTCTGATGAAGGTCCAGATGTGGACCAAAAACGCTCAACCTTTGTCTCTATGGATGCACATTGAATAAATAACTATCCACGCTAAAGTTCTTTTTGAGTGCCAAGTTTCTCTATTGTTTGTTTGCATGTGATATTTCAGCTTTTCTTTTTTAATAAATTAGCAAAAATTACTACATTTCTGTTTTTATTCACTCAAGATGGGGTGCAGAGCAGAGGTGTCAAACTGCATTCCTCGAGGGCCGCCAACAGGTCATGTTTTCAGGATTTCCTTAGCATTCCACAAGATGCTGGAATCATACTGTGCAGGTGATTAAATTATCACCTGTGCAATACAAGGAAATCCTGAAAACATGACCTGTTGGCGGCCCTCGAGGAATGCAGTTTGACACCTCTGGTGCAGAGTATACATTAATGAAAAAAAAAGAACATTATTGAAGTTACCAAATGGCAGCAATGAAAGAGAGTGAAAAAATGTAAAGGTGTCTGAATACTTTCCGTACCCAGTGTAAATCATACTAAACCTTCAGGCTTCTTTTAATTGAAGAGTCAAAGAGGTTTGAACACAAGATTTTTCCGTTTTATGAAATAAGAAATGTACAGCAGTAACGACTCACTTATAGGTATTACAAGAATTTGTGGTAATAAATAAATAAATGAATAAATATCTTAAAGTGATATGATGTTACTTAAGGCCCCGTCTCACATAGCGAGATCGCTGCTGAGTCACAAGTTTTGTGACGCAACAGCGACCTCAGTAGCGATCTTGCTATGTGTGACACGTACCAGCGACCCGGCCCCTGCTGCGAGATCGCTGGTCGTGTCGGAATGGCCTGGACCTTTTTTTGGTCGTTGAGGTCCCGCTGACATCGCTGAATCGGTGTGTGTGACACCGATCCAGCAATGTCTTCACAGGGCCGCGCTTAGTAACCCGATGTTTACCCTGGTTACCAGCGTAAATGTAAAAAAAAAAAAACAGTACATACTCACCATCTGATGTCCGTCAGGTCCCTTGCCGTCTGCTTCCTGCTCTGACTGAGTGCCGCCGTACAGTGAGAGCACAGCACAGCAGTGACGTCACCGCTGCACTCTGCTCTCACTGTACGGCGGCACTCAGTCAGAGCAGGAAGCAGACGGCAAGGGACCTGACGGACATCAGATGGTGAGTATGTACTGTTTGTTTTTTTTGGTAACCAGGGTAAACATCGGGTTACTAAGCGCGGCCCTGCGCTTAGTAACCCGATGTTTACCCTGGTTACCCGGGTGCTGCAGGGGGACTTCGGCATCGTTGAAGACAGTTTCAACGATGCCGAAGTCGTTCCCCTGATCGTTGGTCGCTGGAGAGAGCTGTCTGTGTGACAGCTCCCCAGCGACCACACAACGACTTACCAACGATCACGGCCAGGTCGTATCGCTGGTCGTGATCGTTGGTAAATCGCTATGTGAGACGGGGCCTTAAGGTTTAGTGAATACTTTACTGTTGTGGATTCTGTTTGTGGGCTCCCTCTGGTGGTTACTGCTGGTACTGGGTGACTTTGGTGGGTTGCGGCCTTTGGTTTCCACCTGTCCATCAGAGGCTGGGTGTTTCCTATTTTACCTGGCCTTTCTGTCATTCCCTTGCCGGCTATCAATGTATTCAGATGTGCTCTGTTTTGTTCCTGCCTACCTGCTCCCAGATCTTTCAGGATAAGCTAAGTGCTGATGTTCAGTTGTTTGGTTTTTTGTCCAGCTTGCTTATTATGTCTCTATGCTAGCTGGTAGCTCTAGTGGACTGAGGTTCTCCCCATGTGCCATGAGTTGGCACATGGGTTCTTGTAATCTCAGGATGGTTTTTTGATTAGGGTTTTTTGCTGACCGCTCAGACCCCTTTTGTATCGTACTGCTTTCTAGTTTACAGCGGGCCTCAATTTGCTAAACCTATATATATCATCTCTATGTGTGTGCCTTCCTCTCATTTCACCGTCAATACTTGTGGGGGGCAACTATACCTTTTGGGGTTCGTTCCTCTGGAGGCAAGTGAGGTCTTTATTTTCTCTGCAGTACTAGTTAGCTCTTAGGCTGGTGCGTGGCGTCTAGAACCAACGTAGGCACGCTCCCTGGCTATCTCTAGTTGCGTTTGTCAGGCGTAGGGCAGCGGTCAGCCCAGGTTCCATCACCCTAGAGCTCGTCCGTTATATATTTGCACCTTGCTTGTCCTGTGCTATCCCTAGCCATTGGGATTCATGACAGTATAGCCGGCCCACAAAGTGTTAATTGTTTGGGCTGAAGCAGGAGAAAAAGAAGTGTTTAAGGGAAATTTTTTTTTTTTTTCCCTTCAGAGTTTTGCTGCCTAGCCCTTAATTGCTGTCTAGCTGCTTCTTACCTCCTCTTAACCCTTGAATGGCTCTGATCTTAGCTGTTTAACATGGATGTCCAGAGTTTGGCTTCCAGCCTGAGTAATCTCGCGGCAAAAGTTCAAAACATACAGGATTTTGTTGTTCACACTCCCATGTCTGAACCTAGAATTCCTATTCCAGAGTTCTTCTCTGGAGATAGATCTACCTTCCTGAATTTCAGGAACAATTGTAAATTGTTTCTTTCTTTAAAATCTCGCTCCTCTGGAGACCCTGCTCAACAGGTCAGGATTGTAATATCTTTCCTGCGGGGCGACCCTCAGAATTGGGCATTTGCATTGGCACCAGGGGATCCTGCATTGCTCAGTGTGGATGCATTTTTTCTGGCATTGGGATTGCTCTATGAGGAACCCAACCTGGAGATTCAGGCTGAAAAGGCTTTGTTAGCCCTCTCTCAGGGGCATGATGAAGCGGAAATATATTGTCAAAAATTTCGGAAATGGTCGGTGCTTACTCAGTGGAATGAGTGCGCCCTGGCTGCAAACTTCAGAAATGGTCTTTCTGAGGCCATTAAGGATATTATGGTGGGGTTCCCTACGCCTACAGGTCTGAATGAGTCTATGGCTATGGCCATTCAGATTGATCGGCGTTTACGGGAGCGCAAACCCGTGCACCAGTTGGCGGTGTCTTCTGAACAGGCACCTGAGACTATGCAATGTGATAGAATTCAGTCCAGAAGTGAACGGCAAAATTATAGGCGGAAAAATGGATTGTGTTTTTATTGTGGTGATTCAGCTCATGTTATATCAGCATGCTCTAAACGCACAAAAAAGCTTGATAAATCTTTTGCCATTGGTACTCTGCAGCCTAAGTTCATTTTGTCTGTGACTCTGATTTTTTCACTGTCTTCCATTTCCGTTGATGCCTATGTGGATTCGGGCGCTGCCCTGAGTCTTATGGATTGGTCATTTGCTAAACGCTGCGGTTTTAGTCTGGAGCCTCTGGAAGTTCCTATTCCTCTGAAGGGAATTGACTCTACACCATTGGCTATGAATAAACCGCAGTATTGGACACAAGTGACCATGCGCATGACTCCCGTTCATCAGGAGGTGATTCGCTTCCTTGTACTGTATAATTTACATGATGTACTAGTGCTGGGTCTGCCATGGTTACAAACTCATAATCCTGTCCTGGACTGGAAAACAATGTCTGTGTTAAGCTGGGGATGTCAGGGGGTTCATGATGATGCACCTCCGATTTCAATCGCTTCATCTACTCCTTCTGAGATCCCTGAGTTTTTGTCTGACTATAGGGATGTTTTTGAGGAGCCTAAGCTCAATTCGCTCCCTCCTCATAGAGACTGTGACTGTGCTATAGAATTGATTCCTGGCAGTAAGTTCCCTAAGGGTCGTTTATTTAATCTGTCACTGCCAGAGCATACTGCTATGCGGAATTATATTAAGGAGTCCTTGGAAAAGGGACATATTTGTCCATCTTCGTCCCCTCTGGGAGCAGGTTTTTTTTTCGTGGCAAAAAAAGATGGTTCCCTGAGGCCTTGTATAGATTATCGCCTTCTGAATAAGATTACAGTCAAATATCAGTATCCATTGCCATTATTGACTGACTTGTTTGCTCGCATTAAGGGGGCTAGGTGGTTCACTAAGATAGATCTTCGCGGTGCGTATAATCTGGTGCGGATAAAACAAGGTGATGAGTGGAAAACCGCATTTAATACGCCTGAGGGCCATTTTGAGTATTTGGTAATGCCTTTTGGACTCTCCAATGCTCCGTCAGTCTTTCAGTCCTTTATGCACAATATTTTCCGTGAATATCTGGATAAGTTTATGATTGTGTATTTGGATGATATTTTGGTGTTTTCTGATGACTGGGAGTCTCATGTTCTACAGGTCAGGAAGGTGTTTCAGGTTCTGCGGGCCAATTCTCTGTTTGTGAAGGGCTCAAAGTGTCTCTTCGGAGTCCAGAAGATTTCTTTTTTGGGGTACATTTTTTCTCCTTCTACTATTGAGATGGATCCCGTCAAGGTTCAGGCAATTTGTGACTGGACACAACCTACATCTGTTAAGAGCCTACAGAAGTTCTTGGGGTTTGCTAATTTTTATCGTCGGTTCATTGCAAATTTTTCCAGTATTGTTAAACCTTTGACTGATTTGACTAAAAAGGGTGCTGATGTTGCTGATTGGTCTCCTGCGGCTGTGGGGGCCTTTCAGGAACTTAAGCGCCGGTTTTCTTCTGCTCCTGTGTTGTGTCAACCAGATGTTTCACTTCCTTTTCAGGTTGAGGTTGATGCTTCCGAGATTGGAGCGGGGGCGGTTTTGTCACAGAGAAGTTCTGATGGCTCGGTGATGAAGCCATGTGCATTCTTCTCTAGAAAATTCTCGCCCGCCGAGCGCAATTATGATGTGGGTAATCGGGAGCTTTTGGCCATGAAGTGGGCATTTGAGGAGTGGCGTCATTGGCTTGAGGGTGCTAAACATCGTGTGGTGGTCTTGACTGATCACAAGAATCTCATTTACCTTGAGTCTGCCAGGCGTTTGAATCCTAGACAGGCTCGTTGGTCGTTGTTTTTTTCTCGTTTCAATTTCGTGGTTTCATACCTGCCAGGTTCAAAGAATGTGAAGGCAGATGCTCTTTCCAGGAGTTTTGTGCCTGGAGTCTCCTGGAGACTCTGGGCCTACTGGTATCCTTAGGGATGGGGTAATATTGTCTGCCGTATCCCCAGACTTGCGACGTGCATTGCAGGAGTTTCAGGTGGATAAACCGGATCGTTGTCCACCAGAAAGACTGTTTGTTCCGGATGATTGGACCAGTAGAGTCATCTCCGAGGTCCATTCTTCTGTGTTGGCTGGTCATCCTGGAATATTTGGTACTAGAGACTTGGTGGCCAGGTCTTTTTGGTGGCCTTCCTTGTCGCGAGATGTGCGAGGTTTTGTGCAGTCTTGTGATGTTTGTGCTCGGGCCAAGCCTTGTTGTTCTCGGGCTAGTGGATTGTTGTTATCCTTGCCTATTTCGAAGAGGCCTTGGACTCACATCTCTATGGATTTTATTTCTGATCTCCCTGTTTCTCAGAAGATGTCTGTCATCTGGGTGGTGTGTGACAGTTTCTCTAAGATGGTCCATTTGGTTCCCTTGCCCAAATTGCCTTCCTCCTCTGAGTTGGTCCCTTTATTTTTTCAGAACGTGGTTCGTTTGCATGGGATTCCGGAGAATATCGTTTCTGATAGGGGATCCCAGTTTGTGTCTAGATTTTGGCGGACGTTTTGTGCCAAGATGGGCATTGATTTGTCTTTCTCGTCTGCATTCCATCCTCAGACGAATGGCCAGATGGAGCGAACTAATCAGACCTTGGAAACTTATTTAAAGGTGTTTTGTTTCTGCTGATCAAGATGACTGGGTTGCTTTTTTGCCACTGGCCGAATTTGCTCTTAATAATCGGGCTAGTTCTGCCACGTTGGTCTCTCCTTTTTTTTGTAATTCGGGGTTTCATCCTCGTTTTTCCTCTGGTCAGGTGGAGTCTTCGGATTGTCCTGGAGTGGACGCGGTGGTGGACAGGCTACATCAGATTTGGAATCAGGTGGTGGACAATTTGAAGTCATCTCAGGAGAAGACTCAGCAGTTTGCTAATCGCCGTCGCCGCGTGGGTCCCCGACTTCTTGTTGGGGATTTGGTGTGGTTGTCTTCTCGTTTTGTCCCTATGAAGGTCTCTTCTCCTAAGTTCAAGCCTCGGTTCATCGGTCCTTATAGGATCTCGGAGATTCTTAACCCTGTATCTTTTCGTTTGGATCTCCCAGCATCGTTTGCTATTCATAATGTGTTCCATCGGTCGTTGTTGCGGAGGTATGAGGTGCCCATTGTTCCTTCGGTTGAGCCTCCTGCTCCGGTGCTGGTGGAGGGAGAATTGGAGTATGTTGTTGAGAAGATCTTGGATTCTCGTGTTTCCAGACGCAAACTCCAGTATTTGGTTAAGTGGAAGGGTTATGGTCAGGAGGATAATTCCTGGGTGGTCGCCTCCGATGTTCATGCGACTGATTTGGTCCGCGCCTTCCATAGAGCTCACCCTGATCGCCCTGGGGGTTCTCGTGAGGGTTCGGTGACCCCTCCTCAAGGGGGGGGTACTGTTGTGGATTCTGTTTGTGGGCTCCCTCTGGTGGTTACTGCTGGTACTGGGTGACTTTGGTGGGTTGCGGCCTTTGGTTTCCACCTGTCCATCAGAGGCTGGGTGTTTCCTATTTTACCTGGCCTTTCTGTCATTCCCTTGCCGGCTATCAATGTATTCAGATGTGCTCTGTTTTGTTCCTGCCTACCTGCTCCCAGATCTTTCAGGATAAGCTAAGTGCTGATGTTCAGTTGTTTGGTTTTTTGTCCAGCTTGCTTATTATGTCTCTATGCTAGCTGGTAGCTCTAGTGGACTGAGGTTCTCCCCATGTGCCATGAGTTGGCACATGGGTTCTTGTAATCTCAGGATGGTTTTTTGATTAGGGTTTTTTGCTGACCGCTCAGACCCCTTTTGTATCGTTCTGCTTTCTAGTTTACAGCGGGCCTCAATTTGCTAAACCTATATATATCATCTCTATGTGTGTGCCTTCCTCTCATTTCACCGTCAATACTTGTGGGGGGCAACTATACCTTTTGGGGTTCGTTCCTCTGGAGGCAAGTGAGGTCTTTATTTTCTCTGCAGTACTAGTTAGCTCTTAGGCTGGTGCGTGGCGTCTAGAACCAACGTAGGCACGCTCCCTGGCTATCTCTAGTTGCGTTTGTCAGGCGTAGGGCAGCGGTCAGCCCAGGTTCCATCACCCTAGAGCTCGTCCGTTATATATTTGCACCTTGCTTGTCCTGTGCTATCCCTAGCCATTGGGATTCATGACTAGGGTTGAGCGACTTTCATTTTTTTAAGATCGAGTAGGGTTTTGGGAAACCCGATTTTGTCCAGAGTCGAGTCGAGTGCAGTCGGCCGATTATCGCTAAAAGTCGGGGATCGACCGAAACACGAAACCCAATGCAAGTCAATGGGGAAGCATAGTCGGCAGTGAGTGGAGGCCAGGAAAACACCTACAGTGCCCATTTTAATGCCAAAAACATCCATTCTTGTTTCTGAAGCTTGCCAATCTTAATTAACTGTATAATAATAGTTGGGCATAGGGAATTGGGGGAAAGTTGTGGGGGGAGTAGGGCTGGCTCAAGTTTTTCGTGGGCCCAGGAAATGCGGACTACGTCACGGCGGTGTTGCAGGGAAAGGTAAGTATTTAAAAGTTGCAAGTGCTGTGATCCTGAGCAAGCGGGGGGGGCCCACTCGTTCGCATTGCCACTGGCACAGGGCCCCTCAAAGTACGGCGGTGTGTTTGCATGGCGGGGGCGCCTCCCACCAGCAGCGACACTTTTGTGTACTCTGAGGGGCCCTGTGCCAGTGACGTCGCCAACGAGTATGCCCCCCCACCTGATGAAGGAACCTGCACTTTCATCTGCACCTTCCTCTTTGTCCCTGTGTAAGGTGGTATAACATGCGGGAAGGGGAACCTTACTTTCATCAAGGACAGATTCTGGCTGTGTAGAGTACAAGGGGAATGTAGTGGTCTAGGTCAATGTACCAGCAGACTCATTTAGCAGTGGCTGGGCAATGGGCAGGATGAGGAGGAAACAGATATAGGGCCAAAGAATAAAGTAGGCTACATGCAGTTCAAAATTGGTAACAGGACTAAACAGGCGGCATTGCTTTGTTCAGTGGAGTAGCAAACCCAAGAGCAGCAGACACTGTTTCAAGGGCCTAACCACACTAGTAGGCCAAATGCAGTTTAATATCTGATAGTATAGGGCGAAAGCCAGAATGTGGAAGCTCAGCTTTGTTCAGTTGAGGACAACACCAGGGAGGGGCAGACACCTTTAGTAGGCCGGAAAAGCCTATTGCATTTTTTAAAATGGTAATTTGGAGCAGAAGGTTGAAGCTCAGCTTTATTTAGTTGAGGGCAACACCAGGGAGGGGCAGAAGCCGTTAGTAGGCCCTAACCACCATTTTTTTTTTTAAAACCACTTAATGAGAGCCGGAAGGTTGAAGCTCAGCTTTATTTAGTTGAGGACAACACCAGGCAGGGGCACACAGACAGACACCTTTAGTAGGCCAGAAAAGCCTATTGCATTTTTCAAAATGGTAATTTGGAGCAGAAGGTTGAAGCTCAGCTTTATTTAGTTGAGGGCAACACCAGGCAGGGGCACACAGACAGACACCTTTAGTAGGCCAGAAAAGCCTATTGCATTTTTCAAAATGGTAATTTGGAGCAGAAGGTTGAAGCTCAGCTTTATTTAGTTGAGGGCAACACCAGGGAGGGGCAGAAGCCGTTAGTAGGCCCTAACCACCATTTTTTTTTTTTAAAACCACTTAATGAGAGCCGGAAGGTTGAAGCTCAGCTTTATTTAGTTGAGGACAACACCAGGCAGGGGCACACAGACAGACACCTTTAGTAGGCCGGAAAAGCCTATTGCATTTTTCAAAATGGTAATTTGGAGCAGAAGGTTGAAGCTCAGCTTTATTTAGTTGAGGGCAACACCAGGCAGGGGCACACAGACAGACACCTTTAGTAGGCCGGAAAAGCCTATTGCATTTTTCAAAATGGTAATTTGGAGCAGAAGGTTGAAGCTCAGCTTTATTTAGTTGAGGGCAACACCAGGCAGGGGCACACAGACAGACACCTTTAGTAGGCCGGAAAAGCCTATTGCATTTTTCAAAATGGTAATTTGGAGCAGAAGGTTGAAGCTCAGCTTTATTTAGTTGAGGACAACACCAGGCAGGGGCACACAGACAGACACCTTTAGTAGGCCGGAAAAGCCTATTGCATTTTTCAAAATGGTAATTTGGAGCAGAAGGTTGAAGCTCAGCTTTATTTAGTTGAGGGCAACACCAGGGAGGGGCAGAAGCCGTTAGTAGGCCCTAACCACCATTTTTTTTTTTTAAAACCACTTAATGAGAGCCGGAAGGTTGAAGCTCAGCTTTATTTAGTTGAGGACAACACCAGGGAGGGGCAGAAGCCGTTAGTAGGCCCTAACCACCATTTTTTTTTTAAAAACCACTTAATGAGAGTCGGAAGGTTGAAGCTCAGCTTTATTTAGTTGAGGACAACACCAGGGAGGGGCAGAAGCCGTTAGTAGGCCCTAACCACCATTTTTTTTTTTAAAACCACTTAATGAGAGCCGGAAGGTTGAAGCTCAGCTTTATTTAGTTGAGGACAACACCAGGGAGGGGCAGAAGCCGTTAGTAGGCCCTAACCACCATTTTTTTTTTAAAACCACTTAATGAGAGCCGGAAGGTTGAAGCTCAGCTTTATTTAGTTGAGGACAACACCAGGCAGGGGCACACAGACAGACACCTTTAGTAGGCCGGAAAAGCCTATTGCATTTTTCAAAATGGTAATTTGGAGCAGAAGGTTGAAGCTCAGCTTTATTTAGTTGAGGGCAACACCAGGCAGGGGCACACAGACAGACACCTTTAGTAGGCCGGAAAAGCCTATTGCATTTTTCAAAATGGTAATTTGGAGCAGAAGGTTGAAGCTCAGCTTTATTTAGTTGAGGGCAACACCAGGGAGGGGCAGAAGCCGTTAGTAGGCCCTAACCACCATTTTTTTTTTTTAAAACCACTTAATGAGAGCCGGAAGGTTGAAGCTCAGCTTTATTTAGTTGAGGACAACACCAGGGAGGGGCAGAAGCCGTTAGTAGGCCCTAACCACCATTTTTTTTTTAAAAACCACTTAATGAGAGTCGGAAGGTTGAAGCTCAGCTTTATTTAGTTGAGGACAACACCAGGGAGGGGCAGAAGCCGTTAGTAGGCCCTAACCACCATTTTTTTTTTTAAAACCACTTAATGAGAGCCGGAAGGTTGAAGCTCAGCTTTATTTAGTTGAGGACAACACCAGGGAGGGGCAGAAGCCGTTAGTAGGCCCTAACCACCATTTTTTTTTTAAAACCACTTAATGAGAGCCGGAAGGTTGAAGCTCAGCTTTATTTAGTTGAGGACAACACCAGGCAGGGGCACACAGACAGACACCTTTAGTAGGCCGGAAAATCCTATTGCATTTTTCAAAATGGTAATTTGGAGCAGAAGGTTGAAGCTCAGCTTTATTTAGTTGAGGGCAACACCAGGCAGGGGCACACAGACAGACACCTTTAGTAGGCCGGAAAAGCCTATTGCATTTTTCAAAATGGTAATTTGGAGCAGAAGGTTGAAGCTCAGCTTTATTTAGTTGAGGGCAACACCAGGGAGGGGCAGAAGCCGTTAGTAGGCCCTAACCACCATTTTTTTTTTCTTAAAACCACTTAATGAGAGCCGGAAGGTTGAAGCTCAGCTTTATTTAGTTGAGGACAACACCAGGGAGGGGCAGAAGCCGTTAGTAGGCCCTAACCACCATTTTTTTTTTTAAAACCACTTAATGAGAGCCGGAAGGTTGAAGCTCAGCTTTATTTAGTTGAGGACAACACCAGGCAGGGGCACACAGACAGACACCTTTAGTAGGCCGGAAAAGCCTATTGCATTTTTCAAAATGGTAATTTGGAGCAGAAGGTTGAAGCTCAGCTTTATTTAGTTGAGGGCAACACCAGGGAGGGGCAGAAGCCGTTAGTAGGCCCTAACCAAAGTTGAAGGCCAAATGCAGTTTAATTTCTGATACTATAGGCCGAAAGCCAGAAGGTGGAAGCTCCGATTTAGACAGTGGAGGACAATTTGAATTAGGGACTGCAGACAGACTTAGTAGGCTGTCCCCTGTGGACCATGCATCCACCACATTAACCCATTGCGCCGTAATGGACACGTAATCTTCCGTGGCCATGCCTACATGTCCATGCGTCTGTTGTCAGGTGCACCTTTGTACTCACAGATTGCCAGAGTGCATGGACAATGCGGTCTTCTACATGCTGGTGGAGGGTTGGGATGGCTTTTCTCGCAAAAGAAGTGTCGACTGGTTAGCTTGTAGCGTGGTACAGCGTAGTCCATCATGGCCTTATTAATAGTAAATAAAATATATAACTAGGCTCTATGAACTTTTAAATAGGTTCCAGGGGTACACGGGCAGCATTGGTGTGGTCAGTGGAGGAGTATTGCAAGTAGGGGCTGCAGACAGGCTATCAAAGGCCTAAAATAACAAACAGTAGGCAGTCATGGCAGTTTTACATCGGTTACATGGATACACAGGCAGGCACTCCAGGCAGCATTGTGGTCAGTGGAGGAGTATTGCAAGTAGGGGCCGCAGACAGGCTATCAAAGGCCTAAAATAACAAACAATAGGCTCATGGCAGTTTTACAGCGGTTACATGGATACACGGGCAGGCAGCTTGGTGGTGGTGAGTGGAGGAGTATTTAAAGTAGGGACCGCAGACAGGCTTCAAAGGCCTAACATAAGAAAATGGGCTGGCTGTAGGCACTTTATAATTGGTTCCAGGGGTACACGGGCAGCAGTGGTCTGGTCAGTGGAGGACTAGTGGAAGGAGGGACCGCAGACAGGCTTCAAAGGCCTAACATAAAAAAATGGGCTGGCTGTAGGCACTTTATAATTGGTTCCAGGGGTACACGGGCAGCAGTGGTCTGGCCAGTGGAGGACTAGTGGAAGGAGGGACCGCAGACAGGCTTCAAAGGCCTAAAATAACAAACAATAGGCTCATGGCAGTTTTACAGCGGTTACATGGATACACGGGCAGGCAGCTTGGTGGTCAGTGGAGGAGTATTTAAAGTAGGGACCGCAGACAGGCTTCAAAGGCCTAACATAAGAAAATGGGCTGGCTGTAGGCACTTTATAATTGGTTCCAGGGGTACACGGGCAGCAGTGGTCTGGTCAGTGGAGGAGTATTGCAAGTAGGGGCTGCAGACAGGCTATCAAAGGCCTAAAATAACAAACAGTAGGCAGTCATGGCAGTTTTACATCGGTTACATGGATACACAGGCAGGCACTCCAGGCAGCATTGTGGTCAGTGGAGGAGTATTGCAAGTAGGGGCCGCAGACAGGCTATCAAAGGCCTAAAATAACAAACAATAGGCTCATGGCAGTTTTACAGCGGTTACATGGATACACGGGCAGGCAGCTTGGTGGTGAGTGGAGGAGTATTTAAAGTAGGGACCGCAGACAGGCTATCAAAGGCCTAAAATAACAAACAATAGGCTTATGGCAGTTTTACAGCGGTTACATGGATACACGGGCAGGCAGCTTGGTGGTCAGTGGAGGAGTATTTAAAGTAGGGACCGCAGACAGGCTATCAAAGGCCTAAAATAACAAACAATAGGCTCATGGCAGTTTTACAGCGGTTACATGGATACACGGGCAGGCAGCTTGGTGGTGAGTTGAGGAGTATTTAAAGTAGGGACCGCAGACAGGCTATCAAAGGCCTAAAATAACAAACAATAGGCTTATGGCAGTTTTACAGCGGTTACATGGATACACGGGCAGGCAGCTTGGTGGTGAGTGGAGGAGTATTTAAAGTAGGGACCGCAGACAGGCTTCAAAGGCCTAACATAAGAAAATGGGCTGGCTGTAGGCACTTTATAATTGGTTCCAGGGGTACACGGGCAGCAGTGGTCTGGTCAGTGGAGGACTAGTGGAAGGAGGGACCGCAGACAGGCTTCAAAGGCCTAAAATAACAAACAATAGGCTCATGGCAGTTTTACAGCGGTTACATGGATACACGGGCAGGCAGCTTGGTGGTCAGTGGAGGAGTATTTAAAGTAGGGACCGCAGACAGGCTTCAAAGGCCTAACATAAGAAAATGGGCTGGCTGTAGGCACTTTATAATTGGTTCCAGGGGTACACGGGCAGCAGTGGTCTGGTCAGTGGAGGAGTACTTAAAGTAGGGACCGCAGACAGGCTATCAAAGGCCTAAAATAACAAACAATAGGCTTATGGCAGTTTTACAGCGGTTACATGGATACACGGGCAGGCAGCTTGGTGGTGAGTGGAGGAGTATTTAAAGTAGGGACCGCAGACAGGCTATCAAAGGCCTAACATAACAAACAATAGGCTCATGGCAGTTTTACAGCGGTTACATGGATACACGGGCAGGCAGCTTGGTGGTGGTGAGTGGAGGAGTATTTAAAGTAGGGACCGCAGACAGGCTTCAAAGGCCTAACATAAGAAAATGGGCTGGCTGTAGGCACTTTATAATTGGTTCCAGGGGTACACGGGCAGCAGTGGTCTGGTCAGTGGAGGAGTATTGCCAGTAGGGGCTGCAGACAGGCTACCAAAGGCCTAAAATAACAAACAGTAGGCAGTCATGGCAGTTTTACATCGGTTACATGGATACACAGGCAGGCACTCCAGGCAGCATTGTGGTCAGTGGAGGAGTATTGCAAGTAGGGGCCGCAGACAGGCTATCAAAGGCCTAAAATAACAAACAATAGGCTCATGGCAGTTTTACAGCGGTTACATGGATACACGGGCAGGCAGCTTGGTGGTGAGTGGAGGAGTATTTAAAGTAGGGACCGCAGACAGGCTATCAAAGGCCTAAAATAACAAACAATAGGCTTATGGCAGTTTTACAGCGGTTACATGGATACACGGGCAGGCAGCTTGGTGGTCAGTGGAGGAGTATTTAAAGTAGGGACCGCAGACAGGCTATCAAAGGCCTAAAATAACAAACAATAGGCTCATGGCAGCTTTACAGCGGTTACATGGATACACAGGCAGCTTGGTGGTGAGTGGAGGAGTAGTGCAAGGAGTGTCTGTCCCAGTACTCCCAAAATATAAATAGATGTTAATGTCTCGCAAAACAACCAAAACAAAAAAAAAGGTGGCATACTTAGGTACAGGGGTGGGCTCATCTACTGAGTTTCTGACATAGTAATTTGGCAGTAACTATTTAATGGTGCCAATATAGGACACAGACACAGACTACTTTAAGTTGCATCATAGATGTCTACAAATTTGTATTGTCAGTGCCAGACATTGAATGATGTCAGCGAATAGACTAAAGATTGGTGGAGCTGTGCGACATAATTTTGGACGTGGTAGAGCACATTTTGAGCTGGGGTAGGGGGGAACTCTCTTGAGGCCGGCGGGACCGCCCCAGGGCCCCTCATGTTACAACGGTGTGTCTGACGTTGGGTGCGCACCACCACCGCCAGAGACACTACATTGTACTATGAGGGACCCAGTAGCAATGCCGTCAACCAAAAGCGAGCACACCCACCTCTTCAGACAAACAGCAGTCTCACGGGTGCTTGCGCCAAGTCGCGATACCACGGCCCCGTGTGGGGAGTTTTGCCATTTAGGGAGGTGTAAACATGTCGTATGCTGTACAATCAGCTGCAGCAAATTAGACATTAGAAAAGTAATTCACAGGCAAGAGCTTTTCATAGGAAAGCTAGGTGTCGGCCGGGCAAGGTGGGGCAAAAGATTTCGAAATCCAGTTGTGGTTCATTTTAATGAATGTTAGATCGTCAACATTTTGGGTAGCCAGACGAGTCCTTTTTTCGGTTAATATTGAACCTGCAGCACTGAATACTCTTTCTGATAGGACACTTGCTGCCGGGCAAGCAAGCTCCTGCAATGCATATTCTGCCAATTCTGGCCAGGTGTCTAATTTGGAGGCCCAGTAATCAAATGGGAATGACGGTTGAGGGAGAACATCGATAAGGGAAGAAAAATAGTTAGTAACCATACTGGACAAATGTTGTCTCCTGTCACTTTCAATTGATGCAGCAGTACCTGTCCTGTCTGCGGTCATAGCAAAATCACTCCACAACCTGGTCAGAAAACCCCTCTGTCCAACGCCACTTCTGATGTGTGCACCCCTAACACTCCTAGTCTGCTGCCCCCTGGAGCTCGTGTGAGAACGATCACGTGCGCTGTGTGCTGGGAATGCCTGAAGCAAACGGTCAACAAGAGTTGATTGTTTGGTTGCTAATATTAGTTCCAAGTTCTCATGTGGCATAATATTTTGCAATTTGCCTTTATAGCGTGGATCAAGGAGGCAGGCCAACCAGTAATCGTCATTAGGGTTGAGCGAAACGGGTCGATCATTTTCAAAAGTCGCCGACTTTTGGCTAAGTCGGCGTCTCATGAAACCCGATCCGACCCCTGTGCTTGTCGGCCATGCGGTACGCGACTTTCGCGCCAAAGTCGCGTTTCAATGACGCGAAAAGCGCCATTTCTCAGCCAATGAAGGTGAACGCAGAGTGTGGGCAGCGTGATGACATAGATCCTGGTCCCCACCATCTTAGAGAAGGGCATTGCAGTGATTGGCTTGCTGTCTGCGGCGTCACAGGGGCTATAAAGGGGCGTTCCCGCCGACCGCCATCTTACTGCTGCTGATCTGAGCTTAGGGAGAGGTTGCTGCCGCTTCGTCAGAAGCAGGGAGAGCGTTAGGCAGGGTCCACTAACCACCAAACCGCTTGTGCTGCAGCGATTTCCACTGTCCAACACCACCTTCGGTGTGCAGGGACTGTGGAAGCTATTTTTTTTTTTTTTTCCCCTCAGCGCTGTAGCTCATTGGGCTGCCCTAGAAGGCTCCGTGATAGCTGTATTGCTGTGTGTACGCCACTGTGGAAACCAACTGCTTTTTTCAAAGCACATATCCTCTTGTTCCTTCCTTTCTGCACAGCTATCTTTTTTGTTTGTCCACACTTTTTATTTAATTTGTGCATCAGTCCACTCCTATTGCTGCCTGCCATACCTGGCTTACATTACTGCAGGGAGATAGTAATTGTAGGACAGTTTTTTTTTGTTTTTTTTTTTTTTTTTGTGGGAGATTAAGATTGGCATTTCTGCTACAGTGCCATCCCTGTGTGTGCCATCTCTCACTGAGTGGGCCATAGAAAGCCTATTTATTTTTTCCGTGATTTGTGTTCTAAAATCTACCTCAACACAAAAACACTACATCAATCAGTGGGAGAAAAATATTGGCCTCAGTCAGGGCTTGTGTGCCACTGCTGTGTGTGCTATCTCTCATTCAGTGGGCTATAGCAAGCCTATTTTTTTTTTTTTTTTTTAATATTATTTGGTTTCTAAAGTCTCCCTGAAAAAAAAAAAAAACCTAAAAAAACAGTGGGAGAGTAATATTGCCCTTTCAGCTTGTGTGCCAGTCTTGACTCCTGGGTGTGCCACCTCTCTCCCTCTCATTCAGTGGGCCATAGAAAGCCTATTTATTTTTTTTTAAAAATATTATTGGGTTTCTAAAGTCTCCCTGAAAAAACAAAAAATACATAAAAAAACAGTGGGAGAGTAATATTGCCCTTTCAGCTTGTGTGCCAGTCTTGACTCCTGGGTGTGCCACCTCTCTCCCTTTCATTCAGTGGGCCATAGAAAGCCTATTTATTTTTTCCGTGATTTGTGTTCTAAATTCTACCTCAACACAAAAACACTACATCAATCAGTGGGAGAAAAATATTGGCCTCAGTCAGGGCTTGTGTGCCACTGCTGTGTGTGCTATCTCTCATTCAGTGGGCTATAGCAAGCCTATTTTTTTTTTTTTTTTTTTTTTTTTTTAATATTATTTGGTTTCTAAAGTCTCCCTGAAAAAAAAAAAAAAACCTAAAAAAACAGTGGGAGAGTAATATTGCCCTTTCAGCTTGTGTGCCAGTCTTGACTCCTGGGTGTGCCACCTCTCTCCCTCTCATTCAGTGGGCCATAGAAAGCCTATTTATTTTTTTTTTTTAATATTATTTGGTTTCTAATTCTCCCTGAAAAAAAAAAAAAAACCTAAAAAAACAGTGGGAGAATAATATTGCCCTTTCAGCTTGTGTGCCAGTCTTGACTCCTGGGTGTGCCACCTCTCTCCCTCTCATTCAGCGGGCCATAGAAAGCCTATTTATTTTTTTTTAAAAATATTATTGGGTTTCTAAAGTCTCCCTGAAAAAACAAAAAATACATAAAAAAACAGTGGGAGAGTAATATTGCCCTTTCAGCTTGTGTGCCAGTCTTGACTCCTGGGTGTGCCACCTCTCTCCCTTTCATTCAGTGGGCCATAGAAAGCCTATTTATTTTTTTTTTAAAATATTATTGGGTTTCTAAAGTCTCCCTGAAAAAAAAAAAAAAACCTAAAAAAACAGTGGGAGAGTAATATTGCCCTTTCAGCTTGTGTGCCAGTCTTGACTCCTGGGTGTGCCACCTCTCTCCCTCTCATTCAGTGGGCCATAGAAAGCCTATTTATTTTTTTTTTAAAATATTATTGGGTTTCTAAAGTCTCCCTGAAAAAAAAAAAAAAAACCTAAAAAAACAGTGGGAGAGTAATATTGCCCTTTCAGCTTGTGTGCCAGTCTTGACTCCTGGGTGTGCCACCTCTCTCCCTCTCATTCAGTGGGCCATAGAAAGCCTATTTATTTTTTTTTTTAAATATTATTGGGTTTCTAAAGTCTCCCTGAAAAAACAAAAAATACATAAAAAAACAGTGGGAGAGTAATATTGCCCTTTCAGCTTGTGTGCCAGTCTTGACTCCTGGGTGTGCCACCTCTCTCCCTTTCATTCAGTGGGCCATAGAAAGCCTATTTATTTTTTCCGTGATTTGTGTTCTAAATTCTACCTCAACACAAAAACACTACATCAATCAGTGGGAGAAAAATATTGGCCTCAGTCAGGGCTTGTGTGCCACTGCTGTGTGTGCTATCTCTCATTCAGTGGGCTATAGCAAGCCTATTTTTTTTTTTTTTTTTTTTTTATATTATTTGGTTTCTAAAGTCTCCCTGAAAAAAAAAAAAAAACCTAAAAAAACAGTGGGAGAGTAATATTGCCCTTTCAGCTTGTGTGCCAGTCTTGACTCCTGGGTGTGCCACCTCTCTCCCTCTCATTCAGTGGGCCATAGAAAGCCTATTTTTTTTTTTTTTTAAATATTATTGGGTTTCTAAAGTCTCCCTGAAAAAACAAAAAATACATAAAAAAACAGTGGGAGAGTAATATTGCCCTTTCAGCTTGTGTGCCAGTCTTGACTCCTGGGTGTGCCACCTCTCTCCCTTTCATTCAGTGGGCCATAGAAAGCCTATTTATTTTTTTTTTAAAATATTATTGGGTTTCTAAAGTCTCCCTGAAAAAAAAAAAAAAACCTAAAAAAACAGTGGGAGAGTAATATTGCCCTTTCAGCTTGTGTGCCAGTCTTGACTCCTGGGTGTGCCACCTCTCTCCCTCTCATTCAGTGGGCCATAGAAAGCCTATTTATTTTTTTTTTAAAATATTATTGGGTTTCTAAAGTCTCCCTGAAAAAACAAAAAATACATAAAAAAACAGTGGGAGAGTAATATTGCCCTCTCAGCTTGTGTGCCAGTCTTGACTCCTGGGTGTGCCACCTCTCTCTCTCTAATTGTGGGCCATAGAAAGCCTTTTTTTTTTTTTTTTTTTAATATTATTTGGTTTCTAAAGTCTCCCTGAGAAAAAAAAAAAAATAAATTAGGTGGGAGATTAATATTGACATTAGTGCTTGAGTGACAGTCCTGCGTGTGTGTCATCTCTGTGATTTTGTGCCACAGAAAACAGAGTGTGTAACATTGTGCCTGATTTTCCTTGTGGTCTCACCAACCTGTTAAGGGATATTGAAATCATACTGAAGTTATAGCTCACCGTGTAAGTTGTTTGACAGCAACAAATAAAGTTACTTTGGTTAAGATTTTAAAACAATGAGGAAGTCTGGTGCAAGAGGTCGTCGTGGGCGTTCATTGTCAGCTGGTAATGATGGTAGTGGTAGAGGAGCATCAGGTGGTCGTGGGGATAAAAATATTCCACCTAAGTCTGGAGCTGTGGAGCCAGTTTTGTCGTCAGGCTACACAAGGCCTCGAACGCTCTCTTTTCTGGGAGTAGGAAAACCGCTTTTAAAGGCGGAGCAGCAACAGCAAGTTTTGGCTTACATTGCAGACTCAGCCTCTAGCTCTTTTGCCTCCTCTTCCGAAACTGGTAAATGTAAAAGCAGCGCGTCGCTTGTGGATGTTCACGGTCAGGGACAAGTCGCTTCCTTGTCCTCCTCAGCAAAAACTACAACAAGAGAGAAGGATGCAGCAGGCGACACAACGGGTCACTCCATGGAGCTCTTTACACATACCGTCCCTGGCTTAGAAAGTGAAACATTTAACAGGCCATGCCCATTACAAGTATATTCTGACATGGAGTGCACTGATGCACAGCCACAGCCAGAGTACTATGCTGCTCCTTTGACTCAGACCACCACATTGCCCTCTCAGGGTACAGATCCACAATCAGACCCTGATGAGACTATGTTGCCCCGCCACGAACGCTATACCACCGACCGACACAGTGACACAGACGAAGTTGCACACGAGCTCGAAGAGGAGGTAATAGATGACCCAGTTATTGACCCCGATTGGCAGCCATTGGGGGAACAGGGTGCAGGCGGCAGTAGTTCAGAAGCGGAGGTGGAGGAGGGGCCGCAGCAGGCATCAACATCGCAACAGGTTACATCTGCCGGGCCCGTATCTGGCCCAAAACGCGTGTCAAAGCCAAAACCTGTTGGAGCACAGCGTTGCCATCCGGTTAAAGCTCAGTCTGCAATCCCTGAAAAGGGATCCGAGTCTAGGAAGAGTGCAGTCTGGCATTTTTTTAAACAACATCCAACTGATCAGCGCAAAGTCATCTGTCAAAAATGTTCAACTAGCTTAAGCAGAGGTCAGAATCTGAAAAGTCTAAATACTAGTTGCATGCATAGACACTTAACCACCATGCATTTTCAAGCCTGGACTAACTACCAAACGTCCCTCAAGGTTGTAGCACCCTCGGCCAATGAAGCTAGTCAGCAACGCAACATCCCTTCCGTCACTGTAAGGCCACCATTTTCCGCACCACAGGCAGTATCTGTGCAGGTTTCTTTGCCAGCCAAAAGCAGTCAGGGTCAGGGAATCACCAGTTTTGTAGGAGGAAATATTGCATCTAGGGCACCGGCGGAAACAATACCGTCTCCAACCGTCTCTCAGTCTGCCATGTACACCGGCACACCCGAAAGTTCCACGATCTCCAGCTCTCCAGTCCAGCTCACCCTACATGAGACTCTGGTTAGAAAAAGGAAGTACTTATCCTCGCATCCGCGTACACAGGGTTTTAACGCCCACATAGCTAGACTAATCTCGTTAGAGATGATGCCCTACCGGTTAGTTGAAAGCGAAGCTTTCAAAGCCCTGATGGAGTACGCTGAACCACGATACGAGCTACCCAGTCGACACTTTTTTTCCAGAAAAGCCATCCCAGCCCTGCACCAGCATGTTAAACAGCGCATCGTCCATGCACTCAGGCAATCTGTGAGTACAAAGGTGCACCTGACTACAGATGCATGGACCAGTAGGCATGGCCAGGGACGTTATGTGTCCATCACGGCACACTGGGTGAATGTGGTGGATGCAGGGTCCACAGGCGACATCAATTTAGGGACAGTTGTGCCTAGCCCACGGTCTAGGAAACAGTTGGCTGTAGGCGTTCGCACCCCCTCCTCCTCCTCCTCCTCGTCCTCCTGCAGAAGCTACAGCTCTTCCACAGAACGCAGTCTGCCAACCACTCCATCGGCAGATGACACTGTTGCACACCAGTTGTCCCATTATGGGCCAGCTACTGCCAAGCGTCAGCAGGCTGTATTGGCTATGAAGTGCTTGGGCGACAATAGACACACCGCGGAAGTTCTGTCCGAGTTCTTGCAACAAGAAACGCAGTCGTGGCTGGGCACAGTAGATCTTGAGGCAGGCAAGGTAGTGAGTGATAACGGAAGGAATTTCATGGCTGCCATCTCCCTTTCCCAACTGAAACACATTCCTTGCCTGGCTCACACCTTAAACCTGGTGGTGCAGTGCTTATTGAAAACTTATCCTGGGTTCTCCGACCTGCTCCTCAAAGTGCGTGCACTTTGCTCACATATCCGACGTTCGCCTGTACACGCCAGCCGTATGCAGACCTATCAGCGGTCTTTGAACCTTCCCCAGCATCGCCTAATCATAGACGTTGCAACAAGGTGGAACTCAACACTGCACATGCTTCAGAGACTGTGCGAACAGAGGCGTGCTGTTATTTATTTGTGGGAGGATACACGGGCAGGCAGTAGGATGGCAGACATGGAGTTGTCAGGTGTGCAGTGGTCTAAGATACAAGACATGTGTCAAGTCCTTCAGTGCTTTGAGGAATGCACACGGCTGGTTAGTGCAGACAACGCCGTAATAAGCATGAGCATCCCCCTAATGCGTCTGCTGATGCAAAGTTTGACGCACATAAAGGAGCAGGCGTCTGCACCAGAGGAAGAGGAAAGCCTTGATGACAGTCAGCCATTGTCTGGTCAGGGCAGTGTACAGGACGAGGTAGCGGGCGAAGAGGAGGTGGAGGACGAGGAGGATGATGGGGATGAGTATATTTTTAATGCCGAACCTTTCCCGGGGGCACAGGAATTTGGTTGCGTGTCACGGCCGGGTTCTGGTTTTTTGAGGGACACAAGTGACGTAGATTTGCCTGCAACTGCCCCTCAACCAATCACAACCGGAGATTTGACAACTGGAACTTTGGCCCACATGGCGGATTATGCCTTACGTATCCTAAAAAGGGACACACGCATTACGAAAATGATGAACGATGACGATTACTGGTTGGCCTGCCTCCTTGATCCACGCTATAAAGGCAAATTGCAAAATATTATGCCACATGAGAACTTGGAACTAATATTAGCAACCAAACAATCAACTCTTGTTGACCGTTTGCTTCAGGCATTCCCAGCACACAGCGCACGTGATCGTTCTCACACGAGCTCCAGGGGGCAGCAGACTAGGAGTGTTAGGGGTGCACACATCAGAAGTGGCATTGGACAGAGGGGTTTTCTGACCAGGTTGTGGAGTGATTTTGCTATGACCGCAGACAGGACAGGTACTGCTGCATCAATTGAAAGTGACAGGAGACAACATTTGTCCAGTATGGTTACTAACTATTTTTCATCCCTTATCGATGTTCTCCCTCAACCGTCATTCCCATTTGATTACTGGGCCTCCAAATTAGACACCTGGCCAGAATTGGCAGAATATGCATTGCAGGAGCTTGCTTGCCCGGCAGCAAGTGTCCTATCAGAAAGAGTATTCAGTGCTGCAGGTTCAATATTAACCGAAAAAAGGACTCGTCTGGCTACCCAAAATGTTGACGATCTAACATTCATTAAAATGAACCACAACTGGATTTCGAAATCTTTTGCCCCACCTTGCCCGGCCGACACCTAGCTTTCCTATGAAAAGCTCTTGCCTGTGAATTACTTTTCTAATGTCTAATTTGCTGCAGCTGATTGTACAGCATACGACATGTTTACACCTCCCTAAATGGCAAAACTCCCCACACGGGGCCGTGGTATCGCGACTTGGCGCAAGCACCCGTGAGACTGCTGTTTGTCTGAAGAGGTGGGTGTGCTCGCTTTTGGTTGACGGCATTGCTACTGGGTCCCTCATAGTACAATGTAGTGTCTCTGGCGGTGGTGGTGCGCACCCAACGTCAGACACACCGTTGTAACATGAGGGGCCCTGGGGCGGTCCCGCCGGCCTCAAGAGAGTTCCCCCCTACCCCAGCTCAAAATGTGCTCTACCACGTGCAAAATTATGTCGCACAGCTCCACCAATCTTTAGTCTATTCGCTGACATCATTCAATGTCTGGCACTGACAATACAAATTTGTAGACATCTATGATGCAACTTAAAGTAGTCTGTGTCTGTGTCCTATATTGGCACCATTAAATAGTTACTGCCAAATTACTATGTCAGAAACTCAGTAGATGAGCCCACCCCTGTACCTAAGTATGCCACCTTTTTTTTTTGTTTTGGTTGTTTTGCGAGACATTAACATCTATTTATATTTTGGGAGTACTGGGACAGACACTCCTTGCACTACTCCTCCACTCACCACCAAGCTGCCTGTGTATCCATGTAACCGCTGTAAAACTGCCATGAGCCTATTGTTTGTTATTTTAGGCCTTTGATAGCCTGTCTGCGGCCCCTACTTGCAATACTCCTCCACTGACCACCAAGCTGCCTGCCCGTGTATCCATGTAACCGCTGTGAAACTGCCATGAGCCTATTGTTTGTTATTTTAGGCCTTTGATAGCCTGTCTGCGGTCCCTACTTTAAATACTCCTCCACTGACCAGACCACTGCTGCCCGTGTACCCCTGGAACCAATTATAAAGTGCCTACAGCCAGCCCATTTTTTTATGTTAGGCCTTTGAAGCCTGTCTGCGGTCCCTACTTGCAATACTCCTCCACTGACCACAATGCTGCCTGGAGTGCCTGCCTGTGTATCCATGTAACCGATGTAAAACTGCCATGACTGCCTACTGTTTGTTATTTTAGGCCTTTGATAGCCTGTCTGCAGCCCCTACTTGCAATACTCCTCCACTGACCACCAAGCTGCCTGCCCGTGTATCCATGTAACCGCTGTGAAACTGCCATGAGCCTATTGTTTGTTATGTTAGGCCTTTGATAGCCTGTCTGCGGTCCCTACTTTAAATACTCCTCCACTGACCAGACCACTGCTGCCCGTGTACCCCTGGAACCAATTATAAAGTGCCTACAGCCAGCCCATTTTCTTATGTTAGGCCTTTGAAGCCTGTCTGCGGTCCCTACTTTAAATACTCCTCCACTGACCACCAAGCTGCCTGCCCGTGTATCCATGTAACCGCTGTAAAACTGCCATGAGCCTATTGTTTGTTATTTTAGGCCTTTGATAGCCTGTCTGCGGCCCCTACTTGCAATACTCCTCCACTGACCACAATGCTGCCTGGAGTGCCTGCCTGTGTATCCATGTAACCGATGTAAAACTGCCATGACTGCCTACTGTTTGTTATTTTAGGCCTTTGATAGCCTGTCTGCAGCCCCTACTTGCAATACTCCTCCACTGACCACCAAGCTGCCTGCCCGTGTATCCATGTAACCGCTGTGAAACTGCCATGAGCCTATTGTTTGTTATGTTAGGCCTTTGATAGCCTGTCTGCGGTCCCTACTTTAAATACTCCTCCACTGACCAGACCACTGCTGCCCGTGTACCCCTGGAACCAATTATAAAGTGCCTACAGCCAGCCCATTTTCTTATGTTAGGCCTTTGAAGCCTGTCTGCGGTCCCTACTTTAAATACTCCTCCACTGACCACCAAGCTGCCTGCCCGTGTATCCATGTAACCGCTGTAAAACTGCCATGAGCCTATTGTTTGTTATTTTAGGCCTTTGATAGCCTGTCTGCGGCCCCTACTTGCAATACTCCTCCACTGACCACAATGCTGCCTGGAGTGCCTGCCTGTGTATCCATGTAACCGATGTAAAACTGCCATGACTGCCTACTGTTTGTTATTTTAGGCCTTTGATAGCCTGTCTGCAGCCCCTACTTGCAATACTCCTCCACTGACCACCAAGCTGCCTGCCCGTGTATCCATGTAACCGCTGTGAAACTGCCATGAGCCTATTGTTTGTTATGTTAGGCCTTTGATAGCCTGTCTGCGGTCCCTACTTTAAATACTCCTCCACTGACCAGACCACTGCTGCCCGTGTACCCCTGGAACCAATTATAAAGTGCCTACAGCCAGCCCATTTTCTTATGTTAGGCCTTTGAAGCCTGTCTGCGGTCCCTACTTTAAATACTCCTCCACTGACCACCAAGCTGCCTGCCCGTGTATCCATGTAACCGCTGTAAAACTGCCATGAGCCTATTGTTTGTTATTTTAGGCCTTTGATAGCCTGTCTGCGGCCCCTACTTGCAATACTCCTCCACTGACCACAATGCTGCCTGGAGTGCCTGCCTGTGTATCCATGTAACCGATGTAAAACTGCCATGACTGCCTACTGTTTGTTATTTTAGGCCTTTGATAGCCTGTCTGCAGCCCCTACTTGCAATACTCCTCCACTGACCACACCAATGCTGCCCGTGTACCCCTGGAACCTATTTAAAAGTTCATAGAGCCTAGTTATATATTTTATTTACTATTAATAAGGCCATGATGGACTACGCTGTACCACGCTACAAGCTAACCAGTCGACACTTCTTTTGCGAGAAAAGCCATCCCAACCCTCCACCAGCATGTAGAAGACCGCATTGTCCATGCACTCTGGCAATCTGTGAGTACAAAGGTGCACCTGACAACAGACGCATGGACCTGTAGGCATGGCCACGGAAGATTACGTGTCCATTACGGCGCAATGGGTTAATGTGGTGGATGCATGGTCCACAGGGGACAGCCTACTAAGTCTGTCTGCAGTCCCTAATTCAAATTGTCCTCCACTGTCTAAATCGGAACTTCCACCTTCTGGCTTTCGGCCTATAGTATCAGAAATTAAACTGCATTTGGCCTTCAACTTTGGTTAGGGCCTACTAACGGCTTCTGCCCCTCCCTGGTGTTGCCCTCAACTAAATAAAGCTGAGCTTCAACCTTCCGGCTCTCATTATGTGGTTTAAAAAAAAAAAATGGTGGTTAGGGCCTACTAACGGCTTCTGCCCCTCCCTGGTGTTGCCCTCAACTAAATAAAGCTGAGCTTCAACCTTCCGGCTCTCATTATGTGGTTTAAAAAAAAAAAATGGTGGTTAGGGCCTACTAACGGCTTCTGCCCCTCCCTGGTGTTGCCCTCAACTAAATAAAGCTGAGCTTCAACCTTCTGCTCCAAATTACCATTTTAAAAAATGCAATAGGCTTTTCAGGCCTACTAAAGGTGTCTGTCTGTGTGCCCCTCCCTGGTGTTGTCCTCAACTAAATAAAGCTGAGCTTCAACCTTCCGGCTCTCATTATGTGGTTTTAAAAAAAAAATGGTGGTTAGGGCCTACTAACGGCTTCTGCCCCTCCCTGGTGTTGTCCTCAACTAAATAAAGCTGAGCTTCAACCTTCCGGCTCTCATTATGTGGTTTTAAAAAAAAAAATGGTGGTTAGGGCCTACTAACGGCTTCTGCCCCTCCCTGGTGTTGTCCTCAACTAAATAAAGCTGAGCTTCAACCTTCCGGCTCTCATTATGTGGTTTTAAAAAAAAAATGGTGGTTAGGGCCTACTAACGGCTTCTGCCCCTCCCTGGTGTTGCCCTCAACTAAATAAAGCTGAGCTTCAACCTTCTGCTCCAAATTACCATTTTGAAAAATGCAATAGGCTTTTCAGGCCTACAAAAGGTGTCTGTCTGTGTGCCCCTCCCTGGTGTTGTCCTCAACTAAATAAAGCTGAGCTTCAACCTTCCGGCTCTCATTATGTGGTTTTAAAAAAAAAAATGGTGGTTAGGGCCTACTAACGGCTTCTGCCCCTCCCTGGTGTTGTCCTCAACTAAATAAAGCTGAGCTTCAACCTTCCGGCTCTCATTATGTGGTTTTAAAAAAAAAAATGGTGGTTAGGGCCTACTAACGGCTTCTGCCCCTCCCTGGTGTTGTCCTCAACTAAATAAAGCTGAGCTTCAACCTTCCGGCTCTCATTATGTGGTTTTAAAAAAAAAATGGTGGTTAGGGCCTACTAACGGCTTCTGCCCCTCCCTGGTGTTGCCCTCAACTAAATAAAGCTGAGCTTCAACCTTCTGCTCCAAATTACCATTTTGAAAAATGCAATAGGCTTTTCAGGCCTACTAAAGGTGTCTGTCTGTGTGCCCCTCCCTGGTGTTGTCCTCAACTAAATAAAGCTGAGCTTCAACCTTCCGGCTCTCATTATGTGGTTTAAAAAAAAAAAATGGTGGTTAGGGCCTACTAACGGCTTCTGCCCCTCCCTGGTGTTGTCCTCAACTAAATAAAGCTGAGCTTCAACCTTCCGGCTCTCATTATGTGGTTTTAAAAAAAAAATGGTGGTTAGGGCCTACTAACGGCTTCTGCCCCTCCCTGGTGTTGCCCTCAACTAAATAAAGCTGAGCTTCAACCTTCTGCTCCAAATTACCATTTTGAAAAATGCAATAGGCTTTTCAGGCCTACTAAAGGTGTCTGTCTGTGTGCCCCTCCCTGGTGTTGTCCTCAACTAAATAAAGCTGAGCTTCAACCTTCCGGCTCTCATTATGTGGTTTAAAAAAAAAAAATGGTGGTTAGGGCCTACTAACGGCTTCTGCCCCTCCCTGGTGTTGCCCTCAAGTAAATAAAGCTGAGCTTCAACCTTCTGCTCCAAATTACCATTTTAAAAAATGCAATAGGCTTTTCCGGCCTACTAAAGGTGTCTGCCCCTCCCTGGTGTTGTCCTCAACTGAACAAAGCTGAGCTTCCACATTCTGGCTTTCGCCCTATACTATCAGATATTAAACTGCATTTGGCCTACTAGTGTGGTTAGGCCCTTGAAACAGTGTCTGCTGCTCTTGGGTTTGCTACTCCACTGAACAAAGCAATGCCGCCTGTTTAGTCCTGTTACCAATTTTGAACTGCATGTAGCCTACTTTATTCTTTGGCCCTATATCTGTTTCCTCCTCATCCTGCCCATTGCCCAGCCACTGCTAAATGAGTCTGCTGGTACATTGACCTAGACCACTACATTCCCCTTGTACTCTACACAGCCAGAATCTGTCCCTGCTGAAAGTAAGGTTCCCCTTCCCGCATGTTATACCACCTTACACAGGGACAAAGAGGAAGGTGCAGATGAAAGTGCAGGTTCCTTCATCAGGTGGGGGGGCATACTCGTTGGCGACGTCACTGGCACAGGGCCCCTCAGAGTACGCAAAAGTGTCGCTGCTGGTGGGAGGCGCCCCCGCCATGCAAACACACCGCCGTACTTTGAGGGGCCCTGTGCCAGTGGCAATGCGAACGAGTGGGCCCCCCCCCTGCTTGCTCAGGATCACAGCACTTGCAACTTTTAAATACTTACCTTTCCCTGCAACACCGCCGTGACGTAGTCCGCATTTCCTGGGCCCACGAAAAACTTGAGCCAGCCCTACTCCCCCCACAACTTTCACCCAATTCCCTATGCCCAACTATTATTATACAGTTAATTAAGATTGGCAAGCTTCAGAAACAAGAATGGATGTTTTTGGCATTAAAATGGGCACTGTAGGTGTTTTCCTGGCCTCCACTCACTGCCGACTATGCTTCCCCATTGACTTGCATTGGGTTTCGTGTTTCGGTCGATCCCCGACTTTTAGCGATAATCGGCCGACTGCACTCGACTCGACTCTGGACAAAATCGGGTTTCCCAAAACCCTACTCGATCTTAAAAAAATGAAAGTCGCTCAACCCTAATCGTCATCGTTCATCATTTTCGTAATGCGTGTGTCCCTTTTTAGGATACGTAAGGCATAATCCGCCATGTGGGCCAAAGTTCCAGTTGTCAAATCTCCGGTTGTGATTGGTTGAGGGGCAGTTGCAGGCAAATCTACGTCACTTGTGTCCCTCAAAAAACCAGAACCCGGCCGTGACACGCAACCAATTTCCTGTGCCCCCGGGAAAGGTTCGGCATTAAAAATATACTCATCCCCATCATCCTCCTCGTCCTCCACCTCCTCTTCGCCCGCTACCTCGTCCTGTACACTGCCCTGACCAGACAATGGCTGACTGTCATCAAGGCTTTCCTCTTCCTCTGGTGCAGACGCCTGCTCCTTTATGTGCGTCAAACTTTGCATCAGCAGACGCATTAGGGGGATGCTCATGCTTATTACGGCGTTGTCTGCACTAACCAGCCGTGTGCATTCCTCAAAACACTGAAGGACTTGACACATGTCTTGTATCTTAGACCACTGCACACCTGACAACTCCATGTCTGCCATCCTACTGCCTGCCCGTGTATCCTCCCACAAATAAATAACAGCACGCCTCTGTTCGCACAGTCTCTGAAGCATGTGCAGTGTTGAGTTCCACCTTGTTGCAACGTCTATGATTAGGCGATGCTGGGGAAGGTTCAAAGACCGCTGATAGGTCTGCATACGGCTGGCGTGTACAGGCGAACGTCGGATATGTGAGCAAAGTGCACGCACTTTGAGGAGCAGGTCGGAGAACCCAGGATAAGTTTTCAATAAGCACTGCACCACCAGGTTTAAGGTGTGAGCCAGGCAAGGAATGTGTTTCAGTTGGGAAAGGGAGATGGCAGCCATGAAATTCCTTCCGTTATCACTCACTACCTTGCCTGCCTCAAGATCTACTGTGCCCAGCCACGACTGTGTTTCTTGTTGCAAGAACTCGGACAGAACTTCCGCGGTGTGTCTGTTGTCGCCCAAGCACTTCATAGCCAATACAGCCTGCTGACGCTTGGCAGTAGCTGGCCCATAATGGGACAACTGGTGTGCAACAGTGTCATCTGCCGATGGAGTGGTTGGCAGACTGCGTTCTGTGGAAGAGCTGTAGCTTCTGCAGGAGGACGAGGAGGAGGAGGAGGAGGGGGTGCGAACGCCTACAGCCAACTGTTTCCTAGACCGTGGGCTAGGCACAACTGTCCCTAAATTGATGTCGCCTGTGGACCCTGCATCCACCACATTCACCCAGTGTGCCGTGATGGACACATAACGTCCCTGGCCATGCCTACTGGTCCATGCATCTGTAGTCAGGTGCACCTTTGTATTCACAGATTGCCTGAGTGCATGGACGATGCGCTGTTTAACATGCTGGTGCAGGGCTGGGATGGCTTTTCTGGAAAAAAAGTGTCGACTGGGTAGCTCGTATCGTGGTTCAGCGTACTCCATCAGGGCTTTGAAAGCTTCGCTTTCAACTAACCGGTAGGGCATCATCTCTAACGAGATTAGTCTAGCTATGTGGGCGTTAAAACCCTGTGTACGCGGATGCGAGGATAAGTACTTCCTTTTTCTAACCAGAGTCTCATGTAGGGTGAGCTGGACTGGAGAGCTGGAGATCGTGGAACTTTCGGGTGTGCCGGTGTACATGGCAGACTGAGAGACGGTTGGAGACGGTATTGTTTCCGCCGGTGCCCTAGATGCAATATTTCCTCCTACAAAACTGGTGATTCCCTGACCCTGACTGCTTTTGGCTGGCAAAGAAACCTGCACAGATACTGCCGGTGGTGCGGAAAATGGTGGCCTTACAGTGACGGAAGGGATGTTGCGTTGCTGACTAGCTTCATTGGCCGAGGGTGCTACAACCTTGAGGGACGTTTGGTAGTTAGTCCAGGCTTGAAAATGCATGGTGGTTAAGTGTCTATGCATGCAACTAGTATTTAGACTTTTCAGATTCTGACCTCTGCTTAAGCTAGTTGAACATTTTTGACAGATGACTTTGCGCTGATCAGTTGGATGTTGTTTAAAAAAATGCCAGACTGCACTCTTCCTAGACTCGGATCCCTTTTCAGGGATTGCAGACTGAGCTTTAACCGGATGGCAACGCTGTGCTCCAACAGGTTTTGGCTTTGACACGCGTTTTGGGCCAGATACGGGCCCGGCAGATGGAACCTGTTGCGATGTTGATGCCTGCTGCGGCCCCTCCTCCACATCCGCTTCTGAACTACTGCCGCCTGCACCCTGTTCCCCCAATGGCTGCCAATCGGGGTCAATAACTGGGTCATCTATTACCTCCTCTTCGAGCTCGTGTGCAACTTCGTCTGTGTCACTGTGTCGGTCGGTGGTATAGCGTTCGTGGCGGGGCAACATAGTCTCATCAGGGTCTGATTGTGGATCTGTACCCTGAGAGGGCAATGTGGTGGTCTGAGTCAAAGGAGCAGCATAGTACTCTGGCTGTGGCTGTGCATCAGTGCACTCCATGTCAGAATATACTTGTAATGGGCATGGCCTGTTAAATGTTTCACTTTCTAAGCCAGGGACGGTATGTGTAAAGAGCTCCATGGAGTGACCCGTTGTGTCGCCTGCTGCATCCTTCTCTCTTGTTGTAGTTTTTGCTGAGGAGGACAAGGAAGCGACTTGTCCCTGACCGTGAACATCCACAAGCGACGCGCTGCTTTTACATTTACCAGTTTCGGAAGAGGAGGCAAAAGAGCTAGAGGCTGAGTCTGCAATGTAAGCCAAAACTTGCTGTTGCTGCTCCGCCTTTAAAAGCGGTTTTCCTACTCCCAGAAAAGAGAGCGTTCGAGGCCTTGTGTAGCCTGACGACGAAACTGGCTCCACAGCTCCAGACTTAGGTGGAATATTTTTATCCCCACGACCACCTGATGCTCCACTACCACTACCATCATTACCAGCTGACAATGAACGCCCACGACGACCTCTTGCACCAGACTTCCTCATTGTTTTAAAATCTTAACCAAAGTAACTTTATTTGTTGCTGTCAAACAACTTACACGGTGAGCTATAACTTCAGTATGATTTCAATATCCCTTAACAGGTTGGTGAGACCACAAGGAAAATCAGGCACAATGTTACACACTCTGTTTTCTGTGGCACAAAATCACAGAGATGACACACACGCAGGACTGTCACTCAAGCACTAATGTCAATATTAATCTCCCACCTAATTTATGTTTTTTTTTTTTTCAGGGAGACTTTAGAAACCAAATAATATTAAAAAAAAAAAAAAAAAAAAAAGGCTTTCTATGGCCCACAATTAGAGAGAGAGAGAGAGGTGGCACACCCAGGAGTCAAGACTGGCACACAAGCTGAAAGGGCAATATTACTCTCCCACTGTTTTTTTATGTTTTTTTTTTTTCAGGGAGACTTTAGAAACCCAATAATATTTAAAAAAATAAATAAATAGGCTTTCTATGGCCCACTGAATGAAAGGGAGAGAGGT
Source organism: Ranitomeya variabilis (assembly GCF_051348905.1). Taxonomy (NCBI): domain Eukaryota; kingdom Metazoa; phylum Chordata; class Amphibia; order Anura; family Dendrobatidae; genus Ranitomeya; species Ranitomeya variabilis. Next base: position 315,416,106 of record NC_135236.1, read on the forward strand.
GGCACACCCAGGAGTCAAGACTGGCACACAAGCTGAAAGGGCAATATTACTCTCCCACTGTTTTTTGTATGTTTTTTTTTTTTTTTTCAGGGAGACTTTAGAAACCAAATAATATTAAAAAAAACAAAAAAAAAATAGCCTTTCTATTGCCCACTGAATGAGAGAGAGAGGTGGCACACCCAGGAGTCAAGACTGGCACACAAGCTGAAAGGGCAATATTACTCTCCCACTGTTTTTTTATGTATTTTTTGTTTTTTAAGGGAGACTTTAGAAACCCAATAATATTTAAAAAAATAAATAAATAGGCTTTCTATGGCCCACTGAATGAAAGGGAGAGAGGTGGCACACCCAGGAGTCAAGACTGGCACACAAGCTGAAAGGGCAATATTACTCTCCCACTGTTTTTTGTATGTTTTTTTTTTTTTTTTCAGGGAGACTTTAGAAACCAAATAATATTAAAAAAACCCAAAAAAAAGTAGCCTTTCTATGGCCCACTGAATGAGAGAGAGAGGTGGCACACCCAGGAGTCAAGACTGGCACACAAGCTGAAAGGGCAATATTACTCTCCCACTGTTTTTTGTATGTTTTTTTTTTTTTTTTCAGGGAGACTTTAGAAACCAAATAATATTAAAAAAACAAAAAAAAAAATAGCCTTTCTATGGCCCACTGAATGAGAGAGAGAGGTGGCACACCCAGGAGTCAAGACTGGCACACAAGCTGAAAGGGCAATATTACTCTCCCACTGTTTTTTTATGTATTTTTTGTTTTTTAAGGGAGACTTTAGAAACCCAATAATATTTAAAAAAAAAAAAAAAATAGGCTTTCTATGGCCCACTGAATGAGAGGGAGAGAGGTGGCACACCCAGGAGTCAAGACTGGCACACAAGCTGAAAGGGCAATATTACTCTCCCACTGTTTTTTTATGTATTTTTTGTTTTTTAAGGGAGACTTTAGAAACCCAATAATATTAAAAAAAATAAATAAATAGGCTTTCTATGGCCCACTGAATGAAAGGGAGAGAGGTGGCACACCCAGGAGTCAAGACTGGCACACAAGCTGAAAGGGCAATATTACTCTCCCACTGTTTTTTTAGGTTTTTTTTTTTTTTTCAGGGAGACTTTAGAAACCAAATAATATTAAAAAAAAATAAAAAAAAAAATAGGCTTGCTATAGCCCACTGAATGAGAGATAGCACACACAGCAGTGGCACACAAGCCCTGACTGAGGCCAATATTTTTCTCCCACTGATTGATGTAGTGTTTTTGTGTTGAGGTAGAATTTAGAACACAAATCACGGAAAAAATAAATAGGCTTTCTATGGCCCACTGAATGAGAGGGAGAGAGGTGGCACACCCAGGAGTCAAGACTGGCACACAAGCTGAAAGGGCAATATTACTCTCCCACTGTTTTTTTTATGTATTTTTTGTTTTTTAAGGGAGACTTTAGAAACCCAATAATATTTTAAAAAAAAAATAAATAGGCTTTCTATGGCCCACTGAATGAGAGGGAGAGAGGTGGCACACCCAGGAGTCAAGACTGGCACACAAGCTGAAAGGGCAATATTACTCTCCCACTGTTTTTTATGTATTTTTTGTTTTTTAAGGGAGACTTTAGAAACCCAATAATATTTAAAAAATAAATAAATAGGCTTTCTATGGCCCACTGAATGAGAGGGAGAGAGGTGGCACACCCAGGAGTCAAGACTGGCACACAAGCTGAAAGGGCAATATTACTCTCCCACTGTTTTTTTATGTATTTTTTGTTTTTTAAGGGAGACTTTAGAAACCCAATAATATTTAAAAAAAAAAAATAAATAGGCTTTCTATGGCCCACTGAATGAGAGGGAGAGAGGTGGCACACCCAGGAGTCAAGACTGGCACACAAGCTGAAAGGGCAATATTACTCTCCCACTGTTTTTTTATGTATTTTTTGTTTTTTAAGGGAGACTTTAGAAACCCAATAATATTTTTTTAAAAAATAAATAGGCTTTCTATGGCCCACTGAATGAGAGGGAGAGAGGTGGCACACCCAGGAGTCAAGACTGGCACACAAGCTGAAAGGGCAATATTACTCTCCCACTGTTTTTTTCTGTATTTTTTGTTTTTTAAGGGAGACTTTAGAAACCCAATAATATTTAAAAAAAATAAATAAATAGGCTTTCTATGGCCCACTGAATGAAAGGGAGAGAGGTGGCACACCCAGGAGTCAAGACTGGCACACAAGCTGAAAGGGCAATATTACTCTCCCACTGTTTTTTTATGTATTTTTTGTTTTTTAAGGGAGACTTTAGAAACCCAATAATATTTTTTAAAAAAAATAAATAGGCTTTCTATGGCCCACTGAATGAGAGGGAGAGAGGTGGCACACCCAGGAGTCAAGACTGGCACACAAGCTGAAAGGGCAATATTACTCTCCCACTGTTTTTTTAGGTTTTTTGTTTTTTTTTTCAGGGAGACTTTAGAAACCAAATAATATTAAAAAAAAAAAAAAAAAAAAAAAATAGGCTTGCTATAGCCCACTGAATGAGAGATAGCACACACAGCAGTGGCACACAAGCCCTGACTGAGGCCAATATTTTTCTCCCACTGATTGATGTAGTGTTTTTGTGTTGAGGTAGATTTTAGAACACAAATCACGGAAAAAATAAATAGGCTTTCTATGGCCCACTCAGTGAGAGATGGCACACACAGGGATGGCACTGTAGCAGAAATGCCAATCTTAATCTCCCACAAAAAAAAAAAAAAAAAACTGTCCTACAATTACTATCTCCCTGCAGTAATGTAAGCCAGGTATGGCAGGCAGCAATAGGAGTGGACTGATGCACAAATTAAATAAAAAGTGTGGACAAACAAAAAAGATAGCTGTGCAGAAAGGAAGGAACAAGAGGATATGTGCTTTGAAAAAAGCAGTTGGTTTCCACAGTGGCGTACACACAGCAATACAGCTATCACGGAGCCTTCTAGGGCAGCCCAATGAGCTACAGCGCTGAGGGGAAAAAAAAAAAAAAATAGCTTCCACAGTCCCTGCACACCGAAGGTGGTGTTGGACAGTGGAAATCGCTGCAGCACAAGCGGTTTGGTGGTTAGTGGACCCTGCTTAACGCTCTCCCTGCTTCTGACGAAGCGGCAGCAACCTGTCCCTAAGCTCAGATCAGCAGCAGTAAGATGGCGGTCGGCGGGAACGCCCCTTTATAGCCCCTGTGACGCCGCAGACAGCAAGCCAATCACTGCAATGCCCTTCTCTAAGATGGTGGGGACCAGGATCTATGTCATCACGCTGCCCACACTCTGCGTTCACCTTCATTGGCTGAGAAATGGCGCTTTTCGCGTCATTGAAACGCGACTTTGGCGCGAAAGTCGCGTACCGCATGGCCGACAAGCACAGGGGTCGGATCGGGTTTCATGAGACGCCGACTTAGCCAAAAGTCGGCGACTTTTGAAAATGATCGACCCGTTTCGCTCAACCCTATTCATGACACTTTACATAGTGTGTTGACCTCTTTTCAAGGCTAATTGGTAAAATTTCACTCCTCACTTCTGGTTCACGGGATATGGCTTTGATCACTATGGAATGTTTTCACTTTTCCAAATATAAGGGTAATGCTATCAAGTGTTTACTTCTTATATAATAACTAGCTGTTTCCAGCCAGCTAACGCTCGGCATGCTCATTGCTATCTAATTAACGCTGCTAGTGATTAAACTAAGGTAAATAATGACAACATTCAATAGCGCTTACGCAGGTGGTAAATTAACTTAAAATGAAGTTAATAACAATAATAATAATTAAAAATCAGAATAATACTAATACATTTTATTCACAGTGTAAAATCAAAAGCAAACTGGATTCGTGTGGTAATGTGTGGGGACGCAGCCTCGTGTGGTAATGTGTGGGGACGCAGCCTCGTGTGGTAATGTGGGGGGGCGGGATTATGTGTGGTAATATGGTGGGGGGGCAGGATTGTGTGTGGTAATGTGGTGGGGGGCGGGATTGTGTGTGGCAATGTGGTGGGGGGGCAGGATTGTGTGTGGTAATGTGGGGGGCGGGATTATGTGTGGTAATATGGTGGGGGGACAGGATTGTGTGTGGTAATGTGGTGGGGGGCGGGATTGTGTGTGGTAATGTTGTGGGGGGCGGGATTGTGTGTGGTAATGTGGTGGGGGGGCGGGATTATGTGTGGTAATGTGGTGGGGGGTGGGATTATGTGTGGTAATGTGGTGAGGGGGCAGGATTGTGTGTGGTAATGTGGGGGGCGGGATTATGTGTGGTAATATGGTGGGGGGACAGGATTGTGTGTGGTAATGTGGTGGGGGGCGGGATTGTGTGTGGTAATGTTGTGGGGGGCGGGATTGTGTGTGGTAATGTGGTGGGGGGGCGGGATTATGTGTGGTAATGTGGTGGGGGGTGGGATTATGTGTGGTAATGTGGTGAGGGGGCGGGATTATATGTGGTAATGTGATGGGGGGTGGGATTATGTGTGGTAATGTGGTGGGGGTGGGATTATGTGTGGTAATGTGGTGGGGGCGGGATTATGTGTGGTAATGTGGTGGGGGGTGGGATTATGTGTGGTAATGTGGTGGGGGGGCGGGATTAGGTGTGGTAATGTGGTGGGGGGGCGGGATTATGTGTGGTAATGTGGTGGGGGGCAGGATTGTGTGTGGTAATGTGGTGGGGGGGCGGGATTGTGTGTGGTAATGTGGTGGGTGCAGGATTGTGTGTGGTAATGTGGTGGGGGCGGGATTGTGTGTGGTAATGTGGTGGGGGGTGGGATTATGTGTGGTAATGTGGTGGGGGGCAGGATTGTGTGTGGTAATGTGGTGGGGAGCGGGATTATGTGTGGTAATGTGGTGCGGGGCAGGATTGTGTGTGGTAATGTGGTGGGGTGTGGGATTATGTGTGGTAATGTGGTGGGGAGCGGGATTATGTGTGGTAATGTGGTGCGGGGTGGGATTGTGTGTGGTAATGTGGTGGGGGGTGGGATTGTGTGTGGTAATGTGGTGGGGGGCGGGATTATGTGTGGTAATGTGGTGGGGGGCAGGATTATGTGTGGTAATGTGGTGTGGCTGTGCTGGGATTGTGTGTGGTAATGTGGTGGGGGTGGGATTGTGTGTGGTAATGTGGTGGGGGGCGAGATTGTGTGTGGTAATGTGGTGAGGGGCGGGATTGTGTGTGGTAATGTGGTGGGGGGCGGGATTGTGTTTGGTAATGTGGTGGGGGGCGGGATTGTGTGTGGTAATGTGGTGAGGGGCAGGATTGTGTGTGGTAATGTGGTGGGGGGCGGGATTGTGTGTGGTAATGTGGTGGGGGGCGGGATTGTGTGTGGTAATGTGGTGAGGGCAGGATTGTGTGTGGTGATGTGTGGGGGCAGAGCTACTGTGCAGGGGGCGGGATTAGCGAGTAATCACGATGCCTCTTATATATATAGATGTAATGTGTTCCAAAGAAAATGAGAAAGTACATGCCTAAACAGTAATAACCTTTTACTTCTGAAGTGCTCTGAGTATGACAGAATTCCCATCTGATATAATCTCACAGAAATCCAAATAGAATTCATCAATACAATTTACAAATGTTATCATATTAACCTTCCTTATTACAAGTGTGTTAAATTAAGAAACAGGGCTCTCAGTCTTGGAACATCTCCATATCAAATCCACACACTTAATTCATATGTGAACTCTAGGGAAGTGGTGAAGAGGCAACACAACAGTACATTGATTCAATTGCTTTAAGCTTCACTTCTGAATTCATTAAAATAAATCAAATTAGCACCATAATAAATCTATTCTTATTCTCTTGCTTTACCCATGGTTTGTTGTGCTGTTTGAAAGCAAGGAAATAAAAATCAGACTGAAGAGCTTGAGAAAGGGTATGTAAGGTCGTCCTACTCTCAATCTTGTGTAAAGCACTAGTTAATGGGAGACATTTTTAATAAGTGATGTTATTAATAGGTTCTTGCAGTTTAATCAGTGTCAAATAGTAAATATGACCGATTATATTCAAGTGGAATTGAAGTCTATTCAAATTTACAAAAATACACATTCGCTAAAATGTGGATTTTTTTGTATTTAGCTTCCACGTGGATTCAGCTACATCTTTTTTGAACCTTAAAGGGCCATCAAAAGGTTCACAAAATCCTTATACTCACCTCACCAATCTGGATCCTTTGCCTCTCATCGTCACCTGTCTGGACCTAGTCGCATCTTCTTATTGTGCTGGAACCCCCAGGCCTGGACTTCCAGCTGTGATGAAGCATAGGAGGGTTCTGCCCAAGGTCACAGCATGTGGTGTCATTATGACATTATGACATTTTGCATGTTTGTGTATAACCCTTCCGGGCTTCATCGGAGATGGGAATCCCAGTCTAGTGTCAGTGACCCAGGAGTTCCAGCACAAGCGGTGGCAAGGTACAGATGGGTGACCATGAGGAGCAGTGTGGCCGGAGAGGTGAGTGTGAAGTGAGTATAAAGATTTTTTTTTTTTTTTTACTTCTTATGTGTATTATGCTCTGGGGTCAGCAGAGACTCAAGATTATAATAACGGACAATAAATTGGTGGAGAACAACTTATCTATGGTGAATTCAAATGTTGCTAGTTCCACTTCATGCTAAATTGTGAAAATACTAATTTTCTACATCTATTATCTAACTGCAATTTTCAGATCTGATCTCAATGAAATATTATTCTTTGGGGTTTTTACTGCAATAAATAATCGTTAAAGGAATATCCTTAAAGGGAAGGTGCCATAAAAAAAATTTTTTTTACAGCAATTGTAAAAATGTAAAGAATTAATGTTTAAATTTTCTTAAAAAATATTTTCATTTGTTTATAATTTAGTAAAATATGAAAAATAATTTGAAAAGTTTTGGAATTTCCACTTTTAAACACTAGGGGGAGCAGCTGCTGAAATTTCAGAAAAACCTAGTGTACAACTAGCTCACATTACTGCACTGCAGTAAATATGGGCGGAGTCTGCTGATGTGTGTGATGTCTCCTCCCCTTCTGGGTGTTTGCTAAGGGATAAGAGGATGATATTCAGGAACCCAGTGAGCAGCCATTTTGTTGGTGACTGCAGAGTAAGGCTGCCGTCACACTAGCAGTATTTGGTCAGTATTTTACATCAGTATTTGTAAGCCAAAACCAGGAGTGGAACAAATAGAGGAAAAGTATAATAGAAACATATGCACCACTTCTGCAGTTATCACCCACTCCTGGTTTTTGCTTACAAATACTGAGGTAAAATACTGACCAAATACTGAATGTGTGACGGCAGCCTTGTACTGACAAGTAGACAGTCACCGAGGATGGCAGGCAGCAAGGATTCTGGGAGATATGTGGTGGAGGGAGCAGGGTGACAGCAGCACAGAGTATTTCAGGAGAGCAGTGTGCTGGTCTATGGGGGGCACCCTGTTCAGTGCGAGGAGCAGCCAGGGATTGTACATAGAACGCTGTCTTTTATACACATGGATGGACCGTCTGCTCCACAGAAATCCAGGAAACATTTCTGCGGATTGATGACCTGTTCTGATCCAGACTTTGCATGCAGACCCCATTCCCCTCCTCAGATCCTGTCTTCTCCATCCTGTCCTGGCGATGTGTGAAAGCGAGACGTCAGGCGAAGTACGGGGTGACGCTGGGAAGGAAATGTAGCCATATAGTAACGATAAAAATGAGACCCCTCTCTTCAGCTGCCTCACCAGCCTTCCCCTGACTGCACCTAACTGGAGGTCATGCTGCCCCCTCTATTACCCCAGACCCACATGCAGGTGCTCAGCCAGAACCACCATAGAATGGGTCCGCTTTCTGAAGATAATACTGCCATAGTGTTCTCACATAATGCCACCATATAGATCACACATAATACCGCCATATACATCACACACAATACTATCAAATAGATCACACAATACTGTCATACAGTTCTCACATACCACCATATAGATCACAAATAATACCGCCATATAATTCTCACCTAGTACTTCCACATAGATCACACATAATCCCACAATATAGTTCTCATATACCACCGTCATATAGTTTTTACATCATTCCACAACACTGAGCAAACATAATATTGCCATATAGATCACATATAATACCGTCACATAGATCACACAATACTTGGCGGCATAATGTGTGATATTATATATATATTATAATATCCCGGCATAATGTGTGGTCTTTATGGGAGTATATGTGATATATATATATATATATATATATATATATATATATCGGCATTATACGTGATCCATATGGTATTGTGCTGCTCTAGGGAGGTGAGAGACGTATGGTGGAAGGAGCAGGGTGACAGGAGCACAGTATTTCAGGACAGCAGTGTACTGGTCTGTGGGTGGGAGGGTGTGCTCACACTCACACGCTCGCAACTGTATACTTATAGCCTTTACTGGCTATTAAAATGGGGGACACCCCCCAAAAAAAGACGTGGGGCCCCCTTATAATTAATAACCATCAAATATTATGCAGACAGCTGCGGGCTGACATTAATAGCCTAGGAAGGGGCCATGGATACTGTCCCCCCCCCCCTCAGGCTAAAAACATCAGCTCTCAGCCGCCTTTTACATGCGCCTTTTCTGGCGCTTTGCCTGGCAATTTTCACTTACCCTGTAGCGGTAGCAAGTGGGGTTCATATTTGTGGGGTTAATGTCACCTCCATATTGTCCGGTGACATCAAGCCCACGGCTTAGTAATGGAGAGGCGTCTATAAGGCACCCATCCATTACTAATCCTATAGTTGTATTGTAAATAAAGACTCGGCCAGAATAAAGTCCTTTATTAATCTTTTTTAAACCATACCGAACACATAATCCTCGACTCCCTCATCTCCCACAACAAAAATAATAAACCACATTGAGGAAAGACACGCAGGGGGGAGAGGAGTGCATAGGAGAGGATTAGATACTGACTGCTGAGCCGTGTATCTAATCCTGGCCTGTGTGATACCGACAGCTGAGCCGTGTATCTAATCCTGTCCTGTGTGATACCGACTGCTGAGCCGTGTATCTAATCCTGTCCTGTGATACCGACTGCTGAGCCGTGTATCTAATCCTGTCCTGTGATACCGACTGCTGAGCCGTGTATCTAATCCTGTCCTGTGTGATACCGACTTCTGAGCCGTGTATCTAATCCTGTCCTGTGTGATACCGACTACTGAGCCATGTATCTAATCCTGTCCTGTGTGATACCGACTACTGAGCCATGTATCTAATCCTGTCCTGTGTGATACCGACTGCTGAGCCGTGTATCTAATCCTGTCCTATGTGATACCGACTGCTGAGCCGTGTATCTAATCCTGTCCTGTGTGATACTGACTGCTGAGGACACAGTACACGGGACAGGATTAGCTACCCAGGACAGAGGTAGCAGTGGTAGGTGTATATAGAGGCAAGTAGCAGTGGTATATAGAGGCAGATAGTGGTATACAGAGGCAGGCAGGCAGTGGTATACAGAGGCAGGCAGGCAGTGGTATACAGAGGCAGGCAGTGGTATACAGAGGCAGGCAGGGGTATACAGAGGCAGGCAGTGGTATACAGAGGCAGGCAGTGGTATACAGAGGCAGGCAGACAGTGGTATACAGAGGCAGGCAGTGGTATACAGAGGCAGGCAGACAGTGGTATACAGAGGCAGGGAGGCAGTGGTATACAGAGGCAGGCAGGTAGCAGTGGTATACAGAGGCAGGCAGGCAGTGGTATACAGAGGCAGGCAGACAGTGGTATACAGAGGCAGGCAGACAGTGGTATACAGAGGCAGGCAGGCAGGTAGCAGTGGTATACAGAGGCAGGCAGACAGTGGTATACAGAGGCAGGCAGTGGTATACAGAGGCAGGCAGTGGTATACAGAGGCAGGCAGACAGTGGTATACAGAGGCAGGCAGGTAGCAGTGGTATACAGAGGCAGGCAGGCAGTGGTATACAGAGGCAGGCAGGCAGTGGTATACAGAGGCAGGCAGGCAGTGCTAGGTGGTATATAGGGGCTGGTAGCAGTGGTAGATGCATAAGAAAATAAAAACGCTGTACTTACCTTCTTTCCTCTACCAGGAAGTGCTGAGTCATGTTCAGGGCAGAGCAGTGTGACCATCTCCCTGCTCTGCTCTGAACAGGTCGGCAGTGATTGCAGCCTGTAATGTAATACTAAGTACAGGCTGCAATCACAGCTCCTCGCTGCAGATATTTACCCTGGACCCTCGGCAGCAGCTTCTCCCTGGCAGCTCCTGCCATCGCACGCACTGAGCTGTGTGTGCGCGATGGCAGAGGGAAATAAACAAAATGGCCGCGATCTCCTCTCACAGCTGTGACGTGGCAGCTCAGTGGGCGTGGCCAAGTCACAGCTGAGAGGCAGGAGATGCGGTCGGAGCCCGACCGTTGGCTCCTATGTACATGGCTGCCGTAAGTGAGGTGTGCAAGTGTCGTGCCCAGACACTTACACCCACACTAATGAAAATGGCGGCCTCCAGTGGTGAATGTAAAAGTGAATAAATAAAAAAGTATGAAAGAGGTACATTTACTTTTGTATTAAAAATAATTGATTGTATAATCAATAATTATTAATACAAAAACTAAAATCACGGCGCCCTCCCTTTAAGTTTAGTGGATAGTGGATAACTTTACAAATGCTGAAGGTCTGATCAAATGAATGCAGCGGTGGTCGATTATGCAAGCTACGACTCCAATCACTCTTAATGGAACTGCCGGAGATTGCAGTGTGCTGCGCTCAGCCGGTATTCAGCAATCCCATTAGAATCAATGGAGCAGCAGTGTTCATGCTCCATTCACCTGGGGCTCTTCAGAACCTCGTTTCCTTGGATTGGTGGAAGTCACAACAGTCGGACAACCCAGCAATCGGGAAATTATAGCCTGCTCTGTGGATAGGTGATCGTTTTTAAACTTGAGAATATCCCTTTAAGGCTAAATCAACATTACATTCATCCATTTATCCCATTGCATATGTTGGGAGCTATAGAGTTCCTATAGGTAGTCACTTACCAGATGCAGGCCAAAAGTATATTGGTTTAGCATCCATCTGGCCGGAATTTCTTTACCTTATGTTTTTACCTGTATAGTAAAGGATAGCAGATTGGACTTACCTATATGAAGAGTTTCTGCAAAAAAAAAAATCTATAATGTACAGTATATGATTTTTTCAATTGGTCCTCACAGTGGATTGATTTCTAGATATCCATGTTGACTGTGGCCACTATTGTGTGTATGCGTTTTGATTGTACTGTGGCTGTAATGGCAGTATGTCCCTAGTTTAATTTTCAACTTAAAATATCTGTGCTAGATTTGTGCAAAAAATATTTATTCTGACCTGGTTTTGTATCCAGTACAGTCCTCTGTGACAGCCAGACTCGGGACGTCTTCACTTCTGCTGCAAGTATCCCAGGGACTCATCATGAGTGGCTCCGGCATCTACTAGGCCCAATGATGTCATGTGAAGCCTGGTTACTATTAAGACCTAGTAAATGTAGAAAGCACCCAGAATGCCAGACCAAAGATGTCAGCTGCAGAAGTGAACACTAGTTCTGCTGCCAGGAGTGGACTGTATAATGGACAAGGGAACGTAAATCTTTTTGATTGTCTCTATATTGGCCCTCGCAATTGCAGTTGAAGAAAAGAAGAAGAGTCAACATGGGGCTACAGCATGAATAGAACAATCTTATGTAGCTGAGCTGGTGATGGGTGCTTCAGTCGTCAGTAGTGTGAAGATATTCAGTGACTAGAGGTAGCTTCTTATTGATCTGACAATACAGCTTTGAAGTATTCTACGAAGGGCAGGCAAAGGTAAGGTCCATTTGCACAGCACAATTATTGTGGACGAACAATTTTAAGAAAACTCTTTTCACAATAATCGTGCAGACTAAACAGGCTGAGCATCACCCGGATGAGCAAAGCACTTATTTGTTGGGAGGAATCAAGGGTGGGCATATCATTGGTGCAACCTGTGGAGCTGCACAGTTTCCCAAGAGACAAGGGGGCTCATTTCCACCTCCAATGGAGGTGGAATTGTGCATTATGATGAGCTATTAGACTCAATAGGGCCCATATTATATTCTTGCACAGGGGCTATCTTTTATCAGTGTCCACCAGGGTGTGGAATAATCTATTGGTTTTCACAAAAGATCATCATGCTTGGCAGCGCATTTTCCTATGTAAACAGGACCTTTGCTTTGAACAATATGGCAGCCTATGTGTACTGAACAATTCAATGCGCAGCTGAAGCAGGATCAGCCTGTAGAAACAGGCCATTAAACAATTGCCAGTTATTAAACAAGCAGCTGATTGGCTGCCAATTTATGCCCCCGTCAGCTAGCGGCTCTGGCATATTAGCAACAGTCCAATGAAGGATTTTTCTTCATAGGGGTTCGTAAATGTGACACTTATTGAGAAGTTTTTTCAAGGTGATCTGTATACAGTCTGCAATCATCTTGTTGATAGAACCCATGGTGATCAAACAAATCATTAGCAAAGATAGCAGAGTCTATTTTTAGCCAGGCTCCCATCCCATAAATATAATGTTTATTTGAGCAAAGCAGAATGTTATATTAGTCTATTAAGCAATTACAAACAGGCTAAAATTCAGCCCTAGCATTTCTAAGCACACAGGCCCTATGGGTACTACAAGACCCATATTTCCAATAATACTGCTAGGTAAGAGTTAATAATAATAAAAATAATAATAATAATAATAATAATATTGCAATGTAAGATTAAGTTGTAACAATAAGTTTTCAATGCTGCATATTTTCATTACACGAAAAACACAATGTCTTAGAAATTGGAACAGAAAAATCACCACGTTTTGGCTTCGCAGAGCCTTTATCAAGCCATGAAAAGGAGCCATTTTATGGCTTGATAAAGGCCCTGCATTAATGAAACATTGTGATTCTTTTTTACCAATAAAGTTGCCAAAGAAGGCGCCTGGTGCCTGGTTCCTGGTCTTCTCTGCATTGCTACAACCTTGTGGAGGGTTGCACTAAATGTGTATGGACAACAGAGTGGTGCATGGGACTCACCTATTCCAAGGGTTTTATAAAAATCTCATGCTCACAGTGCTTTTTTTCACAGTGTAAACTGATCTGCAGTGCCTGTTTAAAACCCATAACATGTCAAAGCTCTCTAGCCAGTAAACTGAGTTTAATGCGCAGATTTTCCCCATAGAATTGCATTAAATGCAGAAAATTTTGAGGTAAATAACGCATGTAATCTACAGGAAGTATCAAAAACAAAGCAGCTTAAGGGTAAGTTCACACAGGGCGTTTTTGCTGAGTTTTTTTCGCTGCTTTTTTTATGTCAATTTTCAGCTGCTTTTTACAGTACCAGCAAAGCCATGAGATTTCAGAAATTTCATGCACACACATTGTTTTTTTGTATGATCAGTATTTTGTGCTTTGCTGCGTTTTTTGGACATAGAACATGTCACTTCTTTCAGCGTTTTTGCTGCGTTTTTTCAGCTTTTTTTCACCCATTGACTTGAATGGGTCTTGAAAAAACGCAGGTATCATTATTTGCTTCGTTTTTGCTGCCTAAAATCCAAGGACATTAGCCTGGACAAAGAGAAAAAAACGCACCAAAAAAGCGCACCAAATGCGCAACAAAAAACGTACTTATAGGGGCTTACAGGAAAAGTCCTTATGGTACATAGGAGCAGTCATAGAAGGTCATTCCTCCCACTTTTTAAGACACATCGAGATACATATGTATTGCGGCAGTTATTTTGCACTTGAAGCTCCTTAGTGCTCTCACTCATTATGATACCCTTTCCATTGCCCCCATAGAGCATAATGCACCCCAAAATGCTGCCATGCAGTATGATGATTCTCCATTCCTCCGCCTACTCAGTAAGATGGCCTACACAACACAGTATGATGTTCTACACCGCCTCCCATACAGTATGATTGTCTTCAGAGTGCCCACACAGTATAATGGTCTCCCCAGACTTCTGCACATTATGATGGTCCTCAGACAGCTCCCAATATAGTATGATGGTATCCCCACAGCCCCCATATAGCATGATGGTATCCTCACAGCTCCCCATGCAGTATGATAGTCCCATCACAACCCCAAAAAAATATACTCAATATATCCAGGCTCCACATTCACTGCAGATGCCATCTCTTCTATGCTGCCTTGCGGTGGACGTGGGTGGAAAAGCGAAATGATGTAATCTTGTCAACTGACATCTCTTTGTAGTGCCGGCCTCCGGCTGTAAGTAGCCTGTCACCTGGTCATGTAAATGATGGAGCATGGTGGCTCTGTGCTCTGTCACAACTGTTAACAGCACCCCTTAGGATGCTGATACTGTTAACAGTGTCACATCACCATCGATGCTGCTCATGTCAAGGCCAGCTCATACCAAATAACATATAATTAATGGAATTCCCAAATACAACTTTCTAAAATGTAATCAGTGGCAATCTTTCTGTGATGTGCAACATTCAAACAGATTCAACTATCAGATAACAGTTAAATAAAAAAAAATATAATATATATATTTGTTTCTAAAAGCGTTATCTGATTATTGGATCTGTATGAATGTTTGATAATTGTTTTAGCTTTACAGTGTGCAATACAAGAATGGATAGAATTTACCTGACACAAGAAGTCAGTGCAAAAGATATACAGTATTTTCTCAGTATTTTTATACAATAGTGATCATCGGGAATCCTAATAAAGGACACCGTACAAATGTATTAAAATGAAAAGACACAATTTCTAAAGTTTTATTTATATATTACAAGATAGTTTATCTTTTCATGTTAAATAACTTGTGTTATGTTCTATTGGTTATGAATTCTGGGGTTATAATTTTGCACCATGCTTTATTTATTAATCAGTATTTATTTAATAGAGCATAGACCATTGATTTGGATAGCAAATCTTGCTGAAAAATAGAAAATTCTCAAATAAAGATGTTATTTATCCCCTTCCTGACATCCATCATACATGTATGGTACAACCCGAGAGCAGATGTATGAAGTGAGCTTAGAAGCTTAACCCACCCCATTCCCAGCAGATGATGGCTGTGTTTTTGAGCCATCACCTGCTTTTAACAACAGTGAGTTGACCACTGCTCTGCCTCTGCCCACTTTTGTTATCCGCTTAAATGCCTGTGTCAATTGCTGACAACAACATTAAAGTGCATGAACTGGGGAGCACGTGATTTCTGCCATGACTGTCTGTAGATGGACTTCATAGGAGACCATCATTTTTTCTACATACTACAATATAGTTGTATTTTAACAAAATTTGTCCTATTAACACTATAACCCTAAGTCAATGGGTGACACTTCCTAAATATTAGAATTTGTTATTTGGTTAAACGTGTTTATGTACTTTTATTTAATGATATAAGATATTTTTTATAAGAAGCTACAGTAATAAATATTTGTTGCAATTTATCTTTCTGCACTCTAATTGTTGAATGTGCCCACTTGACCATTAATACTAACATTAACACTTTATGGTTAAAAGCTTAGTGATTTACCAGATATGCAGGTCACTTATATGAGCCTTATTCCCTCTTTTCATTCCTGTTCCTTTTTTATTTTAATATTTTTTATTGCTATATTAATAAAATTTTAAACATTTATTATTGTGGATATTGTAGCACCTTCTTTTTTTTTACCTAAATACAATTTTGCACCAGGGTAAATATAGTTATATTGCAATATATAGTACAGGTGATCAGGTTCAAGTAAAAAAAAAAGGTTAAGAGAAATAAAAAAACATTAAGCAATAAACATATTAGTAAGTATCGCCCAATTCATAGTAGTCCAATCGATCAAAATATGAAATGAATTAACTCTACGGGTATAAACTGTTAATTAAAAAAAAAAGGTCAAAATTGTGTTTTTTCGGTCGCCTCAACTCCACAAAAAAAAAAACAATTCGAGTAGGTAAAAACTTTGTATCTATCAAATAAATTGTATCTCTTGTAACATCAGTTCTAAAAAGCCCTCACACAACTCCTTTGAAGGAAAAAAATCCCATTTTTTCCACCACTAAAGTACCATAATAAAAAAATCTGAAAATTTTTTACTATTGTGATAAGTGTACTGATGTGGTGAATCTTTATACCAGATCATTTTTACCACATAATGCAACAACACATTTAATAGTGGACTGCTAGCTTTATCAGGCCATAATACAAGTTCATTATCCCCATCATGATCACATGTAAATGAGACCTGAGCAAGTAATCTCATTTTTCCAAATCTTATACCAAAATATTGTTTCTTTTTGAAAAGAGGAAGCTGTTACTGCGCTACTTCTGTTACTCAGTTTATGGGATAGCACCAGGAACCTGATTCCACAATTGGCAGAGAAATTTGCTGCATATACTATTTCTGAATTAAATTTTGTGGGATATACAAAACATTGGAATGTGGTGTGTTCTTGCCAATATTTTTGAAATTTGGAATATATATATAGCAGTGAATTTTGGAGAAAAAATGTCATTTTCTTACAAAACTATATCTAAAATTATATATTTATTTATATGCTGTGTGATTGATCTCAAGACCTGTCATCTCAAAGTATCAAAAATATAAACCGCCTGGTACAAGAAAAGAAGACAGAGATGGTTCGATGTGTCTGACACAAGCTGGAGTTTAGATGCCGGGTGCAAACAGCACAAGCTGCAGACATCTCTTTGGAAGAATGTACGTGTTGGCCAGATGGCTTTGGTGAAGACATGATAAAACCACTGTACCAGTTATTATGGCTTCCAGCATACTATAATCTGTCTCTTCTCATGCACCTTTCCAAATGTGTAATGGATGCCAGCTTTGTTTACACAGTGCCTCTGGTTTTGGGCATTAGATAATATTCCTGAGTGTGACATTTGGGTTTTGTTAGCACTTTCGCATTTCACAAGGAAATTTGTGGCGCACTTTGGAGTGAAAATATGACCATCTGGCCTGCAGTCACTCATGACATTCATTATTTTTTATATCAGGAACCATGGCAAGTTGTGGAATACTGATCCATTTCCAGATGGGTAAAGGAAAGTCTTATCTTTATGTACTGTGAGAGGAGATTTCTGCTTCTTCCTGCCCAAAATAATTAATCTGCTATTGCAGCAAATCAAATCTTCTAGTTCCGATATTGCGTTTTAGGACATTAATTCAAATGGCAAAGTTTATTTTAGCTTGGTTATTTGTTCAAGGACATTAACCATTTTTCATATGAAATGTCAATAACAGGGAAAAGTTAATTGTAAAATGAGTCACCTGCAACATAACTACCCCAACTAATGTGTTTTTTCACATATTGTTTGGTTCTCTTGGATACAAGCATATACTTATGCTTACTATTAATATTATTTAAGACAGATACATTTTGTCTATTAAGACATTAAAGGGATTGTGCACTATTGGACAATCCAAACTTAATCAGGACATCAATTAAAATAAAAACAATCTATACGCCATCTACAGCAATGTCAGCACACTGTTTCCAGAGAGTGACGTGACTTGTGACATGTGCAGGCTGCAGCTGATGAACGACCACTCATTGGCTGCAGCCGGAGCGTGACACAAGTCATGGCACTGTGTGCACTGGCGCCAATATTGTTGGAATGGCTCCGTTGCAAGAGCTGAGGGTACCCTGTTTTTATTTTAATTGGGACACAGTAACACATACACTCCAGCCAGTACCTTCCCAGCTGCAAGCCTATAATGAATACCGTACATACTCGTGTATAAGCCGAGTTTTTCAGCACATTTTTTTGGTGCTGAAAATGCCCCCCTCTGCTTATACACGAGTCACAGTCCAGAAAGCTGATGGGGGAAGGGGGGGGGTTGAGCAGCGGGTAATGGGAGCTGGCGGCTCCCAGCACACATCTTATACTCACCTACCTGCGCACCCTCAGTGCTGGCACTGCATCTCGTTCCAGACGCTGGCGCCTGCAGCTTTTCCTTCCGAGCGATCACATGGTACCGCTCATTAAGGTACTGAACATGGACGCATCTCCACTACCAAAGGCGTAGAGTGAATATTCATTACCTTAATGAGCAGCGCCATGTGACCATTGAGCAGAGGAAGAGCTGCAGACAGGAGCCGGCGGCCGGAACGAGATGCAATGCGCAGGGAGGTGAGTAGGATGTTTTGTTTTTTTTCAATAGGAAACATGCACACAGGGATAGGGAATAAGGAGGCATGCATACAGGGATGGAATGGGGGAGGCATGAACAAGGGGCAGGGACAGGGAGGCATTCATACCAGGACAGGGAAGGGGGAGGCATGCATACAATGACAGGGACAGGGGAGGCATGCAGACAGGGACAGTGATGGGGAGGCATTCATACCAGGACAGGGAAGGGGCAGGCATGCATAAAATGACAGGGACAGGGATGAGGAGGCCTGCTTACAGTCACGGGGAGGCATGCATACAATCACAGGAAAGGGGGAGGCATGCATACAGGGACGGGGAGGCATGCATACAATCACAGGAAAGGGGGACAATGCAAATCCAGCTTATACTCAAGTAAGTCAATAAGCTTACCTAGTTTTCTGTGGCAAAAGTAGGTGCCTCGGCTTATACTCGAGTTGGCTTATAGTCAAGTATATACGGTATATTGATGGTGGCCCACAAAAAGTATACACACAAAAATAATAGTGGTATACTACAATGAATGTAGTAATTATAATAATTTATATAGCACCAACATATTCCTCAGCACTTTACAATTAAGCAGGGACATGTACAGACAATAAAGTAACACGTAGTGCAATAGTTACAAGAGGAGTGAGGACCCTGCTCACAATCTATAAGGCAAGGGGGGAATGGTTACTAGATTTCCCTTGTGCCCGTCAGGATATACGGTCAAAGAAATGGAAATGTCATGCTGAGAAATCCCTGCGGACACTATAACTAAAGTTGTTTGTGCAGTAGTTAGCTGAAATCAGAAGTGTCTGGATGTTAATGATGATGACTTTGAGCACCTAAAGTGACTACAGAAGTCTAATATGACTTTCACGTACCCTTTGTTGTCTATATAAATATGTCAATGAAGCTTTTGTACAGATATTTTTCATGTTGAAGCGTGTATACATTTTTTGTCCGATATACTGTATACAGTGGGTATATTCTCACCAGAAATGATTATGAATCAAATTCTCACACGATGTTGATAATAACATATCAAATTCAAAAAGGCAAAGAAATCAAACTGTAGCTGTCCATTAAATTATGTGTAGTAATAAAAAATGACAAAGGAAAAAGTATTGAACATGCATTTGTATGTAAACCATACAAGCAAAGAAATCAAACCATAGATGTCCATGAATGAAGTTTTGTGTAATAATGAGAAATGACACTGGGAAAAATGATTGAACACACTTAGTGAAATTTATTTAATACTTTGTACAAAAGCCTTTGCTGGCAATGACAGCTTAAAAATGCCTCCTGTATGGAGAACTGATCACATACATTGCTCAGTTGTGATTTTGGCCCATTCTTTCACACAAATCCTGAAAGTCCAGTGGATTCTGGTCATGGCTGGACATTCTGGACATTCTTATTTTGTGTCTCTGAAACCAATTCAATATTTCCTTGGCTGTGTATTGGGGATCATTGTCTTGCTCAAATGTCCACCATCATTTCATCTTCATCACATGGTAGATGGCAGCGGATTATTATCAAGAATGTCTCAAAATATTTGTCCATTCTTCCTTCTTTCAGTTACATTAAGTTTGCCAGTGCTGTATGCTGAAAAACAGCCCAACTTCCTCTTCTGGATTATCACCCCAACAGTGTTCATTGGAAATCTCAGGAGTTTAGAAATTCTTCTGTCGATGCCATAAGTAAGTTTTGCAACAATAAGGTTGCGACAGTGTTGAGGCAACTCAATGGTTTAACCATCATGAGATGTTTCTTGTATGGAACCTTGGTAATGAGATACCCGTTTATAGGCATCAGTTGAACCAGCTGATATTATTTTTCACTAAGTGGCAGGATTGCTTTCTAATTACTGATAGATTTCTGCAGATGTCATGACTCTCCGTGGCTTTTTGCAACTCTTTTGTTCCATGTGTTTAATACCTTTTTTCCCTGTGTCATTTCTAATTATTACACATAGCATATTTTCTGATGACAGGTTTAAGTGACGTGGTTAATCTGCAGGTTAATGGAGTTATTAACCTGCCCAGTGCCCACATGTAGCAAGTGGCGCTGGCGCTGATTCAGTCACCGCTCTGAGAATACAGAATGGTAGCTGTAACCACCCCATTCACAATGACTGACAGCCGGTCCCAATGCTGAGCCAGTGTAAGTCAGGGCTGAAGGTGCGGTTTCAGCAGTCACTCTGTATACTCAAAGTGGTGACAGAACCAGTGCAATGTAGTGCCCATTCTCAGAAAGCTGGGCTTGCATGTTAGGTGAATGATCTTACAGCAGCACATTAACCTCAAACATACTTCAAGAAGCACCCAGAAATGGATGGAAATAAAGTGCTGGAAAGTTCTGAAGTGACCTGGAGCAGTTTTGTTAAAGAAGAGTGGTCAAAAATTCCAGTTATGAGGTGTAAGAAGCTTGTTGATGGTTATAGGAAGTGAGTGATTTCAGTTATTTATTCCAAAGGGTGTGCAACCAAATATTAAGTTGAGGGTGCCAACAATTTTGTCTGGACCATTTTGGGGGTTTTGTGTGAAACTGTGTTCAATTTGCCTTTTTTCCTCTGTTTTTTTGTGCTGTTCCAATACTCACAAAGGAAATAAACACATGTTCTGCAAGATCAAAAGATTCATGTAATTGATTACCTGCTATCAAGTTGGTGCTGTGAAGCTGTGCAATGGGGTAGCTGCTGCTGACGATCCCCTCGCCCGACGAGTGCCATTTCGCAAAGGTAGCTTCTTCCTGGGGCGTATTGCCTAACACTTAAAGGGAACCTGTCACCCCCCCCCCAGGCGTTTGTAACTAAAAGAGCCACCTTGCGCAGCACTAATGCTGCATTCTGACAAGGTGACTCTTTTAGTTCTTGTTCCTGGCGCTGCTGAAATAATTGTTTTTGAAATTTGTCCCTCATACCTTGAAATCGTCCCGGGGCAGGTCTTTCCCTCCTAATCCAGATGCACCACAGCCGTCACTCATAGCCTCTGCACACCGGGCACCACCTCCTCTTCCTTCATTTTCGTTCCCGGTGCCTGCCTGCCTAATTACTCATACCACATGAGGAACAGTGTAAAAAATAGTGTAAATAAAACCAATTCTTCACCTGCTGTCGATATGCTCATCCTGCCTCCCAAAGATCGCAATAAGATCGCACATTTATCCTGCCCTGTACGCTGAGCACTTACACCGGAGTTTCCATGTAGATTTCTGAAATAAGTGAATCAGACAGAATCCCCGGTGGAAGATTCCCTATAATGAGGAGATGGAGGAACTGTGGACGCTATAGGACCTGTGATCCGGCGTCGTCCGTCTTTTTAGGCGTGCATAAAAATGCAGTCGGCCACAGTTTTGAGCACTTCCGCTCAACAGAGGCCAGAATGAGTCCAGAGTAATTCTGCTGCCTCATTATAGTGAATGGATGCCTCGGGGGTTTCATCTGAATCACATCACTCAGAGATTTAGATGGAAACCCTGATGCAAGTGCGCTCAGCATAGAGTGCTGGATAAATGAGATCCCAAACATTATGTAAAATGTTCCAAACAAAATCTTGAACGCAATCCACAAAAAAAGCAAGTCCCCACTCGTCTGTCATCTGTTAATGGAAATAAAGGGGCATCCACTTTGCTGCTAGTACAAAAGCGCTGGAAAAGCTAAATGGCTCCTCACCCTCCAAAAGAAATTCAGCAAATTCTGTGCTCCCAATCCAAATGCCCCCCCCTTCTGAGCCCAACAGTATGCTTAAACCACATGTAGCATTCACATATTTGGCATTTCTGTAGCAATGAGAGCCAGCCTAATTTACAGGTATGTGTCTCCAGAAGCCTGAGCTGGGTATAATGTACTGGTCACTATAAGGTACTGGTCACTAGAGTGTACTGGTGACTACAATGGCAGTTTGCAATATTCAGTCGGCAACATTCATTGATGTTTTGTTTCTGGAAAACAACCCATAGAGTCAAAATTGTCACTATACCTGTAGATAAATTCCCAAAGGGGTATAAATTCCAAAATGGGGTCACTTGAGGGGGGTAATCTGCTCTTGTAAAGTAGACATATGGGAAATGCTATCTTTTAGCTATTTTGGGTGACATATCCCTCTGATTTATAACCATAAGAACTCAAAGTTTGAAATCAGAATCGGTGGGTTTAGTTGAAGCGTTACAGAGTTATTACCTCATGAAGTGACACTGGTCAGAATTATAAAAATTGACCTGGTCATTAACGTGCAAACAACTATTGGAGAGTAAAGGGGTTAAATGTGTGAACAAGCTGTATCTCTATGTGCCAGTCCAAAGTGCATACAAGGAAGAATAGCATGTAGAGATGCAGCCAGATAAAATTCTACTTTCTTTGACAATATAGCCTATCACGATTCCCGGTACGAGCGGGCAGTCATATGACTGCATGTATGTGATTTGCATACTTACTGTCACATAGCGTGCCTGCAGATTTTTGTCCCATGCCTAGACAGCTTTTTTATACACTCATCTAGACAGCCAATTTTTGTTTTTATGGTTTGCATTTTTTCCTCCAAGAGTCATAACTTTTTTACTTTTTTGTTAATATAACTCACTGTGGGCTTGTTGTTTGCAGGACAAGTTGCAGTTTTGAATGACATTATTTATTTTTCTATACAGTGTATTGAAAAAATCAGAAACAAATTCCAAGTGATATCTAATGCTTAAAACATGCAATTCTGACATGTATTTTAGGTTTTGTTGCATGATATGTCCCTCTTTCTCTTCTTGCAAAGTTGGAATGTGCGGCTAATGCATTGCAGGAGGATGAAGCTCCTGACCAGAATTGTCACTCAAGGAGGAACACCTGACTCCCTAGCAACTTTGTAGTTAGTAGTTTGTAGAGCTCTGCACTGCTGAAGAGGCAAATTGAGAAGAATCGTTTGATAAACATATGAAGGTCTGAAATTAATTTTCTATGCTTATATTGTGTGCATTTAGGCTGGTTTCAGACTTGCGTTCAGCAGGGCTGTGGATGAAAGCCTTCTTCCTCTGTTAATCCCCACCCACTGCCGCACCTCTTCCTTCAGCCCCGCCTATGTCTGCATGCATCCTGCATACCCTATCTTTAACACTGGGTACGCAGGTCTTTATTGTTCAGGAAAAAAGAAATCCAAACCTACAGGGCCCTGTGTGAAAAAGTGATTTCCCTCTAAGCCTAATAACTAGTTGGACCACCCTTAGCAGCAACAACTGCAATCAAGCGTTGGCGATAACTGGTAATGAGTCTTTTACAACTCTCTGTAGGAATTTTGCCCTATTCATCTTTGCAGAATTGTTGTAATTCAGCCACATTGGAGGGTTTCCAAGCATGAATCGTCATTTTAAAAGTCATGCCACAGCATCTCAATCAGATTAATGTCAGGACTTTGACTAGGCCACTCCAAAGTCTCAATTTTGTTTTTCTTAAGCCATTCAGAGGTGGATTTGCTGGTGTGTTTTGGATCATTGTCTTGCTGCATATCAAAATACGCCTCAGCTTGAGGTCACCAACAGATGGCCGGACATTCTCCTTCAGGTTTTTTGGTAGACAGCAGAATTCATGTTCCATTGTGCACAACAAGTCTTCCAGGTCTTGAAGCAGAAAAACAGTCCCAGACTATCACACTACCACCACCATATTTTACTAGTGGTATGATGTTCTTTTTCCTTCTATGCTAGATGTAAGGGGACATACACCTTTCAAAAAGTTCAACATTTTTGGCAGTCATCAGAGAATTCTCCCAAAAGTCTTGGGGATCATCAAGATGTTTTCTGACAAAACTGAGATGAGCTTTTATGTTCTTATTGATTGCTCAGCAGTGATTTTCATCTGTGAACTCTGCCATGAAGGTCATTTTTACCCAGTGTCTTTCTTATTTTCTTATGGTGGAGTCATGAAGGCTGAACTTAAACTGAGGCAAATGAGGCCTGCATTTCTTTGGATGCTGTTGTGGGGTTCTTTGTGACCTCTTGGATGAGGCGTAGCTGCACTATTGGAGTAATTTTGGTTGGCTGGCCACTCCTAGGAAGGTTCACCAGTGTTCCATGTTTTCGCCATTTGTGAATAATGGTTCTCACCATGGTTCACTGGAGTCCCAAAGCTTGAGAAATGGCTTTATAACCTTTTCCAGACTGATAGATCTTACTTTGTTTCTCATTTGTTCTACAATTTCTTTGGCTCGCTGCATGATGTCTAACTTTTGAGATTTTTTTGGTCTACTTCACTTTGTCATGCAGATCCTATTTAAAGGGAACCTGTCACCCCCCCCCCCCCAGGTGTTTTTAACTAAAAGAGCCACCTTGTGCAGCACTAATGCTGCATTCTGTCAAGGTGGCTCTTTTAGTGGTCCCTTTCAATGCTAAAATAATCATTTTTATAATTTGTCCCTGATATCTCAAATTTGTCCGGGGGGGCATGTCTTTTCCCCCTGGACACAAACGCCTCCCAGCTGTCACTCAATACTCTGCGTGCTGGGGTCCGCCTTTTCTGCCATCATTAACGTCCCACTGGGGCTCCCGGATTTACCGCCTTGTCAGTGACCACCGCGGTGCATCCCTCGCTTCCCAGACGACCTTCTGCGGTCGAAGAAGCAGCCGCAACAGTGACCACTTTGAGGAAGTCAACACGCAGCAGTCGCCCGTGTGCTCTGCTGCGGCCCCAGCACCTGCACTGTAAGTTCGAAGGGCAGCGCAAAGGGTGACTGCTGCCTGTTGACTTCCTCAAAGTGGTCACTGTTGCTGCTGCTGCTGCAAGGTTGTCTGGGAAGCGAGGGACGCACTGTAGTGGTCACTGACAAGGCGGTAAATCCGGGAGCCCTAGTGGGACGTTAATGAAGGCAGAGGAGGTGGAGACCGGTGTGCAGAGTATTGAGTGACGGCTGGGAGGTGTTTGTGTCCGGGGTAAAAGACATGCCCCCTGGACAAATTTGAGGTATCAGGGACAAATTATAAAAATGTTTATTTTAGCATTGAAAGGGACCACAACTAAAAGAGCCACCTTGACAGAATGCAGCATTAGTGCTGACAAGGTGGCTCTTTTAGTTAAAAACGCCTGGGGGGGGGTGACAGGTTCCCTTTATTTGATTTCTTGTGGCAGTAATCAGGCTTCTGTGTGGCTAGGAAATTTGAAACCAGCTTCTTAAAGATGCGATAAACCAGTTAATTTACGTTTTAAGAGGGGGTTGCAATCACTTTTTCACACAGGGCCCTGTTGGTTTGGATTTCATTTTCCCTTAATAATAAAGACTTTCATTTAAAAACTGCATTTTGTGCTTACTTGTGTTATCTTTGTCTAATATTTAAATTTGTTTGGTGATCTGAAACATTTGAGTGTGATAAACATGCAAAATAATAGGAAATCAGGAAACAAAATAATAGGAAATCAGGAAAGGGCAAACACTTTTTCACACAGCTGTAATTTAATGGAATTATTTACACATACAGGCTATGTATGGAGTATTACTGAATTCAGAAGCAATTCAAAATTTATGACCACAAATTCTGGATTATTTCAATTGTATTTGGTGCTTGTTAGAAGGTTAGGAAGTGATAATCAATGCATAAAGAAAGAAAGAAACTCTTCTAGATTTGGAAAAAAAAAGTTCCAACACCATGAGAAATAAAATGACTGATATATTTATTCATGAATACTGATTGCATCCATATTTAAATGCTTATCATGTGGAAATGCTTTTCAAGTCTGTTTCTGTGTCACTGCACCTTGGAGATACCAAAGAGTTTGATTCAGCTATTCAATCTCTCCAATAGTATTATACAAAATTTTACTTAAAAAGGAATGCATAACTTCTTCATATGCAGAGTATTTGCATAATTTCCATTACGTATTGACGCAAATCAATAGCTCCAATTGCACCTGACCTGCAGAGCTGCATTTGGAGGTAAGTATATTTGCTTGCACAGCTGTCATGTTAAAAAAATCTATATCTGTCATGTTGTATTACAAGCTTCCCGTCCAATAGATAGTAGTAGTGTTATGCTCCGTGCATACCAAAACTCCTGCCTCTCAGAGATAAGAGCGTGAGTAATAGCATTTACCCGAGTTACCATGGTAACTGCATACATTTTATTGCTTCCGCTGAATGCCTGTGACTAGAGAGAGATATTTACAGGAGATGATGGAGAATTTAATCAACTATAGCTAATCATTAGAGCCCTTACCTGGAGGCCATTTGCTTGTGAGATGGTCAAGAATGTGATCAAACCGCCTGTGGTTATTTGATGTTTGCAACATTTTGGATTGAAAATTATCCATGTTAATTATTATTCTGCATGTAAGACAAGTATTAACACAAAATAAACAGCACAAACAATTAATTCTATCACGTGTATATTTCTACTGTACTTATTTTTTAAGGTAGAGCTATCATCAGATGAAAAAATGCCACTTTATGCCCATGGGTCATTGTTAGTATATTGAGGTCAGTCAAATATTAGTCAATAAACACAATACAAAATGGGATGAATATTAATGCATTGCACCTTTATTTCTATTATAGAGAATCTGTCATGTAAAAAAAATGCGGTTATGAGGTTAATCTGCAGGTTAATAGTGTTCTGACAGCGTGCAGCTGTCACAGTGAGAGCCCCGCTGCCGCAAGGAAATGAGTTTTGTTTCCTCCAGCAACCGCGCTCTTTCAGTTTTAGTCACCTGCCTCTATGCATTGCTGGCACCACACCTATGCCTGAAAGTCTGAGGCTTCAGGGAGGAGTAAAGTTAATTTCCTCCTGGCAGCGGGACTCTCAGTAAGACATCCTCATTGTGTCAGAACACTATTAAGCAGTTAATTTAATTATTTTACATGAAAGATTCCCTTTAAGCACTAGGGTTGTGCCTGGATGTCACAAAATTGCTTTTCTGGCTATTGCAGAGTTGTTGTTTTACAATGTAAGACATAAGATAGTGGCCATCATAAAATTTGATGGATATTAATCCATAAATTGTCACACTTCATCAGTTCTTAATAGGGAAAGTACTAAACCACATTATTTAGTAACTGTTCAGCGCACAAAGGTCATAGATCTTACATAATAGTTTATCTTCTATAAAGCTACTACAAGAATTTTGAAAGAGAGGCAAAATAGGAAAGCCAGAAAATCCACAGTGTATCAGACCATAATCAACACTCAGACCATGAGAATTTGTAACCTGACAATAATGACAGAGAACATGTTACACCAAGGGATGTCTTTCCTCATATGTCATATGTCAAAAATATATTTAGTGATTACCTCAGACATAAGATGAATAATCCCATGAGTATTGAACCTGTCCGCTGAGATGTTAGCCAAACTGTTATTTTAATGATTTCCTGCTGTTCTTATGAGAAATGGCAACCACTTTGTTAATAAGCAATATAGGTTATGACTTGAAATCATCATATTGTCTTGCTACAAGCGGAATATATCACATCACTATTCACAAATCACCTCTGTTGTGCTTTAATGTGCTATTTAAAAAAAAAATGTGTAGCATATTCTGCTGCCAGGCAGTATGTGATGCAATTATTCTCTGTGATTTACTAAGGTTAATATAAAGTACAAAACAGAGAGTCCAACAAAAGGAAAAAGAAGGCACAAAGTGTATCTCAAAAGGTATAAAAATATTGTATTGAAATATATTGAAATACAAAGGTTACCATAAATATATATATGTATTTATATGTATTTATATTTGAAATGTCCCCAAATATTTGCGCATCTCTAAATTGCATAACAACTTTGTAACTTTTACACCAGTCAAAGCCAACTTTTACAAAAGTGGGTGGAGCTTGGTGGAGATGGGTTATGGCTAAATGCGCCCGACAAATTACACAACAAAAGTGACTTAAATTATGACAGAAACATACTCCGGTTCCTGCCTAGAGTAGCATTTCTGCCAGTGGCAAGTCTTAATTTAGTGAATCGCTGCCATAGATAGATCAAAACAATGTTAAGTAAAAATACAGATGTGCTGACTTTGGTAGATTAAAAAAATGCAAACCGATATACTTTAATTCCTCAAAGTGTATAGATTGGATTTCAGTCTCATCAACCTAATAATCTTGGACAATTGTTGTCCTCAGCTGCAAAGTAATTAAAGCAATGCAATGCTTTTTTAGTTTGGGTGCATGCTTGTTATGAGTTGTTCTTTTATTAATCTGTGGTACTGTTTTATTTGGGCCTGAAAAAGCCATACACCTGACAAATACTATTGAGAACTCTGCTATTAGAAGTGGAAAGGAAGAATAAAGACAAAAAAGTCTAATTAATAGAAATATTGGAGGAAGAGAAACCAATCACAAACTAAAATGTTTTTATACAAATGCACAAAGCATGGGCAACAAACAAGGAGAACTGGAACTACTAACACAGGAGAAGAAATATGATGTCATTGGAATCACTCCTGGTGGGACGATACACATGATTGGAATACAAGGCTAGAAGGAAACTTATTTGCAAGAAACAGACTTGATAAACGAGGAGGAGGTGTGGTATTGTATGTTAGAAAAGCGTATATCTGCACAGAGATTGTACTGTAGCTTCAGAGACTGGGAGTTGTGTGGAAACTGTTTGGGTAAGAATAGAAGGAGAGAACAACAGAAAGGTCCCCATTATAGGCATTTACTACAGGCCGCCTATGCAAGCTGAAGATATGGATGAACTCTTTATGCATTAAATGGCCAAGTTCTCAAAAAAATATGACATAGTGGTCATGGGAGATTTCAACTATCCAGATATTTGTTGGGAATCTCTCTGAGGCAAAACTAACAGGTCAAGCAAATTCTTATCCTCTGTTGCTGACAACTTTATCTTCCAAAAGGTAGGGGAGAAAACGGGAATCTGCTACCTTGGATCAAATCCTTATAAACAGGGAGGAAATGGTTGAGGAGGTAAGAGGCTTGGATCCTAGGAGGTAGCGACCATGCTATTTTAGAATTTTGGATAACTAGAGGAGGAAGACCTGTGAAGACTCAGACTTCAAGGTTAGATTTCAAAAAGGAAGATTTTAAGGCACTCAAAAATAGAATCGGAGGGATCCAATGGCTGGATATCCTTAAGGACAAAAATGTCCAGGAAGGATGGGAAATCTTGAAAATTAGACTCTCAAAGAACAATCGTTAACAATTCCAAAAAGAGGGAAGAATACAAAGCATTTAAGGAAACCATGATGGATGAACGCAGAACTCAAACACATGCTAAAAAGGAAGAATGCTGTCTGCAGAACCTGCAGGGCACAAATCGGATTACCTAAAGCTGAAAACAAATTAAGGCTTGCAGGAGATGTCAAAAGCAATAAAAAAGGATTTTGGGGATATGTCAAAAGTAAGAGAAAAGTCAAAGATGCTATACGATTTTTACAGGATGAAAATGATGAAATGGTAAGAAAGGATGTTGAGAAGGCTGAACTTTTAAATTCCTATTTTGCTTGTTTTCTCTCAGAAAGGAAATGTAGCATCAACTGATCTTCACTGTCCTATTAAAGGAATAGAAGAATCCAGGATATCTATAAACAGAAAGTTAGTGAGGAAACACTTAGCTAACCTAAATGAATTCAAGTCTCCAGGTCCAGATGAATTACACTCCAGAGTACTGAAGGAGGTAGCAAAATAAATTTTTGAACCACTCTTCATAATCTTTGAAAATTCTTGGAGAACAGGAGAAGTCCCAGAAGAGCAAATGTTGTTCCTATGTTCAAAAAAGGGAAGAAGGAGGACCCAGGGAACTATAGGCCGGTGAGTCTGACTTCCATACCAGGAAAGATCTTTGAACAAATTATGTATGTAAGTACCTAGATAAGAATGAATTGATTAATCAGAGTCAGCATGAATTTGCAACTAATAAGTCATGTCAGACCAATTTAATTTCCTTCTATGACAGTATCACTGACTGGGTGGATCAGAGAAATGCTGTAGATATAGTATATCTTGACTTCAACAAAGCATTTGACAAAGTATCTCACACCATCCTTATTGAAAAAATGACTAAGTATGGAATGGACAAGGCAACTGTTAGGTGGATTCATAACTGGCTTCGTGATCAGACCCAAAGAGTGATCGTAAATGGCTGCACATCCAGTAGGAAGAATGTCTCAAGTGCGGTACCACATGGTTCTGTCCTGGGCCCTGTATTGTTCAACATCTTTATCAATGATTTAGATGAAGGAATTAAGGGTACACTGATTAAATTTGCTGATGACACAAAGCTAGGAGGGATATCTAATACTAAAGAAGAGAGAGAAGATTAAAAAAGATATAAATAAACTGGAGCAGTGGGCAGCAACTAACAGAATGGTTTTTAACAAGGAAAAATGCAAGGTATTACATCTGGGCAATAAAAATGAAAAAAGCGTATACAGAATCGGAGGAATAGGGCTAAGCAACAGCACATGTGAAAAAGACTTGGGTATACTAATAGATCATAAACTGAACATGAGTCAACAGTGTGATGCAGCAGCAAAAAAGGCAAATGCAATTCTGGGATGTATTAACAGAAGCATACAGTCTAGCTCATGCGAAGTCATTATTGCCCTCTACTCCTCTTTGGTCAGACCTCATCTGGAATACTGTGTCCAGTTTAGGGCACCACATTTTTAAAAAAGACATCAACAAACTGGAGCAAGTTCAGAGAAGAGCGACCAGAATGGTGACCGGTCTGCAAACTATGTCCTATGAGGAACGGTTACAGGATCTGGGAATGTTTAGCTTGCAAAAAAGAAGACTGAGAGGAGACATAATAGCTGTCTACAAATATCTCAAGGGCTGTCACATCATAGAAGGATCATCTTTAACAAACAAAATGACATTTTAACAAAATGACAAAGTGTGATACGGCGGGCTGTGTAACTTTTTGCAACTGAAAAATTATATTTTTTTTAAATGTGCCTTAGGTCTGCAGACAGTTTTATGTCACCACAGCACTAAATGACAAGGTGGGACACAGCAGGTTGTTTCACATTTAGCTAGTGAAAAACTATTATTTAGAATGCTATACTCGTTCATGGAGCACAATAGAAGCAGTGCACAACACACTCGTAGGACATGTGCCCAGCTGGCTTTGTCTGTGGACCTCAGCAATGGCAAAAAAAAATGCTGGAAGGTAAATTTAACAGACACACTGGAGACTAGCTACACTACCTGATATACAGCCACCTAGCTAACTATCTAAAATATTGCTGCTAACAGTGCCAGCATTAGGAGCAGCCTCTCTGTATTGTTACAGTGTCAAAATGGCGCTAAAACAAGATGTCTGCTCTTTATATGGAGAGGGACATGTGATTTCAGCAGCCAATGACACAAGCCATTGTGTCAGGACATTGTGGGTGTTTCCTGCACCCTTATTGGCTAGTCGCAATGTGCATACATAAAGTTAGGGGGAAAAAATAAATTACTGTTTACAAGAACGCCGCGTATCTGAGCTCTGCAAACTCCCTCCCCTCATCAAACACATGCCAAACGCTCATGATACACCACCATTATCGCTGCTAAAGTGCTGAAAATACTTTTGTAGCAATGCAAATATTTTCCCACAATGTTACCAGTTTATTCCGATTTAATAAAACTTTGCTTGTATTTCCAATCACGAATCCGAATGTGCCATATTCGTACCGAATTTATGTTTGAAATCATTTTCTGAACAAATTAGCTCATCACTACTTGCTACGCTATTTACCAATCGGGTTAATTATTTTTTTATATTGATAGATCGGGCGATTCTGAACGCGGCGATACTAAATATGTGTATGTTTGATTTTTTTCGTATTGTTTTATTTTGAATTGGACAAAAGGGGGTTGATTTGAACTTTTATATTTTTTTATATTTTTAAAAACTTTTTTTACTTTTTGCATGCTTCAATAGTCTTAATGGGAGACTAGAAGCTGCAGTTTTCTGATCGGCTCTGCTACATACATTCGATGATCAGATTGCCTGTATGGAGCAGAAATGCTCACATGCTATGAGCGCCAACCACCGGGCAATGACAACCACAGTGGTCTGATGGAGACCTCTGTTTGTCATACCAACCCATCGGTGACCCGCAATCACATGATGGAGTCATCGATGAGTGGGATTTTCGGTGGGCTTACCGGAAGTGCAAGGTAAATGTCACTGTCAGATATTAACAGCGGCATTTAATAGGTTAACAGCCACGAGTGTATCTCGATTCCACCCGCGGCTGTTAGAAGCACATATCAGCTATTCAAAGCAGCTGACATGTGCTGGGAAAGATATGGGCTCAGTGCTGGAGCCCACATAAAAGGGAGGTATTCCGACGTGGGCTTACTATTACGCTTAACATCCGAAAGGAGATAAGGAAAAATGTAATTGTGTTTCAAACCACTCTACCACATAACAGTGAACAAAATGGAGCAGTGAAAAGAAGGAATTGGACAACCTATAAAAGTAGAAAAAGTATGCTATTTGATGCAGATATGTCAACCACATATTGGGGTGAAGCAATCATGACTAGTGTTGAGCATTCCGATGCTGCAAGTATCGGGTATCGGCCGATACTTGCTGTATCGGAATTCCGATACCGGGATTCCGATACTCTTGTGGTATCGGGTATCGGGTATCGGAACAACATTAATGTTAAAATGTGTAAAATAGAGAATTAAAATAAAAAATATCGCTATACTCACCTGTCCGACGCAGCCGGGACCTCAGCGCAGGAACCGGCAGCGTTGTTTGTTTAAAATTCCCGCTTTTACATGGTTACGCGAAGTCCCGGCTTGTGATTGGTCAGGGCGGCCATGTTGCCGGGCCGCGGACCAATCACAGCAAGCCGTGACGAAAATACGTCACGGCTTGCTGTGATTGGTTCGCGTCCCGGCAACATGGCCGCCATTAACCAATCACAAGCCGTGACGTCACGGGAGGCTGGAAACGCGCTCATTTTAAAAAGGGCGCGTGTCCAGCCTCCCGTGACGTCACGGCTTGTGATTGGTTGCGTCGCGGTCAACCAATCACAAGCCGGGAGGCTGGACACGCGCCCATTTCAAAATGAGCGCGTCCAGCCTCCCGGCTTGTGATTGGTTGATCGCGGCGCAACCAATCACAAGCCGTGACGTCACGGGAGGCTGGACACGCGCCCATTTCAAAATGAGCGCGTCCAGCCTCCCGGCTTGTGATTGGTTGATCGCGGCGCAACCAATCACAAGCCGTGACGTCACGGGAGGCTGGACACGCGCCCATTTTAAAATGAGCGCATGTCCAGCCTCCCGTGACGTCCCGGCTTGTGATTGGTCAGGGCGGCCATATTGCCGGGACGCGGACCAATCACAGCAAGCCGTGACGTAATTTCGTCACGGCTTGCTGTGATTGGTCCGCGTCCCGGCAACATGGCCGACCTGACCAATCACAAGCCGGGAATTCACGTAACCAAGTAATAGCGCGATTTTTAAACAAACAACGCTGCCGGTTCCCTCGCTGAAGTCCCGGCTGCGTCGGACAGGTGAGTATAGCGATATTTTTTATTTTAATTCTTTCTTTTACACATTTATATGGTTCCCAGGGCCTGAAGGAGAGTTTCCTCTCCTTCAGACCCTGGGAACCATCAGGGATACCGTCCGATACTTGAGTCCCATTGACTTGTATTGGTATCGGGTATCGGTATCGGATTGGATTCCGATACTGTGACGGTATCGGCCGATACTTTCCGATACCGATACTTTCAAGTATCGGACGGTATCGCTCAACACTAATCATGACAGCTTGCTATCTTCAAAACACTACCAGGTAAAGCTACTGAGAAACTTCATTTGAGCAATGGAACACATAAGAATATTTGGAAGTAAAGTATTTGTGCATATCTCAAAAGAAAAATGTACCAAATGGGAATCTCATGCAAAAGAGGGTATCTTGGTGGGCTAGAGTGAAACTTAGAAGGAATATAGAATCCAGCACCTAAAAATGAACAAGGTCCCAATAAGCAGAGATGTACTGATTGATGAGAACTTTGTGTCTCTCAAATTTAAAGACATCATACCAATAGTCCAGCTGAAGCGACAACATTCTCAGTCACAATTTCAAAATAGCAAGAAAAAGGATCACAAGTTTGGTTAGGTTCTTCAATCACTGAAGAAACAACTGAAAAATTGGGTGAAACTGAAGTCACAAGATCATCAAGATCAAACAATAGAATACCAGCTAATCGTCGCTCCTACCTTGTCAAAACACTACCTGAGTCAGAGCCGTAGTCATTGGATGAGATGCAACAATTACCTGTCCATGAAAAACTGAAGTGGATTTATGCTGCTAATAAAGAAATGAAGTCCCTTCATCAACTTTAAACTTAGAAACTCACCAAACTACCACAAGTCAAGAAAGCAATCAAATCTAAATGGCTTTTTAAGACCAAGTATACTCTGTAGATAAGGTTCACAGATTTATAGCAAGATTAGTCACAAATGGATATTCTCAGAAATATGATGAAGATTATGATGCCATATTTTCTCCAGTTGCTAAGCAGACCACATTCTGGACTCTAATTGTTATAGCTGATGTACAAGAGATCTTTGTCAGACATTTAAACATCAAAATTGCCTTTTTAAATGGTGACATTGAAGAGAACATGTACATGACTCAACATGAGGGTTATATCAAAGAGGGTGAAGAGAATTTTTTTTGCAAACTACAAAAATCTCTCTATGGTCTTAAGCAAACTGCATGGAACACCAAAATTAACAAAGTCTTATCGAAAGAAGGATTTAAAAGAGGTCAAGCAGATCTGTGTTTATACACAAAATGTACAGACAGAAAGTGGAGGTATATTCTATATGCATATTCTATATGTATATTATTTATGGATGATGTGATTGTGGTTAATCAAGAGGAAGAAAATTGCCAAGATAACAAAAATTCTGAATCAGCATTTTGAAACTGAAGACCTAGGAGATGTGACATATTATCTTGGACTCCAGATCCAAAGAGAAGATGAAAGCTTTCCTCTAGGAAGGAGAAGATGATCTGTGTTATGACCCCAATGGCAGAGGGTCTCAAAAGTAAATACCAAGTCTGCAAACACAAAAAACCAGCTCATAGGGCAGTGGTAACTGGGCTGACCGTATATCTAACCCTAGTACCACAAATAGCAGCAGCCGGGGAACGTGCCTACGTTGGTTCGAGACGTCTCGCGCCAGCCGGAGAACTAACTAACCCTAGAAGGGAAAAGATAGACCTTTCTTGCCTCCAGAGAAAAGACCCCAAAAGTTGGATACAAGCCCCCAACAAATAATAACGGTGAGGTAAGAAGAAAAGACAAACGTAAGAATGAACTAGATATTTAGCAAAGAGAGGCCCACTGACTAATAGCAGAATATAGTAAGATGACTTATACGGTCAGCAAAAACCCTATCAAAATTTCCACGCTGGATATTCAAGAACCCCCGAACCGTCTAACGGCCCGGGGGGAGAATACCAGCCCCCTAGAGCTTCCAGCAAAATCAGGAATCACATTTAGTACAAGCTAGACAAAAAATAAGAGCAATGCAAATAACCAAAAAACCAAGAAGCAGAACTTAGCTTAATTTTGCAAGATCCAGGACCAGCAGACAGGAGCAAACAGAAAGGAACTGATTACAACGATGCCAGGCACCAGACTGAGAATTCAAGAAGTTTATATAGCAACACCCCTGGACTAACGACCCAGGTGGGTGCCAAACTGAGGAAAGACAATCCCAGAGTCATATCACTAGAGACCACAAGAGGGAGCCAAAAAAGTCTAATTCACAACAGTACCCCCCTTTAAGGAGGGGTCACCGAACCCTCACCAAGACCACCAGGGCGATCAGGATGAGCAGCGTGAAAGGCACGAACTAAATCGGCCGCATGCACATCAGAGGCAACCACCCAGGAATTATCCTCCTGA
Organism: Ranitomeya variabilis; assembly: GCF_051348905.1. Classification (NCBI taxonomy): domain Eukaryota; kingdom Metazoa; phylum Chordata; class Amphibia; order Anura; family Dendrobatidae; genus Ranitomeya; species Ranitomeya variabilis. Next base: position 315,452,098 of record NC_135236.1, read on the forward strand.
CCATAGCCCTTCCACTTGACCAGATACTGAAGCCTCCGCCTGGAGAGATGAGAATCCAAGATCTTCTCCACCACATACTCCAACTCGCCCTCAACCAACACTGGAGCAGGAGGCTCAACAGAAGGAACCACAGGCACAACGTACCGCCGCAACAAAGACCTATGGAACACGTTGTGAATGGCAAACGACACCGGAAGATCCAAGCGAAAGGACACAGGATTAAGGATTTCCAATATCTTGTAAGGACCGATGAAGCGAGGCTTAAATTTAGGAGAGGAGACCTTCATAGGAACAAATCGAGAAGACAGCCACACCAAATCCCCAACACGAAGTCGGGGACCCACACCGCGGCGGCGGTTGGCAAAACGCTGAGCCTTCTCCTGTGACAACTTTAAGTTGTCCACCACATGATTCCAAATCTGCTGCAACCTATCCACCACGGAATCTACCCCAGGACAGTCAGAAGGCTCCACATGTCCCGAGGAAAAACGAGGATGGAAACCAGAGTTGCAGAAAAATGGCGAAACCAAAGTAGCGGAACTAGCCCGATTATTAAGGGCAAACTCAGCCAACGGCAAGAAGGTCACCCAATCATCCTGATCAGCAGAAACAAAACACCTCAAATAAGCCTCCAGAGTCTGATTAGTTCGCTCCGTTTGTCCATTAGTCTGAGGATGAAAGGCAGACGAAAACGACAAATCAATGCCCATCTTAGCACAAAAGGATCGCCAGAACCTGGAAACAAACTGGGATCCTCTGTCAGACACAATATTCTCAGGAATGCCGTGTAAACGAACCACATTCTGAAAGAACAAAGGAACCAGATCGGAAGAGGAAGGCAGCTTAGGCAAAGATACCAAATGGACCATCTTGGAAAAGCGATCACATACCACCCAGATGACAGACATGCCCTGAGACACCGGAAGATCTGAAATGAAATCCATGGAAATGTGTGTCCAAGGCCTCTTCGGGACAGGCAAGGGCAAGAGCAACCCGCTGGCACGAGAACAGCAAGGCTTAGCTCGAGCACAAGTCCCACAGGACTGCACAAAAGACCGCACATCCCGCGACAAGGAAGGCCACCAAAAGGACCTAGCCACCAAATCTCTGGTGCCAAAAATTCCCGGATGCCCTGCCAACACCGAGGAATGAACCTCGGAAATGACTCTGCTGGTCCACTTATCAGGAACAAACAGTCTGTCAAGTGGACAAGAGTCAGGTCTACCAGCCTGAAATCTCTGCAACACACGTCGCAAATCCGGAGAAATGGCTGACAAAATAACTCCCTCTTTAAGAATACCAACTGGTTCTGCGACTCCAGGAGAGTCAGGCACAAAGCTCCTTGAAAGAGCATCAGCCTTCACATTCTTTGAACCTGGTAAATACGAGACCACAAAGTCAAAACGGGAGAAAAACAATGACCAACGGGCCTGTCTAGGATTCAGGCGTTTAGCAGACTCGAGATACATCAGATTCTTGTGATCAGTCAAGACCACCACACGATGCTTAGCACCCTCGAGCCAATGACGCCACTCCTCAAATGCCCACTTCATGGCCAACAACTCCCGATTGCCAACATCATAATTCCGCTCAGCAGGCGAAAACTTCCTAGAGAAAAAAGCACATGGTCTCATTACAGAGCAACCAGGGCCTCTCTGCGACAAAACGGCCCCTGCCCCAATCTCAGAAGCATCCACTTCAACCTGAAAGGGAAGTGAGACATCAGGCTGGCACAAAACAGGCGCCGAAGTAAACCGGCGCTTCAACTCTTGGAAAGCTTCCACGGCTGCAGGAGCCCAGTTAGAAACATCTGAACCTTTCTTGGTCATATCCGTCAAAGGTTTAACAACGCTAGAAAAGTTAGCGATAAAACGACGGTAGAAGTTAGCAAAACCCAAGAACTTCTGAAGACTCTTAACTGACGTGGGTTGAGTCCAATCATGAATAGCTTGGACCTTGACTGGGTCCATCTCTACCGCAGAAGGGGAAAAAATAAAACCCAAAAAGGGAACCTTCTGTACTCCAAAGAGACACTTTGAGCCCTTAACAAACAAAGCATTCTCACGCAAAACCTGAAACACCATCCTGACCTGCTCTACATGCGAGTCCCAATCATCAGAAAAAAACAGAATATCATCCAGATAAACAATCATAAATTTATCCAGATACTTCCGGAAAATATCATGCATAAAGGACTGAAACACTGAAGGAGCATTAGAGAGCCCAAAAGGCATCACCAAGTACTCAAAATGACCTTCGGGCGTATTAAATGCAGTTTTCCATTCATCTCCTTGCTTAATGCGCACAAGGTTGTACGCACCACGAAGATCTATCTTGGTGAACCACTTGGCACCTTTAATCCGGGCAAACAAGTCCGACAACAGAGGCAAAGGATACTGAAATTTAACAGTGATTTTATTCAGAAGCCGATAGTCAATACAAGGTCTCAAAGATCCGTCCTTCTTGGCCACAAAAAAGAATCCCGCACCAAGAGGGGAAGAGGATGGACGGATATGCCCCTTCTCCAGAGATTCCTTGATATACGAACGCATTGCGGTATGCTCAGGTACAGACAGATTAAATAATCTTCCCTTAGGAAATTTACTACCTGGAATCAAATCTATAGCGCAGTCACAGTCCCTATGAGGAGGCAGAGCACTGGACCTGGACTCGCTGAATACATCCTGATAATCAGACAAATACTCAGGAACTTCCGAAGGAGTAGAGGAAGCAATAGACACCGGCGGGGAATCACCATGAATTCCCTGACAGCCCCAACTTGACACAGACATTGCCTTCCAATCCAAGACTGGATTATAGGTCTGTAACCATGGCAGACCCAAAACGACCAAATCATGCATTTTATGCAGAACAAGAAAACGAATCACCTCCCGATGTTCAGGAGTCATGCACATGGTTACCTGTGTCCAAAACTGCGGTTTATTTTCCGCCAATGGTGTAGCATCAATACCTCTAAGAGGGATAGGATTTACCAACGGCTCAAGAACAAAACCACAGCGCTTGGCAAATGACAGATCCATAAGACTCAGGGCAGCACCTGAATCCACAAACGCCATAACAGGGTAGGAGGACAATGAGCAAATTAAAGTCACAGACAAAATAAATTTAGGTTGCAAATTACCAATGGCGACAGGACTAACAACCCTTATTAGGCGTTTAGAGCATGCTGATATAACATGTGTAGAATCACCACAGTAAAAACACAACCCATTCTGACGTCTATGATTTTTCCGTTCATTTCTAGTCTGAATTCTACCACATTGCATTAAATCAGGTGTTTGTTCAGACAACACCACCAGAGGATTAGCGGCTTTGCGCTCCCGCAAACGCCGGTCAATTTGAATATCCAGCGCCATGGAATCATTCAGACTAGTAGGAATGGGGAAACCCACCATCACATTCTTAATGGCTTCAGAAAGGCCATTTCTGAAATTTGCGGCCAGAGCACACTCATTCCACTGAGTAAGCACGGACCATTTCCGAAATTTTTGGCAATACACTTCAGCTTCATCCTGGCCCTGAGAAATAGCCAGCAAGGCTTTTTCTGCCTGAATTTCAAGATTGGGTTCCTCGTAAAGCAATCTGAGCGCCAGAAAAAACGCATCAATATTTGCCAATGCCGGATCTCCTGGCGCTAGCGAGAAAGCCCAATCCTGAGGGTCGCCCCGTAAGAAAGAGATAACAATTTTAACTTGCTGAGCTGAGTCTCCAGATGAACGGGGTCTCAGAGATAGAAACAATTTACAATTATTCCTGAAATTCCTAAACTTAAATCGGTCTCCAGAGAACAGTTCAGGAATAGGTATTTTAGGTTCAGACATTGGACTACTGGTAACAAAATCTTGTATGCCCTGCACACGAGCAGCAAGCTGATCTACACTTGTAATCAAGGTCTGGACATTCATGTCTGCAGCAAGCTCAAGCCACTCAGAGGTAAAGGGGAAGGAAGAAAGAGAGGAAAAAAAACAACTCAGAATTTCCTTTCTTATTATCCCACTTCTGCAATGCATTAAACATTCAACTTTGGGCCTGGCATACTGTTATGACCCCAATGGCAGAGGGTCTCAAAAGTAAATACCAAGTCTGCAAACACAAAAAACCAGCTCATAGGGCAGTAACTGGGCTGACCATATATCTAATCCTAGCACCACAAATAGCAGCAGCCGGGGAACGTGCCTACGTTGGTTCTAGACATCTCGCGCCAGCCGGAGAACTAACTAACCCTAGAAGGGAAAAGATAGACCTTTCTTGCCTCCAGAGAAAAGACCCCAAAAGTTGGATACAAGCCCCCAACAAATAATAACGGTGAGGTAAGAAGAAAAGACAAACGTAAGAATGAACTAGATATTTAGCAAAGAGAGGCCCACTGACTAATAGCAGTATATAGTAAGATGACTTATACGGTCAGCAAAAACCCTATCAAAATTTCCACGCTGGATACTCAAGAACCCCCGAACCATCTAACGGCCCGGGGGGAGAATACCAGCCCCCTAGAGCTTCCAGCAAAATCAGGAATCACATTTATGTCATGATCTCAATGGCAAGAGAACATAGCATAAGTATATATAGGAACTAGCTCTTGGAAGATGGGAACTGAGCTGACCATGAACTAAACCTAACGCACAACTAGCAGTGGCCGGGTAGCATGCCTACGTTGATTCTAGATGCCCAGCACCAGCCGGAGGACTAAATAAAGCTAGCAGAGGAAAATATTAGTCCTAGCTCACCTCTAGAGAAATACCCCGAAAGGAGACAGAGGCCCCCCACATGTATTGGCGGTGAGTTGAGATGAAATAACAAACGTAGTATGAAAATAGGTTTAGCAAATTTGAGGTCCACTTACTACATAGCAGAAGACAGAAAGGACACTTTCATGGTCAGCTGAAAACCCTATCAAAAACACCATCCAGAAATTACTTTAAAACTCTGGCATTAACTCATAACACCAGAGTGGCAATTCCTGTTCACAAGAGCTTTCCAGACACAGTAACGAAACTACAGCTGTGAACTGGAACGAAAATGCAAAAACAAACATGGACAAGAGTCCAACTTATCTAGTAGTTGTCTAGGAGCAGGAACAAGCACAGAGAGGCTTCTGATAACATTGTTGACCGGCAAGCAACTAACAGAGCAGCAAGGTTATATAGCGACTCCCACATCTTGATGGGAACAGGTGAACAGAGAAGATGAAGACACCAGTTCAATTCCACCAGTAGCCACCGGGGGAGCCCAGAATCCAAATTCACAACAGTACCCCCCCCTCAAGGAGGGGGCACCGAACCCTCACCAGAACCACCAGGGCGATCAGGATGGGCCCTATGAAAGGCACGAACCAGATCGGAGGCATGAACATCAGATGCATTCACCCAAGAATTATCCTCCTGGCCGTATCCCTTCCACTTGACCAGATACTGGAGTCTCCGTCTGGAAACACGAGAGTCTAAGATTTTCTCCACAACGTACTCCAACTCACCCTCAACCAACACCGGAGCAGGAGGCTCAACGGAAGGCACAACCGGTACCTCATACCTGCGCAATAATGACCGATGAAAAACGTTATGAATAGAAAAGGATGCAGGGAGGTCCAAACGGAAGGAAACAGGGTTAAGAATCTCCAATATCTTATACGGGCCGATAAACCGAGGCTTAAACTTAGGAGAAGAGACCCTCATAGGGACAAAACGAGAAGACAACCACACCAAATCCCCAACAGAAAGCCGAGGACCAACACGACGGTGGCGGTTGGCAAAAAGCTGAGTCTTCTCCTGGGACAACCTCAAATTGTCCACCACCTGCCCCCAGATCTGATGCAATCTCTCCACCACAGCATCCACTCCAGGACAATCCGAAGATTCCACCTGACCAGAGGAAAATCGAGGATGAAACCCCGAATTACAGAAAAACGGGGACACCAAAGTGGCAGAGCTGGCCCGATTATTGAGAGCGAACTCCGCCAATGGCAAAAAAGCAACCCAATCATCCTGGTCAGCAGACACAAAACACCTCAGATATGTCTCCAGGGTCTGATTAATCCGCTCGGTCTGGCCATTCGTCTGAGGATGGAAAGCGGACGAAAAAGATAAATCTATGCCCATCCTAGCACAGAATGCCCGCCAAAATCTAGACACGAATTGGGTCCCTCTGTCAGAAACGATATTCTCAGGAATACCATGCAAACGAACAACATTTTGAAAAAACAGAGGAACCAACTCGGAAGAAGAAGGTAACTTGGGCAGAGGAACCAAATGGACCATCTTAGAAAAACGGTCACACACCACCCAGATGACAGACATCTTCTGAGAAACAGGCAGATCTGAAATAAAATCCATCGAGATGTGCGTCCAAGGCCTCTTAGGAATAGGCAAGGGCAACAATAATCCACTAGCCCGAGAACAACAAGGCTTGGCCCGAGCACAAACGTCACAAGACTGCACAAAGCCTCGCACATCTCGTGACAGGGAAGGCCACCAGAAGGACCTTGCCACCAAATCCCTGGTACCAAAAATGCCAGGATGACCTGCCAACGCAGAAGAATGAACCTCAGAGATGACTCTACTGGTCCAATCATCAGGAACAAACAGTTTATCAGGTGGGCAACGATCAGGTCTATCCGCCTGAAACTCCTGCAAGGCCCGCCGCAGGTCTGGAGAAACGGCTGACAATACCACTCCATCCTTAAGGATACCTGTGGGCTCAGAGTTACCAGGCGAGTCAGGCTCAAAACTCCTAGAAAGGGCATCCGCCTTAACATTCTTAGAACCCGGTAGGTATGACACCACAAAATTAAACCGAGAGAAAAATAATGACCAGCGCGCCTGTCTAGGATTCAGGCGCCTGGCGGTCTCAAGATAAATCAAATTTTTGTGGTCAGTCAATACCACCACCTGATGTCTGGCCCCCTCAAGCCAATGGCGCCACTCCTCAAAAGCCCACTTCATGGCCAAAAGCTCCCGATTCCCAACATCATAATTCCGCTCAGCGGGCGAAAATTTACGGGAAAAGAAGGCACAAGGCCTCATCACGGAGCAGTCAGAACTTTTCTGCGACAACACTGCCCCAGCTCCGATCTCAGAAGCGTCGACCTCAACCTGAAAAGGTAGAGCAACATCAGGCTGACGCAACACAGGGGCAGAGGAAAAACGGCGCTTAAGCTCCCGAAAGGCCTCCACAGCATCAGGGGACCAATCAGCAACATCAGCACCCTTCTTAGTCAAATCGGTCAATGGCTTAGCAATATCCGAAAAACCAGCAATAAATCGACGATAAAAGTTAGCAAAGCCCAAAAATTTCTGAAGACTCTTAAGAGAAGAGGGCTGCGTCCAATCACAAATAGCTTGAACCTTGACAGGATCCATTTCAATGGAAGAGGGGGAAAAAATATATCCCAAAAAGGAAATCCTCTGTACCCCAAAAACACACTTAGAACCCTTCACACACAAAGAATTAGACCGCAAAACCTGAAAAACCCTCCTGACTTGCTGGACATGAGAGTCCCAGTCATCCGAAAAAATCAGAATATCATCCAGATACACAATCATAAATTTATCCAAATAATCGCGAAAAATATCATGCATAAAGGACTGGAAAACTGACGGAGCATTAGAAAGACCAAAAGGCATCACTAAATACTCAAAGTGGCCCTCGGGCGTATTAAATGCGGTTTTCCACTCATCCCCCTGCCTGATTCGCACCAAATTATACGCCCCACGAAGGTCAATCTTAGAGAACCACTTGGCCCCCTTTATGCGAGCAAACAAATCAGTCAGCAACGGCAATGGGTATTGATATTTAACAGTGATTTTATTCAAAAGCCGATAATCAATACATGGTCTCAAAGAGCCGTCTTTTTTTGACACAAAGAAAAAACCGGCTCCTAAGGGAGATGACGATGGACGAATATGTCCCTTTTCCAAGGACTCCTTTATATATTCTCGCATAGCAGCATGTTCAGGCACAGACAGATTAAATAAACGACCCTTTGGGTATTTACTACCCGGGATTAAATCTATGGCACAATCGCACTCTCGGTGCGGAGGTAACGAACCAAGCTTGGATTCTTCAAAGACGTCACGATAGTCAGACAGGAACTCAGGAATTTCAGAGGGAATGGATGATGAAATGGAAACCACAGGTACATCCCCATGAGCCCCCTTACATCCCCAGCTCAACACAGACATAGCTCTCCAGTCGAGGACTGGGTTGTGAGATTGCAGCCAAGGCAATCCTAGCACCAAATCATCATGTAGATTATTCAGCACCAGAAAGCGAATAATCTCCTGGTGATCCGGATTAATACGCATAGTTACTTGTGTCCAGTATTGTGGTTTATTATTAGCCAATGGGGTGGAGTCAATCCCCTTCAGAGGAATAGGAGTCTCCAAAGGCTCTAAATCATACCCACAGCGTTTGGCAAAGGACCAATCCATAAGACTCAAAGCGGCGCCAGAGTCGACATAGGCGTCCGTGGTAATAGATGACAAAGAGCAAATCAGGGTCACAGATAGAATAAATTTAGACGGTAAGGTGCAAATGGAAACAGATTTACCAAGCTTTTTAGTGCGCTTAGAGCATGCTGATATAACATGAGTAGAATCACCACAATAGAAACACAACCCATTTTTCCGTCTAAAATTCTGCCGCTCGCTTCGGGACAGAATTCTATCACACTGCATACTCTCTGGCGACTTCTCAGTGGACACCGCCAGATGGTGCACTGGTTTGCGCTCCCGCAAACGCCTATCGATCTGAATAGCCATTGTCATGGACTCATTCAGACCCGCAGGCACAGGGAACCCCACCATAACATCCTTAATGGCATCAGAGAGACCCTCTCTGAAAGTCGCCGCCAGGGCGCACTCATTCCACTGAGTAAGCACAGACCATTTACGGAATCTTTGGCAGTAAATTTCCGCTTCATCTTGCCCCTGAGATAGGGACATCAAAGTTTTTTCTGCCTGAAGCTCCAAATGAGGTTCGTCATAAAGCAACCCCAAGGCCAGAAAAAACGCATCCACATTGAGCAACGCAGGATCCCCTGGTGTCAATGAAAAAGCCCAGTCTTGAGGGTCGCCCCGGAGCAAGGAAATCACAATCCTGACCTGCTGTGCAGGGTCTCCGGCAGAGCGAGATTTCAGGGACAAAAATAATTTGCAATTATTTCGAAAATTCTGAAACCCGGATCTATTCCCCGAGAAAAATTCCGGCAAAGGAATTCTCGGCTCAGATACAGGTGCATGACAAACAAAATCTTGCAAATTTTGTACCTTCGTGGCGAGATTATTCAAACCTGCAGTTACACTCTGAAGATCCATTACAAACAGGTGGACCCAGAGCCATTCAAGGGTTAAGAGGAGGTAAGAAGCAGCTAGACAGCAATTAAGGGCTAGGCAGCAAAACTCTGAGGGGAAAAAAAAAAATTTCCCTTCAACACTTCTTTTTCTCCTGCTTCAGCCCAAACAATTAACACTTTGTATGCCGGTCAAACTGTCATGATCTCAATGGCAAGAGAACATAGCATAAGTATATATAGGAACTAGCTCTTGGAAGATGGGAACTGAGCTGACCATGAACTAAACCTAACGCACAACTAGCAGTGGCCGGGTAGCATGCCTACGTTGATTCTAGATGCCCAGCACCAGCCGGAGGACTAAATAAAGCTAGCAGAGGAAAATATTAGTCCTAGCTCACCTCTAGAGAAATACCCCGAAAGGAGACAGAGGCCCCCCACATGTATTGGCGGTGAGTTGAGATGAAATAACAAACGTAGTATGAAAATAGGTTTAGCAAATTTGAGGTCCACTTACTACATAGCAGAAGACAGAAAGGACACTTTCATGGTCAGCTGAAAACCCTATCAAAAACACCATCCAGAAATTACTTTAAAACTCTGGCATTAACTCATAACACCAGAGTGGCAATTCCTGTTCACAAGAGCTTTCCAGACACAGTAACGAAACTACAGCTGTGAACTGGAACGAAAATGCAAAAACAAACATGGACAAGAGTCCAACTTATCTAGTAGTTGTCTAGGAGCAGGAACAAGCACAGAGAGGCTTCTGATAACATTGTTGACCGGCAAGCAACTAACAGAGCAGCAAGGTTATATAGCGACTCCCACATCTTGATGGGAACAGGTGAACAGAGAAGATGAAGACACCAGTTCAATTCCACCAGTAGCCACCGGGGGAGCCCAGAATCCAAATTCACAACACATTTAGTACAAGCTAGACAAAAAATAAGAGCAATGCAAATAACCAAAAAACCAAGAAGCAGGACTTAGCTTAATTTTGCAAGATCCAGGACCAGCAGACAGGAGCAAACAGAAAGGAACTGATTACAACGATGCCAGGCACCAGACTGAGAATTCAGGAAGTTTATATAGCAACACCCCTGGACTAACGACCCAGGTGGGTGCCAAACTGAGGAAAGACAATCCCAGAGTCATATCACTAGAGACCACAAGAGGGAGCCAAAAAAGTCTAATTCACAACAGATCTGTTACTCAAAAATGATAAACTCATACAGGCAGTGGGGGCACTTCTATACATAGCAACTATGACTCAACTGGATATCACAACAACAATTATAAAGTTCTACAAATATGTGTAAAAACCAAGCACAAAAAGGACTGGAATGCTGTTAAGAGAGTCCTTCAATATTTGAAAGAGACTCAAGACTTAAATTTAAGGATATCTGCAACAGAAGATCTAAACCTCATATGCTATATGGATGTTAAGGCAGTGACTTAAGTGATTGCAAATTGACAAGCGGCTATTTGTTCAAGCTTGGAGAAAGTTAAATTTCTTGATCCAGCAGAAAACAGGTGTCTGTAACCTTATCATCTAAAGAAGCAGAGTATGTGTCTGCAGCCAACGCAAGTCAAGAGGTCATTTGGTTAAACCAATTATTAGGCAATCTTGGTGTTATGATAGGGCTAGCGGAACGCACCTAATGAAAGTATATATTTTATTAGGATAGATGCGTTCGCAGCTCGGGGTCCACCGTGCAGGAGAACCTGCTGCTAGTAAAGCAGAACTAATAGCAGTGTTAGCTAACGCTGTTACTTCACAGAGCAGCCATGAACTCAAAGCGCTGCGCCCTGTTAGACTCCACAGAGGCACAGGCTAACTGTCTAAACAAGAGCAGTCAGTGGTCTTGCACGCACACGAAACTCCTTGCCGGAGGTGCCAGCATTCTAGGGGCTTATTTCGGCCAGGTCCCTGAACACACAAGCATACGAACTCCTCGCTGGAGGTGCCAGCATTCTAGGGGCTTATTTCAGCTGGGTCCCTGAACACACACATACAAGATCACACTGGCGCAAAGTACATAAATGAAAGCAATACTAGCGCATGGCCGTACGGCCATGCGAGCCTTATATAGCTGCAGCAAGTAAAATACCTTCCCAGAAGGACCAATGAGAGGCTGCCATACCTGAGCATGTGACCCTAAATCTCCACTGAGAGATCTTGCCCTGGGCATGCTCAGTGTGTGCCAAGCAGGACTTAGTCCTAGCACCTACAGGACCTTCCTGAAAGGACCAATGGACTCAGCTGCAGTATCTGACCATGTGACCCTCGATCTCCACTGAGAGATCTTACTCAGGGCATGCTCAGAACGAGAAGAGCAGAACTTAGTCCCAGAAGCATCTGCTCGCCACTGCCCAGCACTGACTTCAATGGCAGAAGCAGGAAAAGCAGCAGTAACTCTTTGTACAGAGTGGGACTGAGCAAGATGCTGGGACCAACGTCTCTGCTGAGCAGGCTCCACTGCGGCAGGAGAAGAATGGGAGACCGCAGCGGAGATGGCCTGAGATTCCCCCTGTGCAGAGGCGGGAACTCGACCCCTAACATTTGGTAAGCCATAAACTCAACCGATAGTGATTTATGAAGACAATTAAGGATGCATTAAACTTGCATGTGCAGCGCCCCAGAGTCCTGGTCGTTGCAGTACTGTGGATCCGCCACTATGGGGAGCCATGGTGCGTTCGATGGCACTGAAGGAGTTCATCTGACCAGGTATCACAGACACCAATATGTTTCACAGCAGGGCCTCCGGGGGGAGCTAAGGGTTCTATTCATTAGGCCACTCCCCACCATAGTGGGTAAACTGGGGGTCAGGCAGGAAGTTAGAGAAGAAAGCTGACTGGATTGAACGAAGCAACACCTTGTGGCAGAGGGTGTTGTGGAGGAAGAGACAGTAGGGTCTCTGTCAGGGGTGGGATCCTGACAGAGGCTTGGCATTGGAAAGAACGTAACGGGACCGTGCCTGCTCAGCATAGCGGCGGTGCCCAAGAAAGGACTAGAAGCGAGATAGATTGTGCTGAGTGAGAAACGAGATCAAGCAAAAAGGAGAATACCAGTAGGGGTCATGCTGTAGGACCGGAGCAACATCCTACTGAGGCGCATTACCGGTGGCCGGAACGCCGAGGGAGTGGAATAGCATACGGCTTCAAGCCATACTCCAAACAGCGGCAGGGCAGTCAGTTTAAGGCGGGCTGTCTACCACATATCACCTATGAAGTCTTGGGGGGCAATTGCGGGAGAGGGGCGTCTCTAGGGTCCCGGAAGAACTCCAGGCCTACCTGACAAACGGGTGCCGTTCCAACCTGAATAACAGGGAGGGATGGAATACGAGAAGAACATCAGTGAATCGAGTTGTGAGGGAACTTAAGAAACAGACACAACAGTTGTGGGGTACTTTCCGTGAGCACAGCAGGGAAGGACTACAACACATAGCGCTAAGAAGGAGGGCACTGATTTCCACCTGTGAGGAGAACTCTGGAAGTGCCATCGGACCGACCGGACTTGCGCAGCCTGGTGAACCGTATTCTGGACTGCGGACTGAGAGATCTCCAGTAAAGAGGTAAAGAGACTGCAACCTGGTGTCCTCGTTATTTACCGCGACCTGCACCCCACAACTGCACCGCTACACCACCGTTACTGCACCATCATCATCACTTATTCTACCGGACGTCCCCCACTGACAGACAGGGCCACGGACCGGGTCTAGCCACCGTGACAACCCCAGGACTGAGACCCAGAGGCCCGGCTCCGGGTACCCCTAGGCCCTGCGGCGGTGTGGGGGCGCTCCAACTTGGCGACACGAACAGGATCTACTTAAGCCTGAAGAATCAGGTCATGTGTGCCTTGGAACTGTGATTTGTTGTGCTTGAACTGTACTTTATTGCAAAGACTGTGTGTTGTGCCATTTGCCGCCAAAATCCGCCGCCATTGTAGCGCTGAGGAGAGCGCAGGAAGAGAAGAGAGGCGTGAAGTGGGCGTAGGCAAGCTGGAGAGCGCGAACAGCAATGGCCGCCCAGTCTAAGTATTTCTGTGTCCTGAGGACGTGCCCGTCAACAGCCGAGGTCCGCCTCCTGATCTTGGTTGGAGGGTGGAGATCATGGGGACGGGGACGCCCACGAAAGAGACCGCGAAAAGAGGACATTGGAGGACAAATAAAGATGGCGACACCAGAAGTACCACGCGGAGCTGACCCGGCCCGGCCTGAGGCTGCACAACCCGGGACAGCCTCAGAAACGCCAACGCTGCAGGGTCTGACCCTCGCAGGGCCACCGATGGGTCGGGCCCCTTTGCCGCTGTCTGCGGAATGTGCGGCTGCAGCCGAGGCTCGACAGCTAGCCCGCCGGCTGAGGGCCGATGCCCGCGTACTTTCACGGCTAGGCCAGCCCACGGAGATCCATCTGGCCCCAGTGTCCCCTGTCGCTACCCACCCGACCGTGGCTGGAGGTACGTCCCAGACGCCGGACTTAAAGATTCTACCCGATGCTGAACATCTGCGGCGGTTGATGGCCGCATGGAGGAGCCGACCCCAGCCTGCGGAACAGATTGATTTGATTAGCGCTCCGGAAATCCTGCCCTCACACTGGGGTGTAGTAGTGGCCTTTAACCCTCAGTGTGGAAGAGGAGTGATCCAAGAGATCGGGGAACCGGTGCAAGTCCGCGTGGACCGGGAGGAGGTAGAACCTTGCCGCAGGGAGGTTCGATCGCGACCTAGAACCAGGCGATGCGGTGACGTATACCCGATGGAGGAGGGCTACGGGGGAAGCTGGCTGGATGGCACGAGGCGTGCAGCGGTGCACTGCCTTCCAGGCTGCTGCTGAAGCACCGGAAAGAGGTGACCCCAAGGGGAAGACAGCGGAGCCCGGCCCCGCGGAACCGCAAGAAGCCCAACCTCACCGTGCCCCGGAGGGACGTGTACACCTGTCGACAAGAAGGATCTCCCGGCGAGGGATTTTATCACTGTTGGGACCGGAACAGCGTCCTGGCTCACCAGTGCGATCTGTTGGCCTGGTGAGACCGGACAGGAGACCACCTCCCGCTTCACAACAGTAAAGTATCACTGCTCTTTTATGAAAATGTAAATAGTTTTCCCGTTAACTGTTTGTGAACTGTTTGCTGCTAAACCCGCTCAGGGTTAACTCTTTATGGATCCCTTAGTTAACCCGGGATCCCTATTGTTTGCTTTTCCTACCAGTTTTGCACAAGTTTTACAAACTGAGAAATCATGAACAGTGCATGATCCAAACTTTCTTGTAAATAGTTTGCACCTTCTTAAAGGCGCTTTCTACTGGTTTTACTTAAAGACTCTTTGCGAAGATACCATTCTGGAACCTTAGCTGAGCAAAGACTGGTAGGCTGAGAAGACGAGCTACCTCAGAAAGACTTGATCCCCTCTTAAAGGGGATGTTTGACCTGAACTTGAAAAGTGATACTGTTTTAGAACAGTAATATGATGATGCTCTGGAAGAAATGTAACTGTTTTTGCATAAAGAAAAGTTATGTGTGTTTAATCTGTTTGAAATGTGAAACCTAGATAATGTTCTTTAAAAAGAAAGATGCAGAGAGCCCGTAGGGGAGGAATTAGAGTCCTGCATAGTTGAAAGAAAGGAAGTAATAACGAAGGTGAGGATAGAAGGTAAACCCTGAGTCCCCATAGAAAGTTAATAATGTGTTACTAAGGACAGAAAGTGAACCCGTAGGGGTTAGTGAGTGAGTCCTTATAGGAGCCAAGTAGAGCCGGCTCAGTGTTCTCAAACTGAAAGAAAAGTTATGTTCTATACTGTGTATAGTAGTTGAAAAGGCAGTAGGCCCTGACTGAACGGGGCGGTCCTGTAATAGAAAGGAGAGGCAGTAGGTCTGGTGCCGTTAGGACAGGCGGTCCTGCAGATTCCAAAGAAGGCGAATGAAAAGTTAAAATACCTTATAATGTGATTATAGGAAGGTCTTTAGCGGATTAAGAGTGTATATCCTTAAAGGCAAAGTTAAATTATTGGTCAATAATGTTTGCACCTAGTAGAATACCCGGTTGGGTAATGAGAGCTAATTGTAGCCTGTTGCTATGATATTTAATTATGTTTGTAACGTTAAAGTGTCCTCACCTCCCATAAAGGGAAGCCTGTTCAAGTATACTTATTGTTTTGCACTCAACGAAAATTGTATGTCTTTTTGCTAACCTGTATTGTTGTTTTCTTCCCAGTCCCGGAGTACTGTGTTTAACCAGGGGGGAGTGCAGCGCCCCAGAGTCCTGGTCGTTGCAGTACTGTGGATCCGCCACTATGGGGAGCCATGGTGCGTTCGATGGCACTGAAGGAGTTCATCTGACCAGGTATCACAGACACCAATATGTTTCACAGCAGGGCCTCCGGGGGGAGCTAAGGGTTCTATTCATTAGGCCACTCCCCACCATAGTGGGTAAACTGGGGGTCAGGCAGGAAGTTAGAGAAGAAAGCTGACTGGATTGAACGAAGCAACACCTTGTGGCAGAGGGTGTTGTGGAGGAAGAGACAGTAGGGTCTCTGTCAGGGGTGGGATCCTGACAGAGGCTTGGCATTGGAAAGAACGTAACGGGACCGTGCCTGCTCAGCATAGCGGCGGTGCCCAAGAAAGGACTAGAAGCGAGATAGATTGTGCTGAGTGAGAAACGAGATCAAGCAAAAAGGAGAATACCAGTAGGGGTCATGCTGTAGGACCGGAGCAACATCCTACTGAGGCGCATTACCGGTGGCCGGAACGCCGAGGGAGTGGAATAGCATACGGCTTCAAGCCATACTCCAAACAGCGGCAGGGCAGTCAGTTTAAGGCGGGCTGTCTACCACATATCACCTATGAAGTCTTGGGGGGCAATTGCGGGAGAGGGGCGTCTCTAGGGTCCTGGAAGAACTCCAGGCCTACCTGACAAACGGGTGCCGTTCCAACCTGAATAACAGGGAGGGATGGAATACGAGAAGAACATCAGTGAATCGAGTTGTGAGGGAACTTAAGAAACAGACACAACAGTTGTGGGGTACTTTCCGTGAGCACAGCAGGGAAGGACTACAACACATAGCGCTAAGAAGGAGGGCACTGATTTCCACCTGTGAGGAGAACTCTGGAAGTGCCATCGGACCGACCGGACTTGCGCAGCCTGGTGAACCGTATTCTGGACTGCGGACTGAGAGATCTCCAGTAAAGAGGTAAAGAGACTGCAACCTGGTGTCCTCGTTATTTACCGCGACCTGCACCCCACAACTGCACCGCTACACCACCGTTACTGCACCATCATCATCACTTATTCTACCGGACGTCCCCCACTGACAGACAGGGCCACGGACCGGGTCTAGCCACCGTGACAACCCCAGGACTGAGACCCAGAGGCCCGGCTCCGGGTACCCCTAGGCCCTGCGGCGGTGTGGGGGCGCTCCACATGCCTTGAGAAAATCCTTGTGAGAACCAAGCACATTGATGTTAAACATTATCACCTGCGTGATTTGTTAGAACATGGCATAATTGAGTTTGTTTATTGCGAAACTGAGCAGATGACAGCTGATGACAAAGCCACCTCCAAGAGCCAAATTTGAAGAATTCAGAATCACTATGGGACTAAAAGGATAAGTAGTTGTTGAGTGGGGGTGTTGGAATATTGTTTACTATTTTAGATATAGCATCAACTACTTTTTACTACTGTTTAATAGTGCATGGTTTTCTGTCTCCAGCAATAGTTTTACATTGCCAATAAAGCACTGTTAAAAACAAACAAAACGGAAGCTCATGTTCACTGTGTGTCTGTATGTGTAGCTGGAGCACACTTTTACTCTCACTTTGACAGACAAGATGCTAAGATCTTCATCTATAAAAAATACCAGTTGATCTAAGCCTCCACACATAATGTCATGCACCAACCTCTCTGGTTTGGAATACACTATCTCCATTCTGGCTCTGGCTGCCTTCATTAGCTTATCCATCTCACCTATAGGAAAACAGACACCCTCAGATACCGTCTGAGAAACAGGCTGATGAAGAGGAATCGGAGGATTTGTCATCGCTATCTGATTTACAAGACATGTCTGACACAGGGGATAACTACCAAGTCCTTTTACCCTTCTTTTTCTTATACAGCTCTTTTTGTGAGAGGGATTTTAGAAATTCTTTAACTTTTGCCTTAACTTCTGGACCTTAAATCAGTGGCAAAGCTAGAGGTCTCTTCCGCTGCCATCTATTCTATACATAGACAGACAGTCTTTTCTGGTAGGAATCAGGCAATAATATTGTACAAAGTGCACACTCCTTGCGCTTAGACTTTGCCATACACTTCTTTCCCAGATTAAGAGGGGGGACACATCTCAGCCGAAAGACCCTCTTGGGAGGCTGAAGAACTGTCCACTTTACTGGAGCTCCACTGAATGGATCTGCTGCTCTTTGCAGAACTCCATCTCTCACCAGCACGGCTGCCGCCACTACTGACATGGGGTCAACGCTGCTCTACCTGCTTATAGGGCTTCTCATCAGGCT
This sequence comes from Ranitomeya variabilis, assembly GCF_051348905.1. Lineage (NCBI taxonomy): Eukaryota > Metazoa > Chordata > Amphibia > Anura > Dendrobatidae > Ranitomeya > Ranitomeya variabilis. Next base: position 315,469,908 of record NC_135236.1, read on the forward strand.
GCTGCTACTGTTTTTCTCCATTATTCTGGAGGGGAGGCTGAGTGTGGAAGTGTTTATCCATCGGCCTTACTGAGCTCAAATGCAGGACCCACGCTACTGCCCGCTCCTGCAGGCCTCTTTGGTATCCTCTGAAGTTCCAGGACATCTGACAATGAGCATTTCCAGAGCTCACCCGGCGCCCAGGTCATCCGTGTGTGTCCCGGCCTGCGTCACTCTGGCAACGCCCACAGGCTCACACTTTTGTGGTGCTTTCATTAATGATCAATAAACAGACAAGAGTTCTAATACCCCCGCTTAAGAGTGTCTCCAGGTATCCAGGGCGCAAGCACTAAATTACTTGGCTTAATATAGCAGATCTCTTTGCAACTGCCACATTCAACTATTTCTGCGTCCTGAGGACACATATATAGTTGCGTAACATTGGTGGAGCAGACAGGTGTCTGCTTTGTGTGGAGCACAGAGGGGGCACAATAAATTTGGTTGGGGAACAGTGGGAATACTAAGCCATGGAAAGTCATGACACCAGCTGAAATCTATCAGCAATTAGAAAGCAATCCTGCCTCTTAGTGAAAAATAATATCAGCTGTAAATATACAGTATATATTTTTGCGACTGGATGGGGATTTGCTTTGGGGGTTTGCGCACCTGATCTTTTTGGACCATAGAAACGCCCCTGGCCCTATCTGCTTCTTTAACCTCTAAACCATTAACTGGGAGTGCAGAGAGTGGAAGCCTTTGGGAGGGATCAAGAAGTCTACATGAGCAAATATTGCTTCTGGGAGGGATGACTTGCAGTATAGGTTTCTTTTAGTTGCTATTTACTAGGTATTACTGGTAGATCTATTATATGGATTTTTTAAAATGAGAAAATAACTATTTGATTCTGAATGCCTAATGATTTATGTACAGTTATAATATTGTTGTTGTGGTATATAGCTTGCTTTGAAACATGAACGTGTATTTGCACTTCATCCAATGTGTTTTGGCTCTCTGGTAAACTCTGTTATTGCTGAATGAAGATCATTTCTATACACATGGAAGTGCACGATAATCATTTCAACGTCAGGGGTCACTGAACTATGGATTGCAATATTTTCTAGAGTTATTGCACTTATTGTGAGAGCACCAACATGTCCTGATTATTCTGTCTGCTTCTGGCTGGGGGCACAGTTGAAGAATGCTTACCTTACCTTTGTTTTCTTGACCTTTTTTCATTATCAGCCCTAAACCATCCAGCTTCACACTTGTCACCATGCACCATAGGCTATTATTGATTTATTTAATCAGATATCTACACATCCTTCCATTTGTGTCCACTTTTATGCTTTGAGTGAAGAAAATTGACAATCACTTGATGAGTTTCAACTAAACTCGAAAAAAATGAACAAAATTATTGGAATTTCTTGCATTTGGATTTACTAGGAGATCAAGAGTGTCTCATTATTATTATTATGTGCAACATTTGTGATATTACAGGGAAAAACACAATGTTACATAAAGCATATGTACATACTGTATTGTACATTTTAAAAACTGCACACCTCTCTTGGCATCCCAGTCCGACACTGTATGTATTGTGTTGTACATTTTGAAAACTATATATAGCATTCACCCGCGCTGTCTACATTACATAAGCAAAAAATAAATGTGTGTAGTAAAGTGGATATAAGTTCAAAAAGCACTTACTCATTAGATCATCGTTGATGATGAGGTAGATTTTCTGATAAGCCCTTATAGGTGCTGGTAGAATCTTTTTAAAGGATAAGAGAGAGAGGGAGAGAGAAAAAAAAAAAAAGCTGGTGCTTTTATGTTAATCAAATAAATATAGTAGAATGGTGAGATATAGAATTTCTACTTTCTTCTCACTTAGGTACTGAATGGCAATATGCGGTAGGGGACCGTGATTCTTTTGTGTCCACAATTATTACTGGTGTCGTGATGGCTAAAAGTGCTTTTTCCAAGGCTGAACGGTTCCTCCCGCTTAGAAGGATATACACCCTATTACAAGTGTGATTCTAAATGTCTGTGATCCAGTTCTCACAGGGTTAAGTATACTTACTACTGATAACGTCAGGAGTGAAGCAAGGTTTCGTTGGTGGTGAGTATGTAAGTTACCGTCAGGTGGTGTTTGAAGTAGGGTACTTTAAATAGAGACAGTTACCCGTGCATTAAAAAATAAATAAAAATGAGTGGCAATCTTCCTCCAGTGAGACAGTTAATAGTACTGATATATCGCGGCTTATGCATGCATATGTAATTGGGCTGTACTCACTGTCTCGCTGGTATAGAGAGGAGCAGTTCCGAGGAATGTGTGTTGCCGCTGTACCGCTGCCGTAGCAGGATGGTGGGTTAGAACGATAGATGCGGCAAGAGCCACAAGACCGCGAAACCTCGCATGCCCCGGCCGGAAGCAACGCTGAGGTAGTGGTCGGAGAGGTGGGCGGAGCTACAGGTGACGTCACCAAGCTACGGGGCCAGAAAGAGCAGGTGTGCTAGAGCACCTAACAAACCAATGCATTTCAAGGGCTCTAGCCCTCTTCATCAGGGTTATTGCTGCTCCCAAGTTTGTCTGCTCTTATATAGCGGCGTGCCCTCCCCTCCTGTGTGTAATTATTGGCGGCACTTGTTCAATTAAAGAATCGCACCTGCATAAAATAATTGGTTTGCACCTTTAAAGGAAAGTTACTGGTGTGTGTTTATTTTCCATTGAATATGGATCTTAATTCAATTGCCTACTAATTGGAGCTGAGATACATAATAATCTAAAACTTGAAATTGCTAAAAGGTCAATACTTTATTAGTCTTCAATAGTTAAAAGGTTGAAAAATGTTAAAATGGGGTTCAGTCTCTCAACCAGGCCAACTAAATGCAGCCGAGAGACAAAAAAAAACCATTGGCCCAACACCAATCTAGAAATGAAATAATGCATATGTCAAGAAAAACAATGATATATAAAACCCACACAAACCCCAGTCCATCCACACTCCAGGAACAGATAGGCAAATTACCTATAATCACCCAGTTCCATTCCGGATATAGAAGGTTTAATAACATAATCCGGAAACACTGGCCTATATTACAAGGCGATAAACACATTGGGGATTTATTACCGAAAAATCCAAGGCTCGTGTACACCAAAGCACAAAATTTGGGTCTCTTACTTGCCCCCACTACTAAACCAGTACTATCTAATTCCATAAATACGAATAAAGTGCCAACTACCAGAATGATAGGTTTCAGATCATGCGGCAGATGCTTTTGCTGCAAACATACAAAATGTGGCAGGAAAATTTACACATCTTTTACAGATACAAATAATGTGCATAAACATCCCATCAAGTCTAACATCACATGTGACTCTGTAGGGGTCATCTACATCCTTCGTTGTCCATGTGAGAAAATCTATGTTGGTCGAACCAAAAGACCCCTAAAAGTCCGCATAAAGGAACATCTGGATAATATCGGGAAGGGCTTCACAGGGCATCCCTTATCTCGACACTTTCAGGAGAAACACAAGAAATCATGTGAGGGTATCTCCTTTTATGGTATTCAAACCGTACCCAAGAATCCAAGGGGTGGCAATTACATTAAAATCATGTCAAGAATAGAATCAAAATGGATTTTCTCCCTGGACAACCTGGCACCCAAGGGGTTGAACAAGGAAATTGAACTCTATGCCTTTTTTTAGACACGATATCAAACTAAATTCCATCCCTCAGGATACTAACTGTAATAGCTTTCAATACAGCAAAGTATAATCTAGTCAACAGGTGAGCATCCCATGTTAACACCATAAATTGGTAACTACATATAGAGACAGACGTCTAACAAGTGTCAGAGGGATCTAACTTTTTAAAACATATTTTATGTATCTTTTAATGTTTGTGCATTTTATTTCTCTATTTATACTATTATGGTATATCTTTTTTTTTTTTTTTGTCTCTCGGCTGCATTTAGTTGGCCTGGTTGAGAGACTGAACCCCATTTTAACATTTTTCAACCTTTTAACTATTGAAGAGTAATAAAGTATTGACCTTTTAGCAATTTCAAGTTTTAGATTATTATGTATCTCAGCTCCAATTAGTAGGCAATTGAATTAAGATCCATATTCAAGCACATAAACACTCACCAGTAGCTTTCCTTTAAAGGTGCAAACCAATTATTTTATGCAGGTGCGATTCTTTAATTGAACAAGTGCCGCCAATAATTACACACAGGAGGGGAGGGCACGCCGCTATATAAGAGCAGACAAACTTGGGAGCAGCAATAACCCTGATGAAGAGGGATAGAGCCCTTGAAATGCATTGGTTTGTTAGCTGCTCTAGCACACCTGCTCTTTCTGGCCCCGTAGCTTGGTGACGTCACCTGTAGCTCCGCCCACGTCTCCGACCGCTACCTCAGCATTGCTTCCGGCCGGGGCATGCGAGGTTTCGCGGTCTTGTGGCTCTTGCCGCATCTATTGTTCTAACCCACCGTCCTGCTACGGCGGCGGTAGAGCGGCAACACACATTCCTCGGAACTGCTCCTCTCTATACCTGCGAGACAGTGAGTACAGCCCAATTACATATGCATGCATAAGCCGTGATATATCAGTACTATTAACTGTCTCACTGGAGGAAGATTGCCACTAATTTTTTTTTTTTAATGCACGGGTAACTGTCTCTATTTAAAGTACCCTACTTCAAACACCACCTGACGGTAACTTACATACTCACCACCAACGAAACCTTGCTTCACTCCTGACGTTATCAGTAGTAAGTATACTTAACCCTGTGAGAACTGGATCACAGACATTTAGAATCACACTTGTAAAAGGGTGTATATCCTTCTAAGCAGGAGGAGCCGTTCAGCCTTGGAAAAAGCACTTTTAGCCATCACGACACCAGTAATAATTGTGGACACAAAAGAATCATGGTCCCCTACCGCATATTGCCATTCAGTACCTAAGTGAGTAGAAAGTAGAAATTCTACAAGTATCTATACTACTTATCTAACAGGTCCACACAGAACCTGTTGTATTTACCAGCAGCATTCTACAGTAAGCAATTGTCTCTTCACCAGCAACTGCCTGTAGCGCCAGTGTTTCCCCTTTTTTTCTTTTGAATTTACATTTTGAAAACTGCACACCTCTGCCTTATTGTTGGATAATTGGGAATGTGACAATTGGGATAAGTTTAAAATCTCATTATCATGTATTTTTAAATTCCATCCCAGCCAGTTTCTATGAGATCTACATTTCAACAGGGCAGGTACAGTATTGTTTGATGCCTATCTGAATAACTTCAATTTTATAACTTGAAGTGATCACAGTAGTTTCTTCTTAAAATGAAATAAAGTTTCAGTGTCAGCTTTAGTACATATTTTGTAAAAACTGATGAGATTTTATCTACCTTGAATGTGTTGTTAGAAATATATACAGTTTATCCGAAACGCCGATTCTACTAAAAGATGCCAGTTACTACCCAAGAGATGTAATTTATGAAGTAATAAAGCTATTATGGATGTGCACTTAGTTAGAATTAACTCCCTAGCGTAGTAAAGGTACAGTCAGGGGTGGGATGCCGATGGCTTTTCCTGGTTAAAAAAAACACGCTGGTCTAAAGAAGGGAAATAAATGTTATGGGATCGTCTACTTCCACAGAAGCCTGGCTCAAAAATGCAGGCCTTCGCTGGGGACTACACAGTGAGTGGAGATAGTGGTAGTGGCAGAAGAACGTTACCAGGTGATTATTCTTTACTGAGGGGGCATTTTGGGGCATTTTAATTAAGAAAGCACATTGAAGTGCAGCTTACTGGATTTAAAAGTTTATTCTGCCTCTGAAAACAGCTGACATGTACAACATTCGCTGTATGGTCAGCAGAGTAAAGCTATGTGCACACATTCAGATTTTTCTGCTGCAAATACTGATGTGTTGGCAGGAAAAGCGCGGAGTAAAATATGTCCGCTCTTGCCATGTTTTAATAATGCATTTTTTAAGCATTTTTTCCCCATTAATTTAAATGGGTGAAAAACGTTGGAAAAAATGCTAAAAGAATTGACATGCTACAAATATTGCTTTGCTGGGATAGTAAAACGCAGCATTTTTTCAAACAAAAATACGCTGATAAAACCAAAGGAAAATGCGACGCTTGAACATAGCCTTATGATTGGTGGTTGCATTCTTGATTATGGAACAACTTCCAGCACACTCTTAACATTGCTCAGGTTATACTTGGCACTGAATTTTCACAAATTACAAACTGCATTTACCTGTCTATGTACAGTAATTAATCTCTGAACAGAGCATGTTTCTGGTGGTGCATTTGTGTGATAGACATCCTTATGGTGCTGCACTTATTTTAAGAGGTCTGGTAGATATTTAACTATTACATACAGTAATATTTACGTGCATTCTACATAATATACAGTGTATTTGGAATGTTGTAGCTTTATTCAGTTATAGATGAAGTAGTAATTTTTTTTGCAAAGTCCTACACCACCTACGCACTATAACTACATTTTAATCATTAAAGCAGGGAACCTCTTCTTAAAATGTGTTTCCCATCCCTGGTACAATATACAGTATATGGAGAAAAGTATTGGGACATGTACTCTTAATTATAGAAGTCAAATTTTTCATTTAGCTGCATTACAACAGATGTATAAAATCAAGCTAACCGTGTTGTCCACCTTTAAAAAGATTTATGAAGGAATAGGTCACTTTAAAAAGCTCATTGAATCCGATTGTAGAACTGTCATAGAATACCACCTTTGGAATAAGTCAGTTTGTGAAGATTCTTCCCTTATAAATATAACTGTGAGTGTTGTTATTGAAAAGATTAAGTTTTTCAGAAGAAAAGCAACTCAGCCATGAAGTGGCATTCTCATAAAATTGTCTTAGATTGAGAAATTCTAGAAGAATGTTACCTACCTCACTGCATTGTGTCCAATCCAAATGTTTGGTAGAGAAAAAATAATACTATAGGGTTGTCTTTCAGGGATTAGCCTAGGCCTTTAGTTCTATTAAAGATAATTCTTAATGTTTCAGTATACCAAGACATATTAGATGATTGTATGCTTCCAACTTTGTAAGAACAGTTTATGGAAGGTCCTGTTCTATTCAAGTGTCACTGTACCCCAATACACAAAGTAGATCCACGAAGGCTTTGAGTTTGATGAGGAAGAACTTGACTGCCTCATATAGGGCCATGAAATCAACCCCTTTGACAACGTGTGGGATGAACTGGAACCAAGACTGTGAACCAGGCCTTCTTGTTCAACATCCCTGTCTGACCTCACAAATACTTTTGCTTATGAATAGACAAATATTCCCCCAAACAAACTCCAGAATCTTGTAGAAAGCCTAACTGTTATAGCTGGATCAACAACATATTAAAAGGATTGTCCACTTCTGAACAACCAATACCTAACAACAGTGCACACTCACCTCCAACAACAGTGCCATTACAGTGATGTTGGCACCACTGTCCCAGGAGAGCGATATGACTTGTTGTGTCACGTGAAGACTGCAGACAATGAGGGGCCACTCGTAAGCTGCAGCCTTTACTATTTTTGGCACACATTTGCCCTGATGGAATATTAATGCAGCCATATGACACCACAGGTCATGCTCTATAAACAGCATCACCATATCATTGGAACTGTGATGCTGCAGGAAGTGAGTGCGGATCATTTTTATTAAAACTAGGGTCTATAACTTATTAAGCTACCGTTTCTACAGTAGTGGATAACACTTTTAGGCCACATCCACATGTTCAGAATTTGGTAAGTTTTTTTACATCAGTATTTGTAAGCCAAAATCTGGAATGGTTGAAAAATGCAGAAGTGGTGACGTGCCTCTATTACACTTTTTCCTCTAATTGTTGCACTCCTGCTTTTGGCTTACAATTAGTGAGGTAAAATACTGAACGTGTGAACGTGGCTTTAAAGCGGTTGTCCAGTGAAAACAATTTATAACTTGTCTGCAGAATTGGTGGTAAATTATTATCTAGTAAGTGAGAAACTGTTGAGACCCCAGCAGAATGGGGAATTTGTATCCCCCCTATGGGGCACTTTGCCCCATTACTAGATAGACTGGCTAGTCAGATGCCCAATTGCCACACCTTTCATTGTCTACAGGCCTGCTAGAAAAATCAGAGCACATATCTCGTCAGCCCCATAGGGAATTAACAGAAGTGGTTGAGAATGTGTACTGCTACTCCATTATAATGAAAACAATAATACTAGAATAGTTTTCATAATTGTAAAGACCATCAAAGTAAAGGCCCTATACCCCCAGAGGAAGCCCATGAGAAGCGTGCATTGGGGTTGCTGACTGAATTATCCTAGTGTGAGACTAAGGATAAGAATTTGGATTAAACTACATATTTTACCCTGAATACATGCATAGGTGCGCTGGTTGGGATTTTTTCATATTACAGACTCGAAGATTCGAGTAAGCCTTACTTAGATCAAAAGTACTTTTTTCCAGTGACACCATGCATATTATTAAAATCATATGAAATTCTATAGCACTGGCACTTTATGATTGGTATTTTGTGCTATTATAGTAATTTCCCACGGTTAATTTCCAATGTCCACCATACTTTTTTTCTAGGATGACCTATTCCCCTTTTTTCTGATTTGAGCCCTCCACCTGACCTTGTCTTCATATGTACAATACAGTATAATGTACATGTTTATATATACCTGTCTTGATATGTGTTTTTTGAATAAAGCTTTGTAAAAAAATTTAAATGGACCTTTACTCTGTGTTTTTGCTGTTTGAAATACTCCATTATAACGTTGATAAAAGTTCCCTGTTCTGCAGGTTGGTGAGGGTCCCAGCATGAGGCCCCCCACCTACCCCAATCATTAAGTTATCACTTAAGCCCCCGTCACACTAAGCGAGGTCGCTAGCGAGATCGCTGCTGAGTCACAAGTTTTGTGACGCAACAGCGACCTCAGTAGCGATCTCGCTATGTTTGACACGTAGCAGCGACCAGGCCCCTGCTGTGAGATCGCTGGTCGTGTCGGAATGGCCTGGACCTTTTTTTGATCGTTGAGGTCCCGCTGGGTAGCACACATCGCTGTGTTTGACACCTTACCAATGACCTCATTGACTACAACGTCACACAGGACGTCCCTCATCGAGGTCTGAATCGTCATAATAGCTGCCATGTGACAGGGTCACAACGACCAACGACATCGTTGTACAGGTCGCTACAGGTCGCCGCATCGCTGCTGCGTCTTTGGGAAGATCTCACTGTTTGACATCTCACCAGCGACCTCATAGCGACGCAGCAACGATCCCTGACAGGTCGTATCGTTGTCGGGATCGCTTTAGCGTCGCTAAGTGTGACGGGGCCTTTATGCTGTGGATGGGCTATAATTTGTGTTCTCAGGCCTCTTTAATGCAAATGGGTTTAGCAATTAAAAGTACTGCTGACACATTTGCAAGGATGCAGACTTAGAAAGCACAATAACATATGAACAGCATTTAATACATAGTATGTCTAATTTATGTTACATAGTTAATTTACATATAATTTTCATGTTTGAAAGGTTACACATTCACTTGCCTTTACGTCTCCATAATGACACCATATCAGACCTATAATCCTTCCCACTGTCGTTTTTTAACAACTCAATAAAAATAACTTATTATGGGAATAAACCTGCTGTAAATCTGACATTTATAGTAACAAAGCAAATGTTTCATTCTTTTCTAGTTTGCAAAATGCCAAGGAAGCTTAGCTTGTGATATCTAAATATCATTCAAGCAATTCAGACGCATTGTATAAAAAGTGAAAATGTCACAACTCACAAGTGGATATTAAACTGAAGCGATTTCAAAAGATATGGAAGTGTAATGAAGTCTGCAATTCGATTAATCATTTCTGCAAATTACAATTTTAAATACACCCATAAATTTAAACTCACATTTGTCAGCATTTGCTGAGCCTTTTAATGACTTTGTCTTAGCTAATAAGGTTAAAATTTACAAAGCAGTAATAATGGAGCTTACGTTGTTGAAATATGCCACTAGTCCATCTGTTCCATCCACTTGGATATAATCCAATTTTTGGCATTGTAAGGTCTTGGAAACGAGAAACACCTTAACGTAGCTTCTAGGTACACATGAATTGGCCAATTTATGCGCTATGAGGAAGCATAGGTAAAAAATACTGAAGAAACAACTACTTGCATACCTACCATTCATGAAGGTGGTGGCTGCCTTGTATTACAAAAAAAAAATGAAAAGGTACTTGGCACTCTAAAATAAAAATGATATTTCAGATTTTATCGGCAGACAATACAAAAAAAACTGTAATGATGCAACATTTCAATCCCTATAATTGGACCTTCATCAGATTCAGATTTCTGCAGGATAATCAGGGAACCCATGTAGAAAAAAAATCAATGGAGATAAACAACCATAGTCGCAATATGTATGGCTCCATACATATTTTGACAACGGTTGCTTGCCTCCAGTGCTTTTTTACTATATGTGTCCCCTAATTATCCTGCAGCAAGCCGTTACTGATAAAGGTCCAATAATAGATAATGAAATGTTATATCATTACAGCTTTGTTTGGATTGCCTGCCAATAAAATCTGAAATATGATTTTCAATTTAGAGTGCCAAGTACCTTTTCATTTTTTTGCTATTGGATGTAGAACCCTTCTTGAGCAACCCTATCTAATGGGAGTGCCATATTTTTAAGTCTGTCAGAGGTTGAAAAAGGCTACCTCGGACAAACTTGGCACAAGCCACTGTGTCTGGCAAATTCCAATGAAACCCGACCTTCACTCTTTAACCCCTGTAAAGGAATCTGGTCTTACAACAGGGTCGAGGTGATTGCTTTCATAGAAGGGTTGCCATCCTAAACTGTGAACCAGAGGCAGGGAGAGTTGACAAACAGGGTGAATGCCGGGAAGCCTTGTCAAGGACAAAATCAGGAGACAAGCTGGTAGTCAAAATACAAGCTATAACATGTGGAAATACAAAACAGACCAAATTACCTAAGTCAGAGAGCTTAGGTCACTAGCTGAACACTAATAACTGACAGTTACAGTCAGTCTGCTTGGGCTTACATATAAGGGAGGCCTACCCATGACTCCCAACATAGACCCAAATACTAGAGATGAGCGAACTTGTTCAGAAAATGTTTGCCAATCTCAAATTCGTCTGGAACGTAACACATACACATTCATGTTCGGTTTCCTGAGCATTTTTACTCAAAGTTGGCAAAATTCGGTCATAGATCGATAAATGATTGCGTTTCCACTAATTCTTTTGTTTAGACTTTGACTTGGATATTGGTTCTGTATGATAAGCAAGGGGATGTGTTTTATGAGGAGAGGGAGTGTGTATAGGTCAAACAAGCAGCGGAGTATAATTTGTTTTAATTATGTTAATGTGTGTACACTCCAGCAGCCAATAAGGGTACAGAAACCATCCACAACATTCAGACACAAGGGCTTCTGTCACTGGCTGCCAAAGTCAAATCTCCCTCTCCATATAAAAACTGCACATGTTTTGCTGGTGACATTTTCTCAGTGTAACAGCACAAAGAGGATTTTCCTGCTGCTGCAAATTGTCATATAGTTAGATAGGATCCTGCTCTGTGTGAAATCAACCTTCCAGCATCTAACTAGTTTATGCTAATAGTGTAGTGCAGGTAGAAGTCCACATTTCCTACTCAAAATCATTTGGGCTAATACTGTGTTGCAGTCAGGACCCAGGAGGCCCCATTAGCTAATTAAAATTGTTAGGGCTAATATTCAAGTTCAGCTAGGAGGCCACATTTGCTAATCAAAATCATTAGGGCACATATTGGAGTGCAGCCTGGAGGCCCCATTTGTTAATCTAAATCATTAGGGCTAATATTGGGGTGCAGGCACCAGGCCACATTTGCAAATCAAAATTGATAGGGCTTATATTGTTGTCCTGGCACACTATCTCAGAAAATAGATACTGATTGTTCAGTTAGTGATAGGTGACTGAGGGAAAGGGTATATCTAAAATGAGTGGGAAAAAGTGAGGTCATGGTGGAAAAATAGGCTTGGTGTTTGACAGGTATGTGGGTTAGGTGGTAATGTTACTGAAAGCTCTACTGAACAAACACCGTCTCATCATATCCAAAGACAACTGACAATATCTGTTACTGGATGGGCTATTCGACTCCCTTTCTCTTGGCATCTTCACAACTGTACATCTTGTAGAGGAGGGTCAGAAAGAGCAAGTGCTCCAGTGGATGGCAAGTGCTGCATCAAGTGGCTTCTCCTTCTCTTCCTCCACCTTAACATCACGCACAGTACAATCCTCACAGGTAGCACCCAAATTACCCTTGCGTCACAACTTTCCAACCACCTAACAAATGGGCCAGTGTGCAGAGGTGTTCACACATTCTATTCCATGGATATCAGAAGTCTGCTCCAAAGATTCACGGAATCCAGAGGAGGAAGGCATCTGTACCGATGGCAAAAAATTTTTCCTGTTGGATCCATGGCTGGATGAAGTAGAGTCTGAGCAAAATTCAGACTGTCATCACCAGATGTTAACCCCCAGGGTGGAGATGATACTTATGTCACTTAGATACCTGAGGCGCATGTGCACTGTACTGTGCTATCAGGGCAGAAAGAGGAGGAGGGTGACTCTCAGGGTGAGGAGTGGGAGAACAGAGAGGATGGCAATGAGGTTGCAGATCCCCTTGGTGTAAACCCAGAGACACGCAGCTCAGAGAAGCTCAGCAGAGGAGGTGGAGGAGATGGAAGAAGAGGAGGTTACATTGCAGCTTGCTACACAGACACGAAATGATGCAACCACGACAAGCACAGAATCCTCAGCCACAATTGTGGCTGTTACCAGCAACAGTCGCAAGTCTGCAGATCGCAGGAGCGGCAAGGGTTGCCTAGCCCGTACTTTTTTTTTGAGACCACAAAGGATGACCCAAATCACATTATCTGTCAATTTTGCAGAAAACGACTCAGTAGAGTCACACCATGCTAAAATGAGGACTAGCGGACCTCACAACCACCGGCTGTCCCATGAACCACATCTGCTGCTTCTTCCTCCTCTGTCACATGGCAAATGCTTTCACACAGGTCTCCAGCATCAGCACCTCCACTTCTTTACCCACTATGATTGGGGTGATTGAGAGCCTGTCAGTTGTTACGGAAGTGGAGATGCTTGCTCTTTTTGTTTCACTAAGCACACCACATCTTTCTCAATCTACCAATCTCCACCTGCACCTCACTCACAGTCCAGCAGTTTGTCCCTCTCAGCACATCAGCCAGCCCTCGGTCCCGCAGTTGTGGTCACGTAAAAGAATGTTTCCTCCTACACATGGCTGTTGCAGTACCCCAGTACCAATTGCCAAGTCACCATTACTTTTCTAAGAAAGCTGTGTCTGAGCTACACCAGCATGTCGCAGAAAACATCACCAGTTCCCTGAAAATATCAGTGTCCACCTAGGTGCATTTTACCACTAACACCTGGATGAGCAAACATGGGCAGGGACGTTACATCTAACTGACTGGGCACTGGGTGACTCTCAAGGCTGTGGGGGCAGGTGGGCAGGGGGCTGCTCCACAAGTCTTGGAATCCCCAAGGCTTGCAGGACAAACTTCTGTACCTAACACTTCCTCCACTGCTTCTGACTCCTCCACCTCCTCTAAGGCCTCCACCTATGCCCTCAACCTATACCTTAATGATACACATGTTCCAAAAGTGCATAGAGAATGCCCGCACCTCCATACTGCACAGCCAGTGCTCACCAAAATCAGTCACTGTTTAAATTAATATGCATTGGAGATCAGTCATACGAGCAGGCTTTTCTGGGACTAAGTCCTGCTTTGCACACACTGAGCATGCCCAGGGTAAGATCTCTCAGTGGAGATCAAGGGTCACATGCTCAGGTACTGCAGCCAAATCTATTGGTCCTTCTAGGAAGGTCCTGTAGGTGCGCAGGCTCTGTAGCAGCCTCTCATTGGTCCTTCTAGGAAGGTCCTGTACGTGCTGCAGCTATTTAAGGCTCGCATGGCCGCATGGCCATGTGCTAGCATCTTCCTAAGTTATATGCTTTGCGCCAGTGTGGTCATGTGTTTGTATGTGTTCAGGGACCCGGCTGAAATAAGCCCCTAGAATGCTGGCACCTCCGGCGAGGAGTTTTGTGTGCATGCATGACCACTGACTGCTCTCATTTGGGTAGTTAGCCTGTGCCTCTGTGAAAGTCTAACAGGGCACAGAGCTTTGCTTTCTCGGCCTCTCTGTGAAGCTAACAGAGCTGGTTCATACCACCATATTGTGCCGCCAATTACTTAGCAGCAGGTTCTTTCCTGCACGGTGGATCCCGGGTTACGAACGCACCAATCCCATCTAATAAATATATTTGGTGCGTTCCGCCAACCCTAACAGTATACTAGCACCAGGATCTGGCTAAGTAATGGCAGATGAACAGCGATTGCAGGGGTACATCCAGCTGCTGGAGGGCCGGTTGACATCTCTTGAGTGTACAACCTCGGCGGTGGATGTTACCGCAATAGCTGTTCAGGCTGCTAGCGTGGCTGCAGCAGCTTTACCCACTGCCACCTCTGTTCTGACCTTATCTCACCTCCCATTGCCTGAGAGATACTCTGGGGACAGTAAGTCCTGTAGGGGTTTCATGTGCCAGTGTGGTATACACCTCGAGCTCCTGGCTGCACGTTTTCCCACAGAGCGGGCAAAGGTGGGATTCATAATCTCTCTCTTGTCGGATAGGGCGTTGGAGTGGGCTACGCCGCTGTGGGAGCGCAACGATCATGTGGTGCAGCGTGTTCCTCAGTTTCTGGACACTCTGAAACAGGTCTTTGTAGGACCTCAAGTCACCCATGATACAGCGCTCCAACTGCTGGCTTTGACTCAGGGTTCAACCATGGTCAGCCATTTTGCGGTTCTCCTCCGGACATTAGCGTCTGAGTTGGAATTGCCAGATAAAACCCTCATTCCCGTATTTTGGAGGGGGCTGGCTGACCATGTGAAGGACGATTTGGCTACTAGGGAGATTCCTGCCACACTGGAGGAGCTCATAGATGTATCAACTCGCATAGACCTTTGTTTTCACGAGCGAAGGTTGGAGCGAGCCCAGTGTAGGCAGAGGTTTCGGCTGGCTCCCACCTTCGCCAGACCTCTGGAGTCTCCAGTCCAGGCATCCGAGTCACATGAGGCCATAGAGGTGACACGAGCGGGATCCAAGTCCCAGTCCGCTCGCGCACATAAGGTCTGTCATGTTTGCCGGCAGTCAGGACATCTTGCCTCCAAGTGACCTCAGAGGTCGGGGAAACGTCAGCGTCTAGTGGCAGTTACACTAGACATGGCGACGTTTGCCTCAAAGTTGTCCTTCAAGGGGACAATTACCTTAGGCCCATCCACTCTTATGGTAGAGTTATGCATGGACTCTGGGGCGGAGGGTAATTTTATGTCATCCGCTTTCACCCAGCATCACGCAATACCCCTGGTTATGCTCGCCAAACCAGTAACCGTTCGAGTGGTAAATGGGTCGACACTACCCTCACAGATTACCCACCAAACCATTCCTATCACACTTTCTGTGTCTCCATCACATCAGGAGATTATCTCCCTATTAGTCATTCCTGAGGGAATTGATGAGGTCCTGTTGGGGATACCATGGTTACGCTATCATTCTCCTCATATAGAGTGGTCCTCAGGGAGAATTTGGGGATGGAGTAAATCCTGCGAGGGTAGATGTCAGAGGGAGTGCGCTCAGGTTGCTACAACACGGGTACCTGCAGATCTTTCCTCTCTCCCCAAGCACTATTGGCTCTATGCAGATGTGTTCTCCAAAAGGGCTGCGGAGACCCTTCCGCCTCACTGCCCCTATGACTGTCCTATTGACCTCTTGCCTGGTGCTGAGCCTCCCTGTGGTCAAGTCTATCCGTTATCTCTCCCAGAGATGGAGGCAATGTCTCAGTACATCCAAGAGAATCTGGCAAGAGGATTCATTAGGAAGTCAGTGTCACCTGCAGGGGCTGGGTTCTTCTTCGTACAGAAGAAGACTGGAGATTTACGTCCATGCATAGACTACAGGGGTCTTAACGCCATCACCATTAAGAACAAGTACCCATTACCCCTGATATCTGAGCTTTTTGATAGGCTACGGGGAGCAAGGGTATTTACAAAATTAGATCTGCGGGGTGCCTATAACCTGATTCGCATCCGTGAGGGGGACGAATGGAAGATGGCTTTTAACACCAGGGATGGGCACTATGAATACCTGGTGATGCCCTTCAGGCTCTGTAATTCTCCAGCCATTTTCCAAGACTTTGTGAACGACATTTTCTGGGATATGCTCACCACCTCGGTCGAAGTCTATCTGGATGATATTCTCATCTACTCTCCAGATATTGACTCCCATCGGAGAGATGTTCGCAAAGTCTTCGACCGCTTACGGGCAAACTCCCTCTACGCCAAGTTGGAGAAGTGTGTGTTTGAGCAGGAGTCCTTGCCTTTCCTTGGTTATATCTTCTCTGCCCAGGGTTTGGCTATGGATCCTGCCAAGCTACAGGCTGTGATGGACTGGCAGGAACCCCATTCTCTTAAAGCAGTGCAGCGCTTTATGGGGTTCATTAACTACTATCGCCAGTTCATTCCACACTTCTCAACTTTGGTAGCACCCTTGGTAGCCCTCACCAAGAAGGGAGCAAGTCCCAAGTTGTGGTCAGTGGAGGTCTCCAAGGCCTTTCTCTTTATTAAGTCACACTTCGCTAGCGCTCCCATCCTACATCGCCCTGATGTAGATAAGCCATTTATTATGGAGGTGGATGCCTCATCCGTTGGTGCTGGAGCAGTCCTTTTCCAAAAGGATGCTCAAGGTCAGAAGCATCCTTGCTTCTTCTTCTCCAAGACCTTCACACCAGCGGAGAGGAATTATTCCATCGGGGACAGGGAGTTGCTAGCCATGAAGTTGGCTTTTTCAGAGTGGAGACACCTCTTGGAGGGAGCTCGCTTACCCTTCCAAGTGTTCACTGACCACAAGAACTTGGTATATATACAGACGGCCCAGCGGCTGAATTCTCACCAGGCTAGATGGTACCTGTTCTTCTCCCGGTTCCATTTTACTCTCCATTTTTTCTCTGGGGAGAAGAACATTTGTGCCGACGCTCTCTCCCGCTCTGTAGTGTCATCTGAGGAGGAGGAGGAGGAGCCTCGGGCTTATTGACCCTTCTGAGAGCCTGAGAACTGTGGCTCCGGTTTCGCTAGAGTCCGTGCCCCCGGGCAAGACTTTCATAACAGCGAATTTATGACCGGAGGTTCTCTCTTGGGCTCACTCATCCAGAGTGGGTGGATATTTTGGGACCAAGAGGACATCTGAGCTTTCGGCGAGGATGTACTGGTAGCCGCATATGGCCCGTGACGTCGGGGACTATATTCGGGCGTGTGTCTCCTGCACCCAGAATCAGTCTCCTCGGCAACGGCCTGCTGGGTTACTTTACCCCATGCCGGTGGCAGACAGGCCCTGGGAGATGGTCGGGATGGACTTCGTGGTGGGCTTACCCAAGTCTCGTAGCTGCACCGTTATCTGGGTAGTCAACGATCATTTTTCTAAGATGGTGCATTTGGTGCCGCTTCCACGGTTACCTTCTGCACAGGGCCTTGGCGGTGTTGTTCATAAAACATATTTTCCGCTTACATGGAATGCCTGATAAAATTGTCAGTGACCGGGGTCCCCAGTTTGCGTCTCGGTTTTGGAGAGAGCTCTGCCGTTTACTCAGCATAGAGCTGAATCTCTCCTCTCCATATCATCCTGAGATGAATGGGTTGGTAGAGAGAACCAACCAGACTCTGGTGACATACTTGCGACATTTTGTCTCTGCTAGGCAGGATGACTGGGCATCTTTGCTACCTTGGGCGGAATTTGCCTTGAACAACGCCGTAGCCGATTCCACTGGTCAGACTCCTTTTCTCCTTAATTACAGCTAGCATCCGCGTGTCCCTGTTCCCATGCCCGTGTCATCCACCGATTCTAGGGTGGCAGACTGGGCGGTGGAGGCACGTGACATCTGGGACAGCACACAGGATGCCATCCGGGCCTCCAAGGAGAGAACGAGGGTTTCGGCTGATACACACCGGCGCCCCGCTCCGACCATTGCTCCTGGTGACTTAGTGTGGCTCTCTGCCCGTAACATCAGGCTGCGTGTGGAGTCCACTAAGTTTGCGCCTCATTACATTGGCCTGTTCAAGGTTCTGGAACAGGTCAACCCTGTGGTCTACCGTTTGGCTATTCCTCCACGCCTTGGTATCACCGATACTTTTCACGTTTCCCTCTTAATGCCCATTCATTTGTCCCGGTTTTCTGAGTCATCTGCCGGGACATCGGGTTCATCCACGGATGAGTTTGAGGTGAATGCTATAGTGGGGTGCAAGGTGGTACATGGCAAGAAATTTTATCAGGTGGACTGGAAGGGTCACGGTCCAGAGGATAGAACCTGGGAGCCTGTGGAGCACATTCGGGCTCCGCTGCTCATTGCAGCTTTTGAGCATAGCGAGGCTCAAGGAGGGGGGGCCCTAGGAGGGGGGGTAATGTTAGGAGTCGGGTTTCCTCTGCTGCACAGGGGGAATCTCGACCTGTGTCTGCTGCGGTCTCCCATTCTGCATTGGCTGCAGTGGAGCCTGCTCAGCGGAGACGTCGGTCCCAGCGTCTCACTATGACTGATACTGTGCAAAGGGTTACTGCTGCCTCTCCAGGCTCTGCTATTGTACCCTGCACTAATATGTAGTGAGCAGGCTTTTCTGGGACTAAGTCCTGCTTTGCACACAGTGAGCATGCCCAGGGTAAGATCTCTCAGTGGAGATCAAGGGTCACATGCTCAGGTACTGCAGCCAAATCTATTGGTCCTTCTAGGAAGGTCCTGTAGGTGCGCAGGCTCTGTAGCAGCCTCTCATTGGTCCTTCTAGGAAGGTCCTGTACGTGCTGCAGCTATTTAAGGCTCGCATGGCCGCACAGCAATGCGCTAGTATCTTCCTAATTTATATGCTTTGCGCCAGTGGGGTCATGTGTTTGTATGTGTTCAGGGACCCGGCTGAAATAAGCCCCTAAAATGCTGGCACCTCCGGCGAGGAGATTGTGTTTGTGTGTATTCAGGGACCTGGCTGAAATAAGCCCCTAGAACGCTGGCACCTCCGGTGAGGAGTTTTGTGTGCATGCATGACCACTGACTGCTCTCATTTGGGTAGTTAGCCTGTGCCTCTGTGAAAGTCTAACAGGGCACAGAGCTTTGCTTTCTCGGCCGCTCTGTGAAGCTAACAGTATTGGTTCATACCGCCATATTGTGCCGTCAATTACTTAGCAGCAGGTTCTTTCCTGCACGGTGGATCCCGGGTTGCGAACGCACCAATCCCATCTAATAAATATATTCGGTGCATTCCGCCAACCCCAACAGAGAGTTACCCTGCCACCAACATGCCATGGATTTGGATCTTATGGAAGCGCCTGACAGATGAGCTCCTTCTGCAACATGATGTCTGTATTGTTAAGATTAGAAATAGTGCTGACTACTGGGTTGCCATTCTATTAGATACATAGTACAAGAGTACATTTTGCCATATGCTTCCCCCCCCCGTAAAGAGATGTGTACATGCTTGAGTATCGGAACACACTTGTAGATAATCTTAAGAGTGGTTTTCCCCAAGACAGTAGTGAGGAACACAATGTGCAAAGCAGTTAAACACTTCCAACCTTGGGAACGTTGAGTCATCAATGCAAAAACATTAGTGTAAGTGGCAGAAGCAATTTCTGTGAGTTGTTTCACACTTTTTTTAGACCAGCCTTTGCAGCAGCAGAGCACAAGTTTGACACATTGTGAACTACTGGAGAGGATGCTGTAGGAGTATCTCAAGCTCAATATCAATGCCATCAGGGGGAATTTTGACTTTTTTTGCATTTTGGTCTTCAAAAATGGAAGAGTGGCATGAGCTTTCTTGTCACGCCTTCGAGGTTTTGTAAGGCCCAGCAGCCAGCGTTCTCTCAGAACGTGTGTTCAGCACTGCTGGTGGTGCCCTGACAGATAAGCACATCTGGCTGTCCCCTGAAAGTGTAGACAGCCTAACTTTCATCAAGATGATCCAATGACTTTTGCACCCCAGTCATACACTGGGCAGACTAGGTGATGGTGTAATTTTTAGTGTCATGCATTGATCTCACATTGCAATCTGTGACACCTTTGCTGTGGTTTCTGTGTCTGCTGTTTGCTACTGCTGCTGACATCACAAACATTTTTTATTTAAATTTTTAAATGTGGAGACTCCAAGTTGGGTCTCCATCTGGTGGGTTGCCTCTAGTGGAAAGGGTGTCATTGGCCCAATATACTATTACTACTCTGGGAAAATAGATGCCACTTTAGAGTTGTGTAACAATAATATTTTTAAATCTGGTGGGTTGCCTGTAATGGAAGGGATGGCAGAGGCCTAATTTTCTTTTTATACTCTGGAGAAATTGATGCCACTTGTGTGGTGGGTGGCAATAATTTTTTTAAGTGTTTTGACTCCAAGTTGGGTCTCTTTGTGTATTGCCTGTAGCAGTAGGGCTCCAAGACTGGCAGGCTTTCACTTACTTTCAGTGCACTACCTGTGTTACTATCCATAAATGTTTATAACATTTGTGGTCTAAGGCCGCTTTCACACTAGCATCGTGCACTGCACGTCGCTATGCATCGTTTTGCAGAAAAAACGCATCCTGCAAAAGTGCTTGCAGGATGTGTTTTTTCTCCATAGACTTTTATTAGCGACGCAGTGCGACGCATTGCCACACATCACAACCGTCGTGCGACGGTTGCGTCATGTTGCGTTGGACCGTCGCCACCAAAAAACGTTGCTTGTAATGTTTTTTGGTGCGTCGTCTGCAGCATTTCCGACCGCGCATGCGCGGCCGGAACTCCGCCCCTGCCTCCCCGCACCTCACAATGGGGCAGCGGATGCATTGGAAAACTGCATCCGCTGCCCCCGTTGTGCGACGCTTTCACAGCTAGCGTCGGTGCGCCGCAACGTCGGATAGCGACGCTAGTGTGAAAGTAGCCTAACAAGCTGATATTTGTTCCACCTGAGTGTGGCTGAGCAAAAAAAACAGTTTGAGCTGTTGTATGAGGTATCAGGGCTCCCAGCACAGCAGTCTTACACCGGTCCCTCACCCACCTCATCTTAACTAAAACTTAAATTCAAAGCTGTAAATGCTGATATCTCATGCATATGTAAACTTTTGAGCAAAAGTGTAATCAATTTTTGTGGAGCATGCATATCATGGCTCAGTTTTGAGATTCAATCCGGTGACCTTTTGCTGCTTGGTTGGTCTCCCTCTCTGCTGTGCTACAGTCCTTTTCTTCTCTGTCCACATGCTGATGGGCTTTATCTGTTCACCTTTCACTTACCTCACTTGCTGGCTATACTTCCATATAGATTTGTATTTGGAGTTCCAGATCTTCAGCTAGAGGATTACCTTGTCCGGTAAGCCCCAGTTGATTTTTCCTGCTGCAAATTAGTGAGTTTTCCACCCCAGCAACTTTCCCTTATTTTCTATGTCTGGGAGGTTTCACTTATTCTGATTGTTGTTTGATTCTCCTTATTGATATCTGTCTATACTTTGTGATCGTGTTTTAGTTTCTGACCCTAGGTTCTTATGTCTGCCTGCGTGCTTTCCTCTACCATTGTTGCTGCAGTTTTGGCAAAATCACTGTGTCAAGTGTTTACCGCAACAGAGAGGAGCCAAAATACCACACTGTCTGATTTCTCCTACTACTGCACTGATTAGAAACACTTCACCTTCATTTTAAACAGTGCAGCTTTCTTCCGGCAGTGCAGGTGTTAATCTGTTCAGTTGAGAGCTCCTGGAAGCTTACCTGTGTTGATGCTCTCAGCTGTTCAGTGTTGGCCACTCCCTCTCATATATATACTGGCCTTTTGCCAGCAGGCATTGCCAGAGTTAAATTCATGCTGCATCGTTCAGGAGTGGGAAGGGTTTTGCTGTTTGAGGAGATGTTTGGTGAATTTATATAAAGACTATTGCTTGGCTTTTATTTTATGCAAATCCTGTTCTTCTGTTACTTTGGTTTTTCCCTTCCTTCACTCTCTGGTGCTCCCCTCTAATGCTTGTGAGAGCATATTTGTATAATTGATATTTTCATTTATCTCTGTACATATTCCCTTGTTACTCTGGTTAGTGCATTTCCATACACCACTACTTTCCTCTTCCCTGGGTGGGGGAGTGAACAGACTTAGGGCAGACCCTACCCAGAGTTCAGCAGGATATGTGGCCCCGGCATCTTCATCATTAGAAGTAATCTGGGGAGCAGGGAAAGCAAGGGTGCTGTGAGTAGCTGTGGTGAAAATATGAAAACATGCTCAGTGGGTGAAATTTTTAATAAGATTCTGTGCTGGTACTCTGGACCACGCTCTGTTAGTGACATTTTTAAGAAGATTCTATTAGGGAACTCTGGCCCATGGTCTGTGGGTGAAATTGCTTCTGTGGAGGAAATGTGCAAGCATGCTATGTGGGAGAAATTTTTAACTAGACTGCCAGTAGCAAGCCTCACTGTGGACCACCAGCTCGATCGTAAATGATACTACTAGCTTTTCATTTACTTCCTATTTTACTATAATTGCCATGGTGAAATAACCACTTTAAATTATTTTCCTATCCACATTTGTTTGCAGGGCAACTTTTCCTGCTCGTACCCTATTAATTCTTCCTTTTGCAGCCCCCTAGCCCTTACTCTGACCATTTTACAGACATTTTAAAGCACTGAAGTTTGTGATCCCATTGACTTCTATGGGGTTCGGTGTCTGGGGTCTAGTTCAGGTCTTGAACTGGACTTTTTAAAAAGTCTGGCCAAACAGGGTGAACTCGAACATCCACGGGTTCGCTCATCACTAGAAAGGACATTATTGTAGGTAAACACCTATATACACAACTATAGGCCACCTGGACAGACTGAAGATATAAATGAACGCCCATGGGAGTGGAGTGAGGTGAATATTCATTTCTCTTAAGTAGCGGCACACGTGACCGCCAACAGCTGCAGGAAGACTCCGGCTGACACTGTGCTCGCTATTAAAGAGCAATGAATACTCACTGCTCTGCACGCACACAGTACCTGCATGACCGCACATGGAGTACTGTGTCCAGTTTTGGGCACCGGTGCTCAGGAAGGATATAATGGAACTAGAGAGAGTACAAAGGAGGGCAACAAAGTTAATAAAGGGGATGGGAGAACTACAATACCCAGATAGATTAGCGAAATTAGGATTATTTAGTCTAGAAAAAAGACGACTGAGGGGCGATCTAATAACCATGTATAAGTATATAAGGGGACAATACAAATATCTCGCTGAGTATCTGTTTATACCAAGGAAGGTGACGGGCACAAGGGGGCATTCTTTGCGTCTGGAGGAGAGAAGGTTTTTCCACCAACATAGAAGAGGATTATTTACTGTTAGGGCAGTGAGAATCTGGAATTGCTTGCCTGAGGAGGTGGTGATGGCGAACTCAGTCGAGGGGTTCAAGAGAGGCCTGGATGTCTTCCTGGAGCAGAACAATATTGTATCATACAATTATTAGGTTCTGTAGAAGGATGTAGATCTGGGGATTTATTATGATGGAATATAGGAATATAGGCTGAACTGGATGGACAAATGTCTTTTTTCGGCCTTACTAACTATGTTACTATGTTACTATGTTACTATGAGTATTCTGGCAGCTGCCTTTTGGCTTGCAAGCAGCAAATGATGTCCATGCATCTTATAGTCTGAAAAATACGGTAATTCCTCTCAACAGAGAGGAAATGGTTGAGAAAGTAAAGATGGCTGAGAATTTAGGAGGCAGCGGTAATACTATCCTCAAATTTTGGATTACAAGAGGAGTAAGACCTGTGAGTACTCAGATTTTAAGGTTGAACTTCCGAAAGGCAGATTTTAGTGAACTTAGAAAGATGGTCGGAAAGTTCTAATGGCTGAATGTTTTAAAGGAAAGAAATTTCTAAGAAGGATGGAAACTTGGTTAAACAAAATTCTTACTGCACAATCTGTAACAAAACCAAAAAGTAGAAAGAAATGGAAGCATTTAGAGAGACTAAGATGGATGAACACAGAATTTAAACACTTGCTAAAGAGGAAAAAAAGAAATTACATAAAATGGAAAGAGGGAGGCATATCTAAAGAAGAATATAATGCTGTTTGCAGAGAATGCAGGGCAAGTGTTAAATGAGTTCACGTTAGTAATGAAGTGAAGTTTGCAAGGGAGACCAAAAGCAATAAAAAAAGATTTTGGGGGGTGTCAAAGGCAAGAGAAAAGTCAAAGATAGTAGGATTGTACATTGTAGGATTTTTACAGAATGAAAAGGGTGAAGTGGTCAAAAATGATGTTGAGAAAGCCGAACTTTTAAATTTCTATTTTGCATTTGTGTTTTCTAAGAAAGCCAATGTAACATCA
The DNA here is from genome assembly GCF_051348905.1 of Ranitomeya variabilis. Taxonomy (NCBI): domain Eukaryota; kingdom Metazoa; phylum Chordata; class Amphibia; order Anura; family Dendrobatidae; genus Ranitomeya; species Ranitomeya variabilis. The sequence goes on from NC_135236.1 coordinate 315,494,366, forward strand.
ACTGATCATCACTGTGCTATCGAAGGAATAAAAGAATCCACACTATCTATAAACAGAGAGATGGTGAGGGAACATTTAGCTAATTTAAATTAATTGAAATCTCCTGGTCCAGATGAAATAGATCCTAGGCTACTGAAAGAGTTAGCAGAGTAAACTGCAGAACTACTTGCCATAATCTTCAAAAATTCCTAGAGAACAGTAGAAGTCCCGGAACATTTGAGAAGGGTAAATGTTGTCCCTATCTTCAAAAAGGAAAGAAGGTGGAGCCAGGAAATAACAAGCCAGTGAGCCATACTTCAATAAAATGAAAGATCTTTGAATACAGCATGCATGTAAGTACTTGGATAAAAATACAGTAATTAACCAGAGCCAGCATGAGTTTGTAAGAAACAAGTCATGCCAGACTAATATAATTTCCTTGTATGATGGAATTGCAGCGCCCCAGAGTCCTGGTCGTTGCAGTAATGTCGTTCTTCCACCAGGGGGAGTGATATTATATCTGATGGCAATAAAGGAGATCTTCCTACCAGGTATCACAAACCATACACCACACTTCACACTCCAGACCACCAGGGGGAGCCTTGCTCCTATCTACTAGGGCACTCCTCACAGAAGGGTAAAACTGGTGGGCTGGATAAAAAGTTAGAGAGAAGCTGGCTGGGCTTTTCCCAGGCAACACCTGTCAGGCAGACAGGGGGAAAGGAGGAACATTGGAGCTGCAGACAAAGGGCCCCTGGCAGGGGTGGGTGTTGTGAACTCTGTTTTCGGGCTCCCTCTTGTGGTCACAGGTGGTATTGTGTGAGTTTTGTTTTTGGGCTCCCACTGGTGGCTTTGTTTGTTATCCTGCGGATCTGTGGCTGATCAGCTGCCTCGTTATGCACTAGGGAGTTTCCTATTTAGCTCTGCTTCACCTCCACTTGTTGCCGGCTGTCGATGTATTCAGTGCTATTCTGATCTCCCCTGATTATCTTCGTTTTCAGTCTCTTCTGGAGAAGCTAAGTTTCTGTTTGATTATTTTTTGCTCATCAGTCTGCAATATGATTTCTGTGTATGATGAGTTTAGTTCAGCTTGCTAATATGTGAGTTCTTGCTGCTGTAAGCTCTGGGGGACGGAGTTGCTTCCCCCGCACCGTTAGTTGGTGCGGGGGCTCGAGCAATCTCTGTGTGGATATTTTGCTTAGGGTTTTCTATTGACCGCACAGCTCCCTTCCTATTTTCTGCTATCTAGTGTTAGCGGGCCTCATTTGCTAAATCTATTTCATCTCTGCGTTTGTGCTTTCCCCTTAACTCACCGTTAATATTTGTGGGGGGCTTTTCTATATCTTTGGGGTCATTTCTCTGAGGCAAGTAAGGACTTTACTTTCCCTCTAGGAATAGGTAGTTTCTCAGGCCGTGAAGAGACGTCTAGGATTTTCAGGTAACGTTCCACGGCTGCCTATAGTTGTTTGCGGATAGGATCAGGTTGCGGTCAATCCAGATACCACTTCCCCAGAGCTGGTCGTCGGTTTAGTTACTTAGCTAGTCAACTTGCGATCCTTGCCACTAGGATCATAACAGGTGGGATCCTGTCAGAGGCCTAGCTAGACAGAAAGCTATGGAGCTGCGCCTGCCCCACGTGCGGCAGCATCCTAAGAACGGACACGAAGAGAATTGTGTTGTAGAGGGTGATAAACAAAGTCATAGCACAAGGAGAAAACACCAGGAGGAGTTCTGCCCTGAAATAGGCTGCCTCCTTCTGAAGCTCAGCAGGGAGGTACTACAACACACAGGTGCTAGTAGGAAGGCTACTGATTTCCACCTGGATAAGGGGACTCTGGATTTGCCTTCGGACCGGCCGGACTCTGCCTACCCTGTGGTCTGTACCCTGGACTGTGGAGGCTGAAGCCTCCAGTAAAGGTAAAGAGACTGCAACCTTGTGTCTTCGTTATTCTCTGTGCCTTACATCATCCACCATCACCATCTACACTTCTGGGAAGCCCTGGGGATACACTTCACCTGTGGGAAGGTATACCATCAAGCTGCCATCACATCACCCCAGTGGACCCCTAAGCAGTGTCGGTCACCCTGACCGAATACCACAGGTGGCATCACGAACTATCCCATTAAAGACCTTTCCCAAAACCATAAAAACTCTTTCTTTCATTGGACACCCCTCAAAAGGGCCACGGACCGGGTCGGGCCACCGTGACATCCCCCGAACCGAAGGACCCGGTACCGAGTACCCCATTGCCCTTACTGTGGGGGCGATCCAACTTTGGCGTCACCAACAGGATCTACTTAAGCCTGAAAATGGGGTCATGTGCACCTGAGAACTGTGCCAGAACTGTATTTGAACTGTGATTTGCTTAAAGACTGTGTATTGCCATTTGCCACCAAAATTACCACCAAAACCGCTGTCATTACAGTGCCACGAGGAGCGCAGGAGAAGAAGAAGGGCGTGCCATGGGAGGAGACCACCACAGCGGCGCCAAAAGTGACAACTGCCCCCTCCGACTACTGCTATGAGATGACGACGTGCCTAGAAGCCAGGAAGGAGCTCCACCCCCAGAAAATGGAGGAGCAGTGTGCATGTGCAGCCGCAGACCTCGAGGCAGCAAGGGCGACCAGCGAGTACCTGAACGACGACGAAGTGACCCAGGACTGTCTCAGCCGACCGAAGGCGGACCCGAACCTGCCGCTGCTGGAGGATCTGGACTCCTTGGATCCGCCGGTTGAGGAGCCGAATCTCCAACTCCCGGACACAGAGCCGACAGCAGCGAAGAAATGGAAGTCAGGGCTGTGCAAGAAAATCGCATTGGAAGAACCATGGTCCGAGCCGCAGCCGATTCCAGCATCCTCATTAGCGGAGCGGATCGACATCGGTGGAACCACATCAGACACAGGTATGGAAAGCACCCCTGCCCTACCGACCAATCCTGCTCCAGTGGCTGCTCCCCGCCCCGACTGTGACCAATCACCCGCTGCTGAGCTAATCGTGACAGCTCTCGGCACTATGGAAGGGATACTGCCCCCGTTACCGACATCTATGGGCGAACCGCTAGATGTGAGCTCAGAGGGGGTGATTTTCAAATGGGACTCTCCAAAGACCAAATTGGACGGGTCCAAACAGGAGGTTTCCTATATTGCAGTGCTCACCTGGGAACAGTATAAACAATGTCTAATTTTACACTGGAAAAACTGAAAAGAAACAGAACATAATGCTCAACGTAAGGAGCAGAAGTCTAAGACCAAACGCGGTAATAAGAACTTGGCAAAGCAAGGAACAGTAATAGCCTTTCAACCGAAAAGGGGTTGGGGCTTTATACAGGAGCCGGGACTACCGACCGAAGTCTTCATTACCAGCTACAACGTGGAAGCCCAGTTCCGCGATGGACACCATAACCGAAACTTGAACAGAGGAGACCATGTAACTTACACCCGCCATTGGAGCGAGCAAGGTTGGTATGCTAAAAATGTTAAGCAATGTGAACCTTAGACTAACTCTGAACTGACAAGTCCTAACACTACCACCACTGTGTGCATCATTTCTACTACTGAACCTGCTACTAAAACTGACATTCGAACCCAGACTCCTAGTGACTTGACCACACCTGAAAGACAAACCAAGGACATTGACACCACATCAGATGAGCACTTGGGCGCAAACCTTCTCAGGCCAGGAAGTGTGCCTCACCGACTGATGCCTTGCAATCTGCTGTGAAAAAATACTGAAAAGATTGTAAATAGTTAACTGTTCTTTCTTTGCTGCTTGAACCCGTCTAGGGTTAACTCTTAAAGGGATACCCTGTTTAAAGGGATACTAAGTTTTGCACAAGTTCATCACTGTTTTAAAAAAGAACATTTGAATCATGGATGGTGAATGGTTCACAAACTGCTTGTAAATAGTTTGCACCTTCTTAAAGGTGCTTCCTACTGGTTTTACATAGGAGGCTTTTACAGAGACTGCCTCTTAACAGAAACTACTGTTAATTATGCTGTAAAAATAACTGCTTTGCTTCACAGACCTGAAGAAAAACCCGTTGGCGCGGCAGAATTCCGGGTCAGGATTACACGTCTTGTAGCCCACCCAAGACCAATGTTCGGGGGTTCGTAACGGGTCCCTCATATTGCATCACGTCACCTTTGAACTGACTTGAGTATTGATGATGTGATTTAAATGCTTTACCTCAGAAAAGACTTGGTTTCCTCTTAAAGGGAATGTTAATTTGTTGCACTTTGCCTAAGAGAAACAATGTTGCCTTAAATAGTTGGATAGTAATAATGTTATACATAGCTAATAGTATGTAGTTAAGAATAGGAAATGTTAGATGATGTACTTTAAATAAAATTGAGGCTGAATAAATTGAGAGAAGGATACAGTGAACCCGTAGAGGGGGTGACACCTGTTCTGCATTTCAATAGAGTGAAACCACAGGGGTTAGTGAGTCCTCTAGTGAGCCTCAGGTAGTTAATTGAAAGACTTTGCACTTAGAGAAGAATAACTGTTTTATGCTTGAATAAAGAAAATGTTAATTTATTGTTTTGAAATTGCACTTAGAAGTTAACATATAGTATACCTGTATGGGTAATAGTATTTCATAGTTAGTTAGCGCATCCGTAATTGGTCAATCTACAGAAGTAAGCTGACAATGTAAATATGTTTTTGTTTGTAACATTCAAGTGTCCTCACCTCACATAAAGGGAAGCATTGCTATATTAACTTGTTTTACAGCATTTCCAAAAATTTTGTATGTCTTTTTGCTAATGTATTGTTGTTTTCTTTTCCAGGTCCAGGAGTACTGGATTTAATGGGGGGGTGAGGAGTGCAGTGCCCCAGAGTCCTAGTCGTTGCAGTAATGTCGTTCTTCCACCAGGGGGAGTGATATTACATCTGATGGCAATAAAAGAGATCTTCCTACCTGGTATCACAAACCATACACCACACTTCACACTCCAGACCACCAGGGGTAGCCTTGCTCCTATCTACTAGGGCACTCCTCACAGAAGGGTAAAACTGGTGGGCTGGATATAAAGTTAGAGAGAAGCTGGCTGGGCTTTGCCCAGGCAACACCTGTCAGGCAGTGTCACGGGGAGACTAGGTGAGCGAGAGCTAATAACCCGGGCCCCTGCAATTTCCCTCAGACTAGGGAAATCCTGACTGACCCTCTACCTGGAGTTTACACTGATGGTGTGCATGTCCAGGCCTCGAACCTCACCCTGTCTCCTGAGCTCAGCCCTAGGCTGAAACCTCGGCCCACCACCCAGTGAAGAGGTAATACTCCAATACCCACAGTAAGCACAGACAAGGATAAAGGAAAATATACACCACGCCGCAGACACTGAGGAATACTCTATAAATGTGCAGGGCAAAATAAATACAAATATAGGAAGGAGTAAATAAGACAAAGGAAAATACACCACCAGCAACGAATCTCCAACCACCAGCTCTCCTCTCCAGACCGAGATAACAACGCACAAGACAGAAGCTATAATCGGTGACGCCCAATGATCAGGAGAACTATTTAAAGGCAATGGGAATGGCCCAGCTTCCAATCCGAGGATTAGGTAAATTAACCCCGGAACAGCTAGATAAAATCTAGCAGACGCCAATGAGCAAATAGTGGTCAAAAGCGGAATTACCGCTGTCTGTCGGACGACCTGGTCTGAACAGTGTCCGACATGACAGTACCCCACCTTCTACGAGGGACCCCAGGGCCCTCACGGCTCATAGGACCCAGCTTGTCCGGATGACCGCAGTGAAACAACCTGACCAGCCGGTCAGCATGAACGTCCGAGGCTGGTACCCAGGACCTCTCCTCAGGCCCATAACCACGCCAGTGTACCAAGTACTGTAAAGTGCGGCGCACTACACGAGAGTCAACCACCTTGGAGACTTCAAACTCCAAATTACCATCCACCAAGACTGGAGGTGGCATAGGCGCCGCGTCCACAGAACCCACCACCTTCTTTAGAAGAGACCTGTGGAACACGTTGTGTATCTTATACACCTTATGGAGCTCCAATCGGTACGCTACTGGGTTAATGACGGCGGTGACCCTAAATGGACCAATAAACCGTGGACCCAATTTAAGGGACGGTATTTTGAGTCTTATGTTTTTTGTGGATAACCACACCCAGTCATCCACACTCAGGTCCGGACCTGGCACACGCCTACTGTCAGCCACATGTTTGTACCTAGCAACCACACTCAACAGGCGCTGTTTAACTCTCCTCCAGACTGATGACAATTGTGTTCCTAACTGGTCCTCCTCCAGAACGCCGGAAGAGCCCCTCTGACTCAAGGTACAAAATTGAGGATGTAGCCTGTAAACACAAAAAAACGGAGACTCCCCAGACGACTCCTGGCGGTGATTATTGATGGCAAACTCAGCCAAAGGAAGAAAGGTAGACCACTCCTCCTGGTTATCAGAGACAAAGCAGCGTAAGTACTGTTCAAAATTTGGGTTCATACGCTCAGTCTGACCATTTGACTGAGGATGAAACGCCGAAGAATGAGACAACTTGATCCCCAGCCGTGAGCAAAATGCTCTACAAAATTTTGCCACAAACTGAGACCCCCATCAGACACAATGTCAGACAGAACCCCATGAAGTCTGACCACCTCCTGCACAAATAACTGAGCCAGAGTCTTAGCGTTAGGCAACAAAGGCAAAGACACAAAGTGCGACATTTTAGAAAACCGATCAACAATCACCAAGATGACCGTGTTCCCAGCTGATGAGGGCAAATCAGTGATGAAATCCATGGAGATTTCCGTCCAAGGCTTACTAGGTACCTCAAGAGGAAGTAGTGTGCCAACAGGACGGGAGCAAGGCGTCTTAGCCCTAGCGCACGTGGTACAAGCTGACACGTATGAGACCACGTCCTGTCGGATCTTGGGCCACCAAAACCGACGTGACACCAACTCCAAGGTACCTCTAACCCCTGGGTGACCAGCCAGGACAGCATCATGATACTCCGCCAAAACCTTTAGGCGGAGATGAAGCAGTACAAAAGATTTGTTGACGGGAAGCTCAGATGGTACCTCCTCCTGAGCCTCGGCAATCTCAGCCTCAACCTCGGTAGTGAGAGCCGAAACCACAACACCCTTTTGGAGGATGGGTACTGGATCCACCCGAGGTTCTCCCCCCGGAAAACACCTGGACAGAGCATCCGCCTTAGTGTTTTTAGACCCCGGCCTGTAAGTGACCACAAAATTGAACCGCATGAAAACAATGCCCAGCGAGCCTGCCTGGGGGACAGACGCTTGGCTGACTCCAAATACAGCAGATTCTTATGATTGGTAATAACAGTTACCTGATGTACTGACCCCTCCAAGAAGTGTCGCCATTCCTCAAAGGCCAACTTAATTGCCAACAACTCCCTGCTGCCGATATCGTAGTTACGTTCGGCAGACGACAGTTTCTTGGAGAAATAGGCGCACGGACGTAAACCACTCAAAGATGAGCCTTGAGATAGTACCGCCCCCACACCAACCTCAGACGCATCGACTTCCACAACAAAGGGTTTAGATACGTCTGGCTGCACAACAATGGGGGCTGAAACAAAACTGTTCTTAAGAAATTCAAATGCGCGCACAGCAGCCTCAGGCCAAACGGAGAAATTGGTACCCTTTTTAGTCATGTCGGTTAGCGGTTTAGCAATGATGGAAAAATCCTTGATAAATTTCCTATAGTAGTTAGAAAACCCAAGGAACCGCTGAAGTGCTTTCAGGTTATCAGGACGTTCCCAATGCAGCACCGCCTGCACTTTAGCGGCGTCCATTTTAAAACCAGAAGCAGACACAATATAACCGAAGAAAGGCAACTCTTGAACAGAAAATACACATTTCTCAAGTTTAGCATACAGCTTATTCTCTCTGAGAAGCTGTAACACCTGCCTGACATGAACTAAATGAGCATCACGGTCGCATGAATATATGAGAATGTCATCTAGGTACACGATAACGAATTTCCCCAAAACATGCGAGAACACATCATTGATGAAATGTTGGAACACTGCAGGTTCGTTAGTCAACCCAAACAGCATCACCAAATTTTCAAAATGACCCTCAGGGGTATTAAAAGCCGTCTTCCACTCATCACCTTGACGGACTCTTATGAGGTTGTACGCCCCCCTGAGGTCAAGCTTGGTAAACCACTTAGCACCTGCCACCTGGTTGAACAAATCTGGTATCAGAGGCATAGGGTATGGATCACGAACCGTAATCTGGTTCAACTCCCTGAAATCCAAACACGGGCGTAATCCGCCATCTTTCTTCTTCACGAAGAAGAACCCTGCTGCCACTGGCGAGGATGACGGCCTGATGTGCCCTTTGCTCAGGCTTTCAGCAAAGTAATCTTTTAACGCTTGTCTCTCCGGACCGGAGATGTTAAACATCCTTGCTTTAGGCAATTTGGCCCCTGGTTTAAACCTGATAGAACAGTCATAAGGACGATGTGGCGGCAACTCTGAACAACCCTTCTCAGAGAACACATCCACAAAATCCAGAAGTGACTCCAGAACGATTGAAGTCACCGCAGCCACACATGTGGCCAGGCAATTCTCCTGGCAGAACTCTCTCCACCGAACTATGTCCTGAGTTTTCCAGTCAATTACCGTGTTGTGCATAGACAACCAAGGAAAACCCAAAACCACCTGAGCAGGAAGATTCCTGAGCACCTTACATGTAACCCGCTCGGAATGTAGAACTCCAATGTGGAGTTTCACCTCAGCCACAAATTCAGTAATCTCCCTCTGAGAGAGAGGAGCAGCATTGATGTTGACCACGTGGATAGGATGAGACATTTTTTCAATCCTAAAACCTGCTGTGCGCGCAAACTCCTCATCAATGAGATTTGTGGCTGAACCACTATCCACAAAAACAGTAATTGGCAGCTCACTGCCAGCGATAAAAACCTTAGCAGGGAGCATGCATTGAGAAACCACCATGGAGGATATACATAAGCTCAGATTGGTCTCCTCCACACCCTCTGAGCTTAGAAGTTTTCCACCATTGCGTTTTTCTTAGGCAGCAGAGGACAGATGTTAATAAAATGACCAGTTTTACCACAGTAAAAACAGGCTCCCTGCTTCCTGAGCTCAGGGGCTCGACGCTTGACATGTGACACCCCTGCGATTTGCATAGGCTCCGTGGGCTCACCTGCAGCAACCTCACGTGAACCTAAACCCTCTCCCATAGGCGGTATCTCATGCTCCCCCTGACGCAAACGGCGATCAATGCGGACAACCAGACTCATGGCGGAATCTAGAGAAGCAGGAGTCTCGTACATCAGAAGGGCTTTTTTAACCCTTCCAGAAACCCCATGTATAAACTGACTCCACAATGCTGGATCATTCCATTGTGTATCGATCGCCCAGCGACGAAATTCAGAACAGTAATCCTCTGCCACTCGCTCCCCCTGGCGAATAGAGCGTATCTTAGATTCTGCTAGAGCCATTCTGTCAGGTTCATCGTAGATTTTTCCAAGAGCGGAAGAAAAACTCTCCACAGAGTCAAATGCAGCAGAATCAGATGGCAAAGAAAACGCCCATGCTTGGGGATCCCCACTTAACAATGACAACACCAGGCTCACACGCTGAGCCTCATTACCCAAAGATATCGGGCGCATACGGAAATATATTTTGCAAGCTTCACGAAAAGAAACAAATTTACTGCGTTCCCCAGCAAATTTTTCAGGCAAAGGAAATTTAGGCTCAGCAACTCTTCCTGTCGTTCCAGCTTGCACATTAGACACTGCTAGTCCCTGTTGCTGTACTGCCCCCCTCAACTCAGTGACCTGAAGGGACAGCGCCTCCAACTGATGGGTTATGGAAGTCATGGGATCCATGACAAAACACAAAAAAAAAGAAACCCTTTTTTTTGTTGTTGTTGTTGGGCCGATTATATTGTCACGGGGAGACTAGGTGAGCGAGAGCTAATAACCCGGGCCCCTGCAATTTCCATCAGACTAGGGAAATCCTGACTGACCCTCTAGCTGGAGTTTACACTGATGGTGTGCATGTCCAGGCCTCGAACCTCACCCTGTCTCCTGAGCTCAGCCCTAGGCTGAAACCTTCACCCACCACCCAGTGAAGAGGTAATACTCCAATACCCAAAGTAAGCACAGACAAGGATAAAGGAAAATATACACCACGCCGCAGACACTCAGGAATACACTATAAATGTGCAGGGCAAAATAAATACAAATATAGGAAGGAGTAAATAAGACAAAGGAAAATACACCACCAGCAACGAATCTCCAACCACGAGCTCTCCTCTCCAGACCGAGATAACAACGCACAAGACAGAAGCTATAATCGGCGACGCCCAATGATCAGGAGAACTATTTAAAGGCAATGGGAATGGCCCAGCTTCCAGTCCGAGGATTAGGTAAATTAACCCCGGAACAGCTAGATAAAATCTAGCAGACGCCAATGAGCAAATAGTGGTCAAAAGCGGAATTACCGCTGTCTGTCGGACGACCTGGTCTGAACAGCGTCCGACATGACAGGCAGACAGGGGGAAAGGAGGGACATCAGAGCTGCAGACAGAGGGCCCCTGGCAGGGGTGGGATCCTGTCAGAGTCCTAGCTAGACAGAAAGCTATGGAGCTGCGCCTGCCCCATGTGCGGCAGCATCCTAAGAACGGACATGAAGAGAATTGTGTTGTAGAGGGTGAGAAACGAAGTCATAGCACAAGGAGAAAACACCAGGAGGAGTTCTGCCCTGAAATAGGCTGCCTCCTTCTGAGGCGCATAGCCGGTGGCTGGAACACCGAGGGAGTAATTGTCTCTATGCTTTACTTCAGAGACCGGCAGGACAGTCAATTCCAAATTGGCTGCCTGACCCTAATACCTAAGAAGACACAGTAGCAAATTATGGGGGTCGGGGCGTCTCTAGGGTCCATATAAACAAGCCTCAGGCCATCAGTCATACGAGTTTGTCCTATCCACACCATCTGGGGGACAGAGAGGAAGAAATAACATCTAGAACATCTACAAGAGTTGTGAGGACCTTATCGGGAAGCTCAGCAGGGAGGTACTACAACACACAGGTGCTGGTAGGAAGGCTACTGATTTCCACCTGGATAAGGGGACTCTGGATTTGCCTTCAGACTGGCCGGACTCTGCCTACCCTGTGGTCTGTACTCTGGACTGTGGAAGCTGAAGCCTCCAGTAAATTTAAAGAGACTGCAACCTTGTGTCCTCGTTATTCTCTGCGCCTTACATCATCCACCATCACCATCTACACTTCTGGGAAGCCCTGGGGATGCACTTCACCTGTGGGAAGGTATGCCATCAAGCTGCCATCACATCACCCCAGTGGACCCCTAAGCAGTGTCAGTCACCCTGACCGAAGACCACAGGTGGCGTCATGAACTATCCCATTAAAGACCTTTCCCAAAACCATAAAAACTCTTCTTTCATTGGACGCCCCTCAAAAGGGCCACGGACCGGGTCGGGTCACCTTGACATTCCCCGAGCCGAAGGACCCGGTACCGAGTACCCCATTGCCCTTACTGTGGGGGCAATCCAGAATCACTGACTGAGAGTATTGGAATTGTGGTAGATATAGTATATGTCAACTTCAGCAGAGCATTTGATACAATAACTTATATTATCCTTATTGAAAAAATGACTAAATATGGGATTCACAAGGCTATGGTTAGGTGGATTCATAACCGGCTCAGTGATCATACTTTTGAAACTGAGGGTGATAAATGAGTGGAACATGCTGCCATGAGAGGTGGCAAGTTCTCCTTCAATGGAACTCTTCTAAGAGAGGCTGGGCAGGTATCTGTCTGAGATGGTTTAGTGAATCCTGCATTGAGCAGGGGGTTGGACATGATGAACCTGAAGGTCCTTTCCAACTCCAACATTCTATGATTCTATGACAACTAGTAATCTCTCTGCAGTGAGGGCAACTCAGGCTGCCATTACATCTAACACAGGAGTAACCTGCCTGGCAGTAGGTTTACTAGTCCTCTATTGATGATAAACTGTGAATGTGTCAAAACTACAGCATTGAGCCCTGTAAGTGACAAATTGCTGGAATCAGGGTCTCTGTACATTATGCTGCTCTTAGATTAGGTGTAAAAATCTTGTGATTGTCTTTAACGGTATTGTCTTTTTAGTTGTATTGTTGCATAATTATTTACATACCTTATATACTCGAGTATAAGCCGACCCGAGTATAAGCTGAGGCACCTACTTTTGCCACGAAAAACTGGGTAAGTTTATTGACTCGAGTATAAGCCAGGAATGCTTTGTCCCCTCAACCCTATCGTGGCATGCGTAGCTCCCCAGTCCCTGTCATTGAACGCGTTGTTCCCCTGTCCCTGTCATTGTATGCATGGCTCCCCCTCCCCTGTCATTGTATGCATGGCTCCCCCATCCCTGTAATTGTATGCATGGCTCCCCCGTCCCTGTCATTGCATGCATAGCTCCCCCGTCCCTGTCATTGTATGCATGGCTCCCCAGTCCATGTAATTGGATGCATGGCTCCCCAGTCCCTGTCATTGTATGCAAGGCTCCCCAGACCCTATCCTGGTATGCATGGCTCTCCCATCATTGTCCTGGTGTGCATGGCTCCCAATCCCTGTCCCGGTGTGCATGGCTCTCCAGTCCCTGTCCTGATGTGCATGGCTCCCCAGTTCTGGTCCTGGTGTGCATGGCTCCCCAGTCCATGTCCTGGTGTGCATGGCTCCCCAGTTCCTACCCTGGTGGGCATGGCTCCCTAGTCCCTGCCCTAGTGGGCATGGCTCCCTAGTCCCTGCCCTGGTGTGCATGGCTCCCCAGTCCCTGTCCTGGTATGCATGGTTCCCCAGTCCCTGTCCTGGTATGCATGGCTCTCCCATCATTGTCCTTGTGTGCATGGCGCCTCAATCCCTGTCCTGGTGTGCATGGCTCCCCAGTCCCTGTCCTGATGTGTATGGCTCCCCAGTCCCTGCCCTGGTGTGCATGGCTCTCCCATCATTGTCCTGGTGTGCATAGCTCCCTGGTCCCTGTCCTGGTGTGCATGGCTCCCCAGTCCCTATCCTGATGTACATGGCTCCCCATTCCTGGTCCTGGCATGCATGGCTCCTCAGTCCCTGTTCTGGTTTGCATGACTCTCCAGTCCCTGTCTTAGTGTGCATGGCTCCCCAGCCCCTGTCCTGGTATGCATGGCTCTCCCATGATTGTCCTGGTGTGCATGGCTCCCCAATCCCTGTCCTGGTGTGCATTGCTCCCCAATCCCTGCCCTGCTGTGCCTGGCTCCCCAGTCCCTGTCCTGGTGTGCATGGCTCCCCAGTCCTGGTCATGGTGTGCATGGCTCCCCAGTCCTGGTCCTGGTGTGCATGGCTCCCCAGTCCCTGCCCTGGTGGACATGGCTCTCCAGTCCCTGCCCTGGTGTGCATGGCTCCCCAGTCCCTGGCCTGGTGTGCAGGGCTCCCCAGTCCCTGCCTTGGTGGCCATGACTCCCCAGTCCCTGCCCTGCTGTGCATGGCTCCCCAGTCCCTGTCCTGGTGTGCATGTCTCCCCAGTCCCTGCCCTGGTATGCATGGCTCTTCCATCATTGTCCTTGTGTGCGTGGCTACTCAATCCCTGTCCTGGTGTGCATGGCTCCCCAGTCTCTGTCCTGATGTGTATGGCTCCTAAGTCCCTGCCCTGGTGTGCATGGCTCTCCCATCATTGTCCTGTTGTGCATGGCTCCACAGTCCCTGTCCTGGTGTGCATGGCTCCCCAGTCCCTGTCCTGATGTGCATGGCTCCCCAGTGCTGGTCCTGGCGTACATGGCTCCTCAGTCCCTGTTCTGGTGTGCATGACTCTCCAGTCCCTGCCCTGGTGTGCATGACTCTCCAGTCCCTGCCCTGGTGTGCATGGCTCCCCAATCCCTGTCCTGGTGTGCATGGCTTCCCAGTCGCTGTCCTGGTGTGCACGGCTCCTTGTCCCCTTATCCCTATGTATGATTCCTGGTTAAAAGAAAAAACATCTTATTTACCTGTCTGCACACCCTCGGTGGCACTGCATCTTGTTCCGTATTCCAGCAGCTCTTCCTCCTGAGCAATCACGTGGCCCCACTCATTAAGGTAATGAATATGTGCGCCACGCCCATTGGAGTGGAGAGGCGTGCATATTCATTACCTTAATGAGCGGTGCTACATGATCGCTCGGCAGGAAGAGCTGCGGGCACTGGCAGCTGGAACGAGATGCAGTGCCAGCACCGAGGGTGGGCCAATAGGTGAGCATGATGAGTGCTGGAAGCTAGCAGCTGCGGATGGCATTGTGAGCTATTACAGTAGAGGTACAGACTTTAGCCACAGATGTCAGCTGCTGCCTCTGTGACCCGCTTCTCCGCCGGCGTTTTCATCACAAAAAACACGGCTTATACACAAGTATATACGGTAGTAAGTGTTAACTTACAAAGATTATTATGTGACTGTTGTACCAAACTTTGCTTATTTTTTCGGTAATGATTTGAATGTAATTACTTGTCCAAAATGTTTTCTCAGGGTGTTTAATATAATTAAAAAGTTAAAAAAGAGTCTGAGTAACAAAGCACTACTGAAGAACAGGAAGAATCCAGGGTATCCTTGCAAAGCATTTATACGAGATCCATAAAAAACAGGGTAATGCATTTCAGAACTAAATCAGTGACTTTCGCTGGCTATAACGCAGTAACAAATATGAGAGATTTGTTTACAAGATAGGAAAATTACATCACACATGTTGGGGACTAAAAGATCATGTTTGTGGAGAAAATATGATTTTTTTTATTTTAGCCCACGGGCATTATAAACTTCAGTGAAACACCTGGGGGTTCAAAGTTCTCACCACACATCTAGATAAGTTCATTGGGGGGTCTAGTTTCCAAAATGGGGTCACTTGTGGGCGGTTTCCACTACTTAGGCACATCAGGGGCTCTCAAAATGCGACATGGCGTCCGATCTCAATTCCAGCCAATTCTGCATTGAAAAAGTCAAATGGTGCTCCTTGCCTTCCGAGCTCTGCCGTGCGCCCAAACAGTGGTTTACCCCCACATATGGGGTATCATCGTACTCAGGACAAACAGCTTTTGTTGTCCAATTTCTCCTGTTACCCTTGTGAAAATAAAAATTTGGAAGCTACAAAAACATCCTTGTGGGGAAAAAATGATTTTTTTATTTTCATGGCTCTGCGTTAACTTTAGTGAAATACTTGGGGTTTAAAGTTCTCACAACACGTCTAGATAAGTTCCTTGGGGGGTCTAGTTTCAAAAATGACATCACTTGTAGGGGTTTCTACTGTTTAGGCACATCAGTGGCTCCGCAAACGCAATATGATGCCCGCAGACCATTCCATCAAAGTCTGCATTCCAAAACATCACTACTTCCCTTCTGAGCCCTGACGTGTGCCCAAACAGTAGTTTTCTCCCAAATATGGGATATCAGCGTACTCATGACAAATTGGACAACTTCAGGGGTCAAATTTCTCTTGTTACCCTTGTGAAAATACAAAATTGTGGCTAAAAAATAATTCTTGTGAAAAAAAATGATTTTTTTATTTTCACGGCTCTGCGTTATAAACTGTATGGGCATGTATGCAACTCCCAGGAGCTGCCCCCTTATCAATCAGCTCATCAGCAGCATATAGATGTGTCGCTGCTGTAACTAGCCCGCCTCTCTACCTACTATCCAAACGTCAGGACCGCTACCACGGGACCTGACAGGCAGCAACGTGCTAGATATCGTCGCATCCACCAAGCATCCGGATTCTGGTGAGTCCCCAGCCGGATCGACTGGTGCATGTAATTATATAAGCCATGCATGGTAACACATATGCCGCACATTTACACTCCACAGTGTGCAGGGTATGCTATTTGGGACACATTCTGGGCACAATACAGTGGACATAGTGGGTGAATCCTTTTACCCTTTCATGCATGTCCTTTCACGGTTGTTATATCCTCAAGTGCGGTATCAGCTTCACTATATCTATTCTATCTATTCTATTCTAACCTGTCAGTGTGATTTTACTGTATGCGGCACAAGAATTGCCAGCTTTTCAAAGGATACTGGTGCGTAAAGATCGGACAGAACTCGCATGGTCCGAGTGCTGTGCGATTTTTTTTCTCTCACCCATAGGCTTGCATTGGCGAGTCTCTGTGACAGTCGTAGCATGCTGCGATTTTACACGCACGCTGAATACGCCCGAAAATAAACAGTCACGTGAGCTGCCCCATAAATTAACACTGTTCTGAGTGCTATGCAATGTTTTCTCGCATAGCACTCAACCGTATTCTACGGTAGTGTGACGCTGGCCATAGAGCAATGATGTCCCAGTTGTAGAGATCTAGTCACATTTAGTATTTCATAAAACAAAAGGTGTCCAGGTGTCATAGATCTATTCACACTCACTAGAATGGTATGTCATAGGACAATAATGTTCAAATTAAAGGGATCTATTAACACACAATGCAAGAAACATCTCATAGCGCAGTAATATCCAGGGTGCAAAGATCTATTCACACTTACTGTAATGGTATCTCATATAGCAATAATGTCTTGGATTGCAGGGACCTGTTCACACTCAGTCTTATAGCTGCCTCTCCAATACTACAATAGGAAGGTGACATTTAACCCCATTACCCCACTTGCCACCCCTACAGGGCAAGTGGGAAGAGCCAGACAAAGCTCCAAAATTGGCGCATCTAATAGATGTGCCTTTTCTGAGCAGTTGCGGGCTGCTATTTTTAGGCTGGAGGGCCATATCCATGGCCCCTTACCAGCCTGAGAATACCAGCCCCCAGCTGTCTGCTTTAGCAAGGTTCGTTGTAAAAAATGGGGGGACTCCATGCCATTTTTTAAAATTATTTATTTAAATAATTAAAAAATATGGCGTGGGGACCCCTCTATTCTTGATAACTAGTCTTGCTGAAGCTGACAGCTGAGGGTTGCAGCCCCCAGCTGTGAGTTTTGCCTGGCTGGTTAACAAAAATATTGGGAACCCACGCCGTTTTTTTTTTATTAGTTATTTACAGCGCAGGAGGGGCAGATGAATACTCCCATCCGCCGCTCCTGCTCTCGCAATTATTAGCGGCAGCAGGTTTCGGATGATGGAAGCAGTAGTCCCATGAGCTGACTTCAGTGACCGGAGGTAAACTTTATACCTTCAATCACAGCTGAGCGCTCACGCTGCCTTTTGACAGCATGGGAGCCGCGGATCTCTGAACAGCGGGGATAACTTCACTGCCGATCAGAAGCGGTATTTGCTGCGCTGTCATGCACATGACAGAGCGACAAATACCCGGTGTTTGGGCAGCCGAATCTGAACAGTAACACAGCTTCCTGGTGAAGTCCATGTTCAGTGTCCGTGCCCAAACAGTAGATGTTCAGTACGGCCACCAAACTGTACTTTTCAGGTTCGCCCATCTCTACTTTTTACTGTTCTTGTTAGCCCCCCCTTAGGGAGCTTGAAGATGCAATCGTCTGATTGCATGTGCTATACGCAGCGATGCCTCCTTTGAAGCTCCGCCACAGGCAGGGTTTCAAAGGAGTTCAGTAATGTAAAGCAAGGGGGTCATCAGCTCACCCTGGCTGTCATAACAACCCATTGGCGACCTGCGATCACGTTATGGGCACGCTGATGGGAGGAGGTAATGCAGCGCCGGCATGTGTTAAATGCCTCTGTGAGAGAATGATTGCGGCATTTAACAGATTAACAACTGTGGGTGTTAGCGGTAGGTCGTGGCTGTAATACACAGCCATCGCCTGCTGGAGATGGGGTGGGCTCGCTGTGTGAGCCCGATCCATACACCAGCTTCCCACTTGCGCCATATATACGGTGCATGTCATGAAGGGGTTAACAAAGACAATCAGATATTAGAGAACAAAGTCTAATTTATTAATCTATAACGTAATACATTGGTACTTTGCTTTATTGACTTTCAAAACATTTTGAAAACTGCATCATAAATGACAATTGATATCATTGCATCAAAACACCTGCAAAATGAAATTTTAGCAAAATGGCTCAGCCCTGGCATTAAAAAGGAAATTACAGCACAGCAGATGTCACCACATGTGGAGTTTGCCAATATAAACCTAGCATTGCCCATCATCTTTTGTGATTCTAGTGAAAAAGATTTCGTGATTTAGTGAAAAAGAAGTAATTCAGGGACCAGCGGATGGACATTCAAGAATTCAGACCAGATGCGCCACAACAAAATGTTTGCTAAGGCACTGATGATTGCTGAAATACGGTTTTCTTCAGACTGCAAGATATGCAGAAATAAAACACTGACTATTTGAAGATGCTGGTTGATGCGCTGAAAACTAAGGTTACTAAGGTATTGTTTCAGTAACAGAAGCCTTACCATTATACGAACAGAGAAAAAGGGACACGCATAACAACAGGGATCACCATGAAACATTAACAAATTTTATTGGTATATACAAAAAAACACATGCAAACATTAAAAACATTTAAAAACAGAAATTACAAAATTCACGCCCAAATAGGGCAGGAGCACCGGAGTGGCCATTGACACCCGTAGATTATAGAAATGCAAATAGTCTTGCCTAATAAGGGAAATAACCAGAGATGTATAATATCTGGGTCAAAGTTTCAGAGCAAAAAGGGCTAATACAAGATTAAACAGGGAGGCATTGAAATAGCAGCAGGTTTTAAACCTCAGGCAGGATAAAAATAACAAGCAGTGAATGGCACCCAATATAATAAAAAGACTGTCAGACTATCATTGTCATATAATCACATTAGTGACCTAACAATGACCCTGATGCTATACCTGCCTGATAAAAAATTGACCCGCAGACCTGGACAGTTATAGTCCCATACCACTTAGTGCACAATATAACAACATCTGAATAGTCTCATGCCCTCTGGGAATAAATTAGCAAGTTAACGTGATCCTGATGGACATGCTCACAAAACCAGACTCATAGGCAGCAATGAGGGTGCAGAAGCAGGGTCCGGCTCCTGTCAGCCCACCATTACTATACAGTCTACATTCTTTTTGGCATTCAGTTTTTCATTATGACTAATTTAATATAATTTCTAAACTTTGTTTTTTATGAATAAGTTTATTGCAATATGTACTTCTAAAATGTATCTCCACACATATCTATAGCAGAAATGTATATTAATCATTTTATACTTACCACATTTTTTAACTGTAGCCATCAGTTTTGTCATATTGCATTTTTTTTGTCTCTGTTTTTTTGCAGTCAATTTGTTTACATTTTATACTAGTATTTATGTATTGTTGTTAGTGAATTAAGCTTGACACATGGATTAATGGCACAGTGGCTAACTCTAGCACATTCCAAATAATAGAGATCAAATCTAACTTGGTTTTCCAAGTATTGTGACCACTGATACATGCAGGGCCGTATTAGCCACTAGGCACTTGAGGGCACGTGCCTAGGGCGGGAAGATGGGGGGCGGCACCTATGCATGTTTTTTTTTTTTTTTAGTCCAGCTGCGGCGGTGCACCCCTGAAGACAGGGGGTAGCAGAACGGCAGTCTGTACATGTGGTGCTGGTGCCCTACTCCCTGCTGACACACAGTCCACTTACTGGGGGTAGGGCTGAGGTGGAATGGCGGCGCCCTGTCTCCCGACCTGGCTGGGACACACATTGCTAGCCTGTAGGATATCTGCGGAGACACCATCACGTGTTTCTCAACGCAAGCAGTGAATAGCCAGGCCTTTCCCCGGGAAGGAACAACCACGGGAAGGGCAGCATCCAATAAAGGAAAACATCCAATACAGGAAAACCACCTATGCCAAGCATGGTATCCATCCACAGACAGCTGTTTCGGGGTGTTTGCCCCTCATCAGTGTGGAGCCTGCTCAGCGGAGACGTAGGTCCCAGCGTCTGGCTCAAACTGATACTGTGTGATTGGTTACTGCTGCCATTCCAGGCTCTGCCTTTGTAGCCAGTACTGATCGGCAGTGAACAGGCATTTCAGGGACTAAGTCCTGCTTTTCCCATACTGAGCATGCCCACAGGACGACCTCCCATTGGAGATCGGGGTCACACGCTCAGGTCCTGTAGCAGCTCCTATTGGACCATTAGGAAGGTCCTTGAGAGCTACAGCTATAAATGGTTCGCATGGCCGCACGGCCATGCGGTAGTATAAACTTGATAACGTGTGTGTAGATGAATGTCTGTTGATGGATGAAAGCTCCTTAATCATTCCCATTCCTTGTGTTGATGACTGCTCACAAATGGTGGAAGCTACCCAGTGCCCGACATTGCTACCTGCACACTTAGCACACGTTTCTGCGTCTAGTCGCAGTGCCCACCTGTATGGCACCGTGCACAATCAGTGCGCTTTCCTGACAGCCAGTCAGTGTAGGGAGGGAATTCCCACTTGGACTCAGCATCTGATTCAGGGCATCCTCATGCGTGGGCTCAATAGCCACTGAGGGTCAGAGCGAGTCCAATCACCAGTTTAGTGGGGGTGATTCATAGGGATCCCACTAGTGTCTTTCAGCTGTGACTGCTAACAGGGATTTAGGTATTTATGGTGACTCTATGAAGCAACAGAATTCGCTTCTATTCACACTGGGTGAGGTCTAACCCACATGTGAGCAAGCGTCCATCCGCCATTACTCAGCAACAGGTGTCATCTCTGCACAGTGAACCCCGGACTGCGAATGCACCTCATATTCTCTAATATTATTATTTGGTGCATTCCGCCAGTCCTAACATTATACTAGCGCTAGGGTCTGGTTAGTAATGGGGACGAACAGCGACTGCAGCTGTACATCCAGCAGCTGGAGGGCAGGTTGGCGGCTCTCGAGCGTACAACCTCAGCTGTGGATGTTACCGCAGTAGCTGTTCAGGCTGCTAGCGTGGCTGCAGCAAGTTTGTCCACTGCCACCCCTGTTCCGACCTTATCCTGCCTCCCGCTGCCAGATAAATACTCTGGTGATAGCAAGTTATGTAGGGAATTCGTGAGCCAGTGCGCTATACACCTCAAGCTCCTGGCTGCACGTTTTCCCACAGAGCAAAGGTGGGATTCATTGTATCCCTTCTGTCAGACAGGGCGTAGGAGTGGGCTATGCCATTGTGGGAGCGCGACAATCATGTGGTGCAGAGTGATCTGCTGTTTCTGAGCACTCTGAAACAGGTCTTTTTAGGACCTCGAGTCACCCATGATACGGCACTCCAACTGCTGGCATTGACCCAGGGCTCGTCCATGGTCAGCCATTTTGCCATCCACTTCCAGACTTTAGCATCTGAGCTGTAGTGGCCGGATAAAGCCCTCATCCCTGTATTTTGGAGGGGGCTGGCTGACCATGTGAAGGACGCTTTAGCCACTAGGGAGATTCCTGCCACACTGGAGGAGCTAATAGCTGTATCAACTCGCATCGACCTTCGTTTTAACAAGGGAAGGTTGGAGGGAGCCCAGTGAACACAGAGGTTTCAGCTGACTCCCACCTTCGCCAAACCTCTGGAATCTCTGGTCCAGGCGTCTTAGTCACATAAGGCCATGGAGGTGTCACGAGCGGGATCTATGTCCCAGTCCGCTCGTGCACTCAAGGTCTGTCATGTTTGCCAGCAGTCAGGACATCTTGCTTCCAGATGTTCCCAGCGGTCAGGAAAACGTCAGCGTCTAGTGGTTGTAGGATGAGGTACACTAGACACTGCAACGTTTTCCTCCAAACTGTCCTTCAAGGGGACTATTACCATGGGCCCATCTACTCTTATGGTAGAGCTCAGCGTGGATTCCGGGGTGGAGGGCAATTTTATGTCATCTGCCTACTCCCAGCGACATGCAATACCCCTGGTGATGCTCGCCAAACCTGAGACCATACGAGTGGTAAATGGGTCGACACTGCCCTCACAGATAACACACCAAACCTCCCATTTACCTTATCCATGTCTCCATCTCACCAGGAGATTTTCTCCCTGCTAATCATTCCGGAAGGAATTGATGAGGTCCTGTTGGGAATAACATGGCTACGCTACCACTCTCCTCATATAGAGTGGTCCTCAGGAAGAATTCTGGGATGGAGTGAATCTTGTGAGGGTAGGTGTCTGAGGGACTGCGTTCAGGTTGCTATAACTGAAGTACTCGCAGATCTTTCCTCTCTCCCCAAGCACTATTGGCCATATGCGGACGTGTTCTCCAAGAGGGCTGCAGAGACCCTTCCGCCTCACCGCTCCTATGACTGTCCTATTGACCTCTTGCCTGGTGCTGAGCCTCCCCATGGTCAAATCTACATGTTATCTCTCCCGGAGACGAAGGCAATGTCTCAGTACATTCAGGAGAATCTGGCAACAGGATTCATTAGGAAGTCAGTGTAACCTGCAGGGGCGAGGTTCTTCTTTGTGCAGAAGAAGAATGGATAATTACGCCCATGCATAGATTACAGGGGTCTTAACGCCATCACTGTTAAGAATAAATACCCTCTGCCCCTGATATCGGAGCTTTTCGATAGGTTGCGGGGAGCAAGGGTATTTACTAAGCTTGATCAATGGGGTGCTTACAACCTGATTCGCATCCATGAGGGGGACGAATGGAAGACGGCTTTTAACACCAGGGATGGGCACTATGAATACCTGGTGATGCCCTTCAGGCTTTGTAATGCCGCATCTGTTTTCCAAGACTTTGTAAACAATATCTTCCGGGATATGCTCTCCACGTCGGTTGTAGTCTATCTGATGATATTCTCATCTACTCTCCAGATATAGAATCCCACCGGAGAGATGTTTGCACCGTCTTCGACCTTCTACGGGCAAACTCCCTCTATGCCAAGTTGGAGAAGTGTGTGTTTGAGCAGGAGTCTTTGCCTTTCCTGGGCTATATCATCTCTGCCCAAGGATTGGCTATGGATCCTGCCAAGCTACAGGCTGTGATGGACTGGCAAGAACCCTATTCTCTCAAAGCGGTGCAGTGCTTTATGGGGTTCATCAACTATTATCGCCAGTTCATTCCCCACTTCTCAACTTTGGTAGCTCCCCCGGTTGCCCTCACCAAGAAGGGAGCTAATCCCAAATTGTGGTCGGAGGAGGTCTCCAAGGCCTTCCTCTCTATCAAATCACACTTCACTGGTGCTCCCATTTTGCATCGCCCTGATGTTGATAAACCATTTATCATGAAGGTGGATGCCTCTTCCGTCGGAGCTGGAGCAGTCCACTTCCAGAAGGATGCTCAAGGTCGGAAGCATCCTTGCTTCTACTGCACCAAGACATTCACACCGGCGGAGAAGAATTATTCCATCGGGGACATGGAGCTGCTAGCCATGAAGTTTGCCTTTTCGGAGTGGAGACATCTTCTGGAGGGGGTTCGCTACCCCTTCCAAGTATTCACCGACCACAAAAATTTGGTGTATTTACAAACCGCCCAGCGGCTAAACTGTCGCCAGGCCAGATGGTCCCTGTTCTTCTCCCTGTTCCACTTTACACTCTATTTTCATTCCGGGGAGAAGAACACTCGGGCCGATGCTCTCTCTCGCTCCTTTATGTCATCATCAGAGGAGGAGGAGCCTCAGCTTATTGTCCCTTCAGAGAGAATGAGAACTGTGGCTCCGGTTTCGCTAAAGTCGGTGCCCCCAGGCAAGACTGTTGTACCATCTAATTTGTGACTGGAGGTTCTCTCTTGGGCTCACTCGTACAGGGTGGGAGGATATTTTGGGACCAAGAGAACATTTGAGCTTCTGGCGAGGATGTACTGGTGGCCACATATGGCCCGTGATGTCGGGGACTATATTCGGGCGTGTGTCTTCTGCGCCAAGAATTGGTCTCCTCAGCAACGGTCTGCTGGGTTACTTTACCCCCTACCGGTGGCTGACAGGCCCTGGGAGATGGTCAGGATGGACTTCGTGGTGGGCTTACCCAAGTCTCGTAGCTGCACCATTATCTGTGTAGTCACCGACCATTTTTCTAAAATGGTGCACTTGGTGCCGCTTCCACAGTTACCTTCTGCATGGGCCTTGGCGACGCTGTTCATTAAACATGTTTTCCACCTACATGGTATGCCAGACAAAATTGTCAGTGACCGGCAACCTGAGTTTGCTTCTCGCTTTTGGAGAGAGCTCTGTCGTTTACTGAGCATTGAGCTGAATCTCTCTTCTGCGTACCACCCCGAGACAAATGGGTTGGTAGAGAGGGCCAACCAGACTCTGGTCACATACCTGCGACATTTTGTCTCCACCAGGCAGGATGACTGGGCATCCTTACTTGCGTTGAGAAACACGTGATGGTGTCTCCGCAGCCACTCTACATGCATTTGCATATTTCCCATAAGGGATGGGGGCAGTGTTCTGGATCACTGCGTTGAGAAACGTGATGGTGTCTCCGCGGTGTTGGATGTTTTGGTCTCCCCGAGGCCAATCATCTGTGCCTTTACAGCCTTTTTACTAGGCACTGCTCCTAATAGCCAGATTCCTACTCCACACTGATGAGGGGCAAAAACCCCGAAACAGCTGTCTGTGGATGGATACCTTGCTTGGCATAGGTGGTTTTCCTGTATTGGATGTTTTCCTTTATTGGATGCTGCCCTTCCCATGGTTGTTCCTTCCCGGGGAAAGGCCTGGCTATTCACTGCTTGCGTTGAGAAACACGTGATGGTGTCTCCGCAGCTACTCTACATGCATGGGCATCCTTACTACCACAGGCGGAGTTTGCATTGAACAACGCCGTAGCCAACTCCACCAGGCAAACCCCATTCCTCCTTAACTACGGCCAGCATCTGCATGTCACTGTGCCCATGTCCGTGTCATCAATCGATTCTAGAGTGGCAGACTGGGTGGTGGAGGCACGTGACATTAGGGACCGCACACAGGATGCCATCCGGGCCTCCAAGGAGAGAATGAGGGTTTCTGAATATGCACATCGATGCCCTGCTCTGATCTTTGCTCCTAGTGACTTAGTATTGCTCTCCGCCCGTAACATCAAACTGCGAGTTGAGTCCACTAAGTTTGTGCCTCGCTGCATAGGCCCTTTCAAGATCATGGAACAAGTGAACCCTGTGGTCTATTGGTTGGCCCTTCCTCCACGCCTAGGTATCACCGACACCTTTCATGTGTCCCTCCTAAAACGCATTCA
This sequence comes from Ranitomeya variabilis, assembly GCF_051348905.1. Classification (NCBI taxonomy): domain Eukaryota; kingdom Metazoa; phylum Chordata; class Amphibia; order Anura; family Dendrobatidae; genus Ranitomeya; species Ranitomeya variabilis. The sequence continues at coordinate 315,519,387 of NC_135236.1, forward strand.
CATGTCCCGGTTTTACAAATCATCTGCCGGGACATCGGGCTCGTCCACGGACGATTACGAGGTGAATGCTATCATGGGGTGTAAGGTGGTATGTGGCAAAAAATTCTATCTGGTTGATTGGAAGGTCATGGCCCAGAGGACGGGACTTGGCAGCCTGTTGAGCACATTCGGGCTCCGCTGCTCATTGCGGCCTTTGAGCGTAGCAAGGTCTGGGGAGGTGAGCCCTAGGAGGGGGGTAATGTTAGGAGTCGAGTTCCCACCGCTGCACAGGGGGAATCTCAGACCATGTCCGCTGCGGTCTCCCATTCTCCTCCAGCCTCAGTGGAGCTTGCTCAGCGTAGACGTTGGTCCCAGCATCTGACTCAAGCTGATACTGTGCACTTGGTTACTGCTGCCTTTCGAAGCTCTGCCTTTGTAGTCAGCACTGATCAGCAGCGAGCAGGCATTTCAGGCATTTCAGGGACTAAGTCCTGCTTTTCCCATACTGAGCATGCCCACAGGATGACTGTTGTGAATTCTGCTCTTGGGCTCCCTCCGGTGGTTATAAGTGGTAGTGCTGCTGTCTTTGGATCGCAGCATTCATCAGGTGTTTGCAATTCTGACTGGGCTATTTAGTCTTGCTTGACCCTTTAGTTAGTGCCAGTTGCCCATTGTTTCCTGAGGATTCTCTTCCCTGCCTGGTCTCTCTTGCTTGCTGTTCATTTCAACAAAGATAAGTTCTGCCTTTTTTTCTGCAGCCCACATGCTGTGGGCCTTATCGTTCTAGTTATTTTCCATGTTTTGTCTTGTCCAGCTTGGTCTGTATAAGGATTTGTTTAGCCAAGCTGGTATCTCTGGAGATGCAGATATACCCTCCATGCCTTTAGTTAGTTGTGGAGATTTTGTATTTTCTGTGGTGGATATTTTCTAGTGTTTTAATACTGACCGCATAGTACTCTGTCCTATCCTTTCTATTTAGCTAGAAGTGGCCTCCTTTGCTAAATTCTGATTTCAGTCTGCGTATGTTATTTCCCTCTCCTCTCACAGTCAATATTTGTGGGGGGCTGTCTATCCTTTGGGGATTTTCTCTGAGGCAAGATAGTTTTCCCTTTTCTATCTCTAGGGGTAATTAGTCCTCCGGCTGTGTCGAGATGTCTAGGGAGCGCTAGGTACATTCCACGGCTACTTCTAGTTGCGGTGTTAAGTTCAGGGTCTGCGGTCAGTACAGGTACCACCTTCTCCAGAGTACGTCCCACGCTGCTCCTAGGCCACCAGATCATAACAGTACAACTGGCCAACAATGAGTTAACCGCATCTCAGAAGAAGGGAAGGAAAGTGCTGAGCCATTTTTTTTTCTGTAGTCTGTTGTGCCTTTTCTTTCCTCTTTACCTCTGGATGGTTCAAGAGTTTGGCGCTGGTATGGACGTTCAGGGGTTGGCTTCTCGTGTGGACCAGCTTGCTGCTAGAGTACAGGGTATTTCCGATTATATCGTTCAGACTCCGGTTTTTGAGCCTAAAAGTCCAACTCCTGATTTGTTTTTTGGGGACAGGTCCAAATTTTTGAGTTTTAAAAATAACTGTAAACTGTTTTTGGCTCTGAAACCCCGTTCCTCTGGTGATCCCATCCAGCAGGTTAAAATAGTCATTTCTCTGCTGCGCGGTGACCCTCAGGATTGGGCGTTCTCCCTGGAAGCTGGAAATCCTGCTTTGCTTAATGTAGACACCTATTTTCAAGTGATAGAGTTATTGTATGATGAACCTAATTCAGTGGATCATGCTGAGAAGACCTTGTTGGCCCTGTCTCAGGGTCAAGAAGCGGCAGAATTATATTGCCAGAAATTTAGAAAATGGTCTGTGCTGACTAAATGGAATGAGGATGCCTTGGCTGCAATTTTCAGAAAGGGTCTTTCAGAATCTGTTAAAGATGTTATGGTGGGGTTTCCCAAGCCTATTAGTCTGAGTGATTCTATGTCTCTGGCCATTCAGATTGATCGGCGCTTGCGCAAGCGCAGAGTTGTGCGCACTGTGGCATTGTCTTCCGAGCGGAGTCCTGAGCCTATGCAGTGTGATAGGATTGTGTCTCGAGCTGAACGACAAGGATTCAGACATCAGAATAGGTTGTGTTTTTACTGCGGCGATTCTTTTCATGTTATTTCTGATTGCCCTAAGCGACTAAGAGAATCGCTAGTTCTGTTACCATCAGTACTGTACAACCTAAATTTCTGTTATCTGTGACCCTGATCTGCTCATTATCGTCATTTTCTGTCATGGCATTTGTGGATTCAGGTGCCGCTTTAAACTTAATGGACTTAGAATTTACCAGACGTTGTGGGTTCCCTTTGCAGCCTTTGTAGAGTCCTATTCCTTTGAGGGGCATTGATGCTACACCGCTGGCTAAAAATAAACCTCAGTTTTGGACACAGTTGACCATGTGTATGGTGCCAGCTCATCAGGAAGATTGTCGTTTTCTGGTGTTGCATAATTTGCATGATGCTATTGTGCTGGGTTTCCCATGGTTACAGGTGCATAATCCGGTATTAGATTGGAAATCTATGTCTGTGACTAGTTGGGGTTGTCAGGGGGTTTATGGTGACGTTCCTTTGATGTCAATTACCTCCTCCCCCTCTTCTGAAATTCCTCAGTTTTTGTCAGATTTCCAGGATGTATTTGATGAGCCCAAGTCCAGTTCCCTTCCACCACATAGGGACTGTGATTGTGCTATCGACTTGATTCCAGGTTGTAAGTTCCCTAAGGGCCGACTTTTTAACCTGTCTGTGCCGGAACATACCGCCATGTGGAGTTATGTTAAGGAGTCTTTGGAGAAGGGGCATATTCGGCCATCTTCTTCACCGTTGGGAGCACGTTTTTTTTTGTTGCCAAGAAGGATGGCTCCTTGAGACCCTGTATTGATTATCGCCTCTTGAATAAGATCACGGTCAAATTCCAATACCCTTTGCCTTTGCTTTCTGATTTGTTTGCTAGGATTAAGGGGGCTAGTTGGTTTACTAAGATTGACCTTCGAGGGGCATATAATCTGGTTCGTATTAAGCAGGGTGACAAATGGAAAACTGCGTTTAATACGCCCGAAGGCCATTTTGAATACCTTGTGTGTTGTGAATTCCGTTCTCGGGCTCCCTCCTGTGGTCATGAATGGTACTGTGTGAGTTTGTTCTTGAGCTCCCTCTGGTGGCCTTTAGCGATATGGCTGGGCTCAGCTGCTTCATTTCCTTCTATGCTGGGCCTATTTAACTCACCTGGACCTTCATTTGTTGCCTGCTGTCGGTGTATTCAGTCCTGATTCTCAGCTCTCCTGAATATTCCTTGTGACCAGTCTCCTGCTGGAGAAGCTAAGTTTGCTTGTTCATTTTGCTCATTATTTCCTTGAAAACGTTTCTCAGTATATGACGAGTTCAGTCCAGCTTGCTTTTATGTGATTTTTTGCTTGCTGGTTAGTTCTGGGGTGCAGAGTGCGCCCCTCACATCGTGAGTCGGTGTGGGGGTTCTTGTATTCTCTGCGTGGTTTATTTTTGATAGTTTTTGTACTGACCGCACAGATTCCTATCTATTTTCTGTCTATCTAGTGTTAGCGGGCCTCATTTGCTAAACCTGTTTCATTTCTACGTTTGTATTTTCCCCTTAACTCACCGTTATTATTTGTGGGGGGCTGTCTATAACTTTGGAGTTATTTCTCTGAGGCAAGTGAGGTCTTTGCTTTCTCTCTAGGGGCAGTCAGTTTCTCAGGCTGTGAAGAGGCGTCTAGGTTTTAAGTAACGCTCCACGGCTGCCTTTAGTGTGTTGGATAGGATCAGGATTGCGGTCAGTATAGCTTGCACATCCCCAGAACTTGTCCTAACATTCTGGTTATATGTATCAGGTCAGTTTTGAGATCCTACCACCGGATCATAACAGTACAGCAGGCCATAAAGTGTTAATGCAGCAGAAGAGGGAGAAGAGAAATCCTGAAGTCATTTTTTTTTTCTTCTCTGCACTGTGTTTAGCCTCTCTCCTCCCCTTAATCTCTGGGTGGTTCTGAACTCAGCTGCAGATATGGACATTCAGAGTCTGTCTTCTAGTGTGGATCATCTCAGTGCAAGGGTACAGGGCATTCAGGATTATGTAGTCCGCAGTACTATGTCAGAGCCTAAAATACCTATTCCTGAGCTGTTCTCCGGAGATAGATCTAGGTTTTTGAACTTTAAGAATAATTGTAAGTTATTCCTTTCTCTGAGACCTCGCTCCTCTGGTGATTCTGTTCAGCAAGTTAAAATTGTTATTTCTTTGTTACGTGGTGACCCTCAAGATTGGGCAGTCTCTCTGGCGCCAGGAGATCCTGCATTGCTAAATGTGGATGCGTTTTTTCTGGCGCTTGGAGTGCTTTATGAAGAACCTAATCTGGTAGACCAAGCAGAGAAGGTTTTGCTGGCTCTCTCGCAGGGTCAGGATGAAGCAGAGGTTTACTGTCAGAAGTTTAGGAAGTGGTCTGTGCTCACTCAATGGAATGAGTGCGCCCTGGCGGCGATTTTCAGAAAGGGTCTTTCTGAAGCCCTTAAAGATGTTATGGTGGGGTTCCCCACGCCTGCGGGTCTGAATGAGTCAATGTCTTTGGCCATTCAGATTGATCGGCGTTTGCGGGAGCGCAAACCTGTGCACCATCTGGCGGTATTTTCTGAGCAGAAACCTGAGCCTATGCAATGCGACAGGATTCTGACCAGAGTTGAACGGCAAAACCACAGACGTCAGAATGGGTTGTGCTTTTACTGTGGTGATTCTACTCATGTTATCTCAGAGTGTTCTAGGCGCACAAAAAGGTTCGCCAAGTCTGTCACCATTGGTACTGTACAACCTAAATTAATTTTGTCTGTTACTTTGATTTGCTCTCTGTCATCCTACTCAGTTATGGCTTTTGTGGATTCAGGTGCCGCCCTGAATTTGATGGATTTGTCATTTGCCAGGCGCTGTGGTTTTATCTTGGAGCCTTTACAATTCCCTATCCCACTAAAGGGAATTGATGCTACGCCATTGGCCAAGAATAAACCTCAGTACTGGACCCAAGTGACCATGTGCATGGCTCCTGCACATCAGGAGGTGATTCGCTTTCTTGTGCTACATAATTTGCATGATGTTGTAGTGTTGGGTCTGCCATGGCTGCAGGCTCATAATCCAGTCCTGGATTGGAAAGCAATGTCTGTGTCAAGTTGGGGTTGCCAGGGAATTCATGGCGATGCTCCTTTGGTGTCAATTGCTTCTTCTACTCCTTCTGAAGTCCCTGAATTTTTGTCGGACTACCAGGATGTATTTGATGAGCCCAAATCCAGTGCCCTACCTCCTCATAGGGATTGTGATTGTGCTATAAATCTGATTCCTGGTAGTAAGTTCCCTAAGGGACGACTTTTTAATTTATCTGTACCAGAACATGCCGCTATGCGGAGTTATATAAAGGAGTCCTTGGAGAAGGGGCATATTCGCCCGTCCTCGTCCCCTTTGGGTGCGGGGTTCTTTTTTGTGGCCAAGAAGGATGGTTCTCTGAGACCCTGTATTGATTATCGCCTTCTAAATAACATCATGGTCAAATTTCAGTACCCCTTGCCACTGTTGTCCGATCTGTTTGCCCAGATTAGGGGGGCTAGTTGGTTCACCAAGATAGATCTTCGAGGAGCGTATAATCTTGTGTGCATAAAGCAGGGCGATGAATGGAAAACAGCATTTAATACGCCCGAAGGCCATTTTGAGTACTTGGTGATGCCTTTTGGGCATTCTAATGCCCCCTCTGTGTTTCAGTCCTTCATGCATGACATCTTCCGAGAGTATCTGGATAAATTTATGATTGTGTACCTGGATGATATTTTGGTCTTTTCTGATGACTGGGAATCTCATGTGAAGCAGGTCAGGATGGTAATTCAGGTCCTGCGTGCCAATGCCTTGTTTGTGAAGGGCTCTAAATGTCTCTTCGGAGTTCAGAAGGTTTCCTTTTTGGACTTTATTTTTTCTCCTTCTACTATTGAGATGGATCCAGTCAAGGTCCAGGCTATTTATGACTGGACTCAACCTACATCTGTGAAGAGTCTTCAGAAGTTCTTGGGTTTTGCTAATTTTTACCGTCGCTTCATTGCTAATTTTTCTAGTGTGGTTAAGCCTTTGACGGATTTGACCAAGAAGGGTTCTGATGTGACGAATTGGTCTCCTGCGGCCGTGGAGGCCTTTCAGGAGCTGAAACGTCGATTTTCTTTGGCTCCTGTCTTGCGCCAGCCCGATGTCTCTCTTCCCTTTCAGGTCGAGGTTGATGCTTCTGAGATTGGAGCAGGGGCTGTCTTGTCACAGAGAAGCTCTGATGGCTCTGTGATGAGACCATGTGCTTTCTTTTCAAGAAAGTTTTTGCCTGCCGAGCGGAATTATGATGTTGGTAATCGTGAGTTGTTGGCAATGAAGTGGGCATTTGAGGAGTGGCGACATTGGCTTGAGGGAGCCAAGCATCGTGTGGTGGTCTTGACGGATCACAAGAATTTGACTTATCTCGAGTCTGCCAAATGGTTGAATCCGAGACAGGCTCGATGGTCACTGTTTTTCTCTCATTTCAATTTCGTGGTTTCATATCTTCCGGGTTCGAAAAACGTGAAGGCTGATGCCCTTTCTAGGAGTTTTGTACCTGACTCCCCGGAAGTTTCTGAACCGACTGGTGTCCTCAAAGAGGGGGTGATTTTGTCTGCCATCTCTCCTGATCTGCGATGGGTGTTGCAGGAGTTTCAGGCCAATAGACCTGACCGTTGTCCACCGGAGAGACTGTTTGTCCCGGACAGATGGACCAGTAGAGTTATTTCCGAGGTTCATTCTTCGGTGTTGGCGGGTCATCCTGGGATTTTTGGTACCAGGGATTTGGTGGCGAGGTCCTTTTGGTGGCCTTCCTTGTCGCGGGATGTGCGTTCCTTTGTGCAGTCCTGTGGGATTTGTGCTCGGGCCAAGCCTTGCTGTTCTCGTGCCAGTGGATTGCTTTTGCCCTTGTCTGTCCCGAAGAGGCCTTGGACGCATATTTCCATGGATTTTATTTCGGATCTCCCTGTCTCTCAGAGGATGTCTGTCATCTGGGTGGTTTGTGATCGTTTTTCTAAAATGGTCCATTTGGTACCCTTGCCTAAGCTGCCTTCCTCTTCCGATTTGGTGCCACTGTTTTTTCAGAATGTGGTTCGTTTACATGGTATTCCGGAGAACATTGTGTCTGACAGAGGATCCCAGTTTGTGTCCAGATTTTGGCGGTCCTTTTGTGCTAAGATGGGCATTGAATTGTCTTTTTCGTCGGCCTTCCATCCTCAGACGAATGGCCAAACCGAACGAACTAATCAGACCTTGGAAACTTATTTGAGATGTTTTGTTTCTGCTGATCAGGATGATTGGGTGACTTTTTTGCCATTGGCTGAGTTCGCCCTTAATAATCGGGCTAGTTCTGCTACTTTGGTTTCACCTTTCTTTTGCATTCTGGTTTTCATCCTCGTTTTTCCTCGGGTCAGGTTGAGCCCTCTGACTGTCCTGGGGTGGATTCTGTCGTGGATAGGTTGCAGCAGATTTGGAACCATGTGGTGGACAATTTGAAGTTGTCCCAAGAGAAGGCTCAGCGCTTTGCTAACCGCCGTCGCTGTGTGGGTCCCCGACTTCGTGTGGGGGAGTTGGAGTATGTGGTGGAGAAGATCTTGGATTCTCGTATTTCGAGACGGAAGCTTCAGTACTTAGTTAAATGGAAGGGCTATGGTCAGGAGGATAATTCCTGGGTTGTCGCCTCCGATGTCCATGCGGCCGATTTGGTTCGTGCCTTTCATTCGGCTCGTCCTGATCGGCCTGGGAGCTCTGGTGAGGGTTCGGTGACCCCTCCTCAAGGGGGGGGTACTGTTGTGAATTCCGTTCTCGGGCTCCCTCCTGTGGTCATGAGTGGTACTGTGTGAGTTTGTTCTTGGGCTCCCTCTGGTGGCCTTTAGCGATATGGCTGGGCTCAGCTGCTTCATTTCCTTCTATGCTGGGCCTATTTAACTCACCTGGACCTTCATTTGTTGCCTGCTGTCGGTGTATTCAGTCCTGATTCTCAGCTCTCCTGAATATTCCTTGTGACCAGTCTCCTGCTGGAGAAGCTACCGTATTTTTCGCTTTGTAAGACGCTCCGGATTATGAGACGCACCCCAAATTTTGAGGAGAAAAATAGGAAAAAACTTTTTTTAATAAATTGGTGGGGCGTCTTATAATCCATGCGTCTTATTACTTACCAGGGGTTGTGGCTGCGGTGGATCAGGGTCCCAGGGTCGTTGCTGGAGGCAGGAGTGGATCATTGCTGCAGGCTGGGATGAGGAGGTCTGCAGGGGGGCTCCTATGCAGCAGGCTGGGATGAGGGGGTCTGCAGGGGGGCTCCTGTGCAGCAGGCTGGGATGAAGGGGTTTGCAGGGAGGCTCCTGTGCTGCAGGAGGGCTCCTGTGCTACAGGCTGGGATGAGGCAGTCTGCAGGGGGGCTCCTGTGCTGCAGGCTGGGATGAGGCGGTCTGCGGGGGGGCTCCTGTGCTGCTTGGGGGCTTCGGGGCTTCAGGGCTGTTTCCGGTGCTGCGGGGGCTCTGCCGACATATTGTGAAAGGCCAGAGCCCCCTGGCAGTTCCTCCATGTATTCCTGTATGACTGACTCCGGGAAAATGGCCGCCGGAATCTCGAGAGATGAGATCTCAGCGCTGAAATCTCATCTCCCGAGATTTCGGCGGCCATTTTCCCGGAGTCAGTCATACAGGAAGGAACGCATGGACGAACTGCCTGGGGGCTCTGGTCTTTCACAAAATGTCGCCAGAGCCCCGCAGCACCGGAGTAGCAGCGGACAACCGTGGTGGCGGGCGACAGCGGTGGCGGGTGGCAGCAGCAGCGGTGGCGGGCGGCAGCAGCAGCGGTGGTGGGCGGCAGCAGCAGCGGGCGGCAGCGGACACCCCCTCATCCCAGCCTGTAACGGTAAGCAGTATATCTGCTTTGTAAGACGCACCCCCATTTCCCCCCCAAATTTGGGGGAAATAAAGTGCGTCTTACAAAGCGGAAAATACGGTAAGTTTGCTTGTTAATTTTGCTCATTATTTCCTTGAAAACGTTTCTCAGTATATGATGAGTTCAGTCCAGCTTGCTTTTATGTGATTTTTTGCTTGCTGGTTAGTGGTTAGTTCTGGGGTGCAGAGTGCGCCCCTCACATCGTGAGTCGGTGTGGGGGTTCTTGTATTCTCTGCGTGGTTTATTTTTGATAGTTTTTGTACTGACCGCACAGATTCCTATCTATTTTCTGTCTATCTAGTGTTAGCGGGCCTCATTTGCTAAACCTGTTTCATTTCTACGTTTGTATTTTCCCCTTAACTCACCGTTATTATTTGTGGGGGGCTGTCTATAACTTTGGGGTTATTTCTCTGAGGCAAGTGAGGTCTTTGCTTTCTCTCTAGGGGCAGTCAGTTTCTCAGGCTGTGAAGAGGCGTCTAGGTTTTTAGGTAACGCTCCACGGCTGCCTTTAGTGTGTTGGATAGGATCAGGATTGCGGTCAGTATAGCTTCCACATCCCCAGAACTTGTCCTAACATTCTGGTTATATGTATCAGGTCAGTTTTGAGATCCTACCACCGGATCATAACACTTGTGATGCCATTCGGGCTCTCTAATGCCCCATCTGTGTTTCAGTCCTTCATGCATGATATATTTCGGAATTATCTTGATAAATTCATGATTATACATTTGGATGATATTTTGATTTTTTCAGATGATTGGGAGTCTCATGTGAAACAAGTCAGGATGGTATTTCAGATCCTTCGTGATAATGCTTTGTTCGTGAAGGGGGCTAAGTGCCTCTTTGGAGTACAGAAGGTTTCTTTTTTGGGCTTCATTTTTTCTCCTTCATCTATAGAAATGGATCCGGTTAAGGTTCAGGCCATTCATGATTGGATCCAGCCCACTTCTGTGAAGAGCCTTCAGAAATTTTTGGGCTTTGCTAATTTTTATCGCCGCTTTTTTGCCAACTTCTCCAGTGTGGTTAAACCCCTGACCGATTTGACGAAGAAGGGCGCTGATGTGGCGAATTGGTCCTCTGCGGCTGTTTCTGCTTTTCAGGAGCTTAAACGCCGATTTACTTCTGCCCCTGTGTTGCGTCAGCCAGATTTCTCCCTTCCATTTCAGGTTGAGGTTGACGCTTCTGAGATTGGGGCAGGGGCCGTTTTGTCTCAGAGGAATTCTGATGGTTCCTTGTTGAAACCGTGTGCCTTCTTTTCTCGAAAGTTTTCGCCTGCGGAACGCAATTATGATGTCGGCAATCGTGAGTTGTTGGCTATGAAGTGGGCATTTGAGGAGTGGCGTCATTGGCTTGAGGGGGCCAAGCACCGTATTGTGGTCTTGACTGATCATAAGAATCTGATTTACCTCGAGTCTGCCAGACGGCTGAATCCAAGACAGGCCCGATGGTCCCTGTTTTTCTCCCGTTTTGATTTTGTGGTCTCGTACCTTCCGGGTTCTAAGAATGTTAAGGCGGATGCCCCCTCTCTAGGAGCTTTTTGCCTGATTCTCCAGGGGTCCTTGAGCCGGTCGGCATTCTGAAGGAAGGGGTGATTCTTTCTGCCATCTCCCCTGATTTACAACGGGCTCTTCAGGAGTTTCTGGCCGATAAACCTGATCGCTGTCCAGTGGGGAAACTGTTTGTTCCTGACAGATGGACTAGTAAAGTGATTTCTGAGATTCATTGTTCTGTGTTGGCTGGCCATCCTGGGATTTTTGGTACCAGAGATTTGGTTGGTAGGTCCTTTTGGTGGCCTTCTTTGTCACGGGATGTGCGTTCTTTTGTGCAGTCCTGTGGGACTTGTGCGCGGGCCAAGCCTTGCTGTTCCCACGCTAGTGGGTTGCTTTTGCCTTTGCCGGTCCCTGAGAGGCCTTGGACGCATAATTCTATGGATTTTATTTCAGATCTTCCAGTTTCCCAGAGGATGTCGGTTATCTGGGTGGTTTGTGACCGGTTTTCTAAGATGGTTCATTTGGTACCTTTGCCTAAATTGCCTTCCTCTTCTGATTTGGTTCCGTTGTTTTTTCAGCATGTGGTTCGTTTGCATGGCATTCCGGAGAATATTGTGTCTGACAGAGGTTATCAGTTTTTTTCTAGGTTTTGGCGAGCCTTTTGTGCTAGGCTGGGCATTGATTTGTCTTTTTCTTCCACGTTTCATCCTCAGACAAATGGCCAAACCGAGCGAACTAATCAGACTTTGGAAACTTATTTGAGATGCTTTGTGTCTTCTGATCAGGACTATTGGGTGGCTTTCTTGCCATTGGCCGAGTTTGCCCTTAATAATCGTGCTAGTTCTGCTACCTTGGTTTCACCCTTCTTTTGTAATTCTGGTTTTCATCCTCGTTTTTCTTCAGGGCAGGTAGAGCCTTCTGATTGTCCTGGGGTGGACGCTGTGGTTGACAGGTTGCAGCAGATTTGGGCTCATGTTGTGGACAATTTGGTATTGTCTCAGGAGGAGGCTCAGCGTTTTGCTAACCGTCGTCGGTGTGTTGGTTCCCGGCTTCGGGTTGGGGATTTGATTTGGTTGTCTTCCCGTCATGTTCCTATGAAGGTTTCTTCCCCTAAGTTTAAGCCTCGGTTTATTGGTCCTTATAGGATTTCTGAGATTGTCAATCCGGTGTCTTTTCGTTTGGCCCTTCCGGCCTCTTTTTCCATCCATAATGTTTTTCATAGATCTTTGTTGCGGAAATATGTGGTGCCTGTTGTTCCCTCTGTTGATCCTCCTGCCCCGGTGTTGGTTGATGGGGAGTTGGAGTATGTGGTTGAGAAGATTTTGGATTCTCGTTTTTCGAGGCGGAGGCTTCAGTATCTTGTCAAAAGGAAGGGTTATGGCCAGGAGGATAATTCTTGGGTTGTTGCGTCCGATGTTCATGCTGACGATTTTGTTCGTACCTTTCATTTGGCTCGTCCTGATCGGCCTGGGGGCTCTGGTGAGGGTTCGGTGACCCCTCCTCAAGGGGGGGTACTGTTGTGAATTCTGCTCTTGGGCTCCCTCCGGTGGTTATAAGTGGTAGTGCTGCTGTCTTTGGATCGCAGCATTCATCAGGTGTTTGCAATTCTGACTGGGATATTTAGTCTTGCTTGACCCTTTAGTTAGTGCCAGTTGCCCATTGTTTCCTGAGGATTCTCTTCCTTGCCTGGTCTCTCTTGCTTGCTGTTCATTTCAACAAAGATAAGTTCTGCTTGTTTTCTGCAGTCCACATGCTGTGGGCCTTATCATTCTAGTTATTTTCCATGTTTTGTCTTGTCCAGCTTGGTCTGTATAAGGATTTGTTTAGCCAAGCTGGTATCTCTGGAGATGCAGATATACCCTCCATGCCTTTAGTTAGCTGTGGAGATTTTGTATTTTCTGTGGTGGATATTTTCTAGTGTTTTAATACTGACCGCATAGTACTCTGTCCTATCCTTTCTATTTAGCTAGAAGTGGCCTCCTTTGCTAAATTCTGATTTCAGTCTGCGTATGTTATTTCCCTCTCCTCTCACAGTCAATATTTGTGGGGGGCTGTCTATCCTTTGGGGATTTTCTCTGAGGCAAGATAGTTTTCCTTTTTCTATCTCTAGGGGTAATTAGTCCTCCGGATGTGTCGAGATGTCTAGGGAGCGCTAGGTAGATTCCACGGCTACTTCTAGTTGAGGTGTTAAGTTCAGGGTCTGCGGTCATTACAGGTACCACCTTCTCCAGAGTACGTCCCATGCTGCTCCTAGGCCACCAGATCATAACAGATGACCTCCCATTGGAGGTCGGGTCCACACGCTCAGGTCCTGTAGCAGCTCCTATTGGACCATTAGGAAGGTCCTTGAGAGCTACAGCTATAAAACGTTCGCGTGTCCTCAGGCTCAGGCTCAATAGCCACCGAGGGTCAGAGCAAGTCCACTCACCAGTTTAGTGGGGGTGATTCATAGGGATCCCACTAGTGTCTTTCAGCCGCACCCTGTGACTGCTAACAGGGCGCAGCGTATTTACGGCTACTCTGTGAAGCAACAGAGTTCACTTCTATTCACATTGGGTGAGGTCTAACCCACGTGTGAGCAAGCGTCCATCCGCCATTACTCAGCAACTGGTGTCATCTCTGCACGGTGGACCCCGGACTGCGAACGCACCTCATATTCTCTAATATTATTATTTGGTGCATTCCACCAGTCCCAACAATCTGTTAGTGATGTATTAGTGATCATTCTGTCCCCACCATTCTTTTTCAGACGGTGGAAAGAGGTTGGGAAACAAGCGATGAACAATAACAATATTGTCGAACACACTCATTTAGCGGCCTGAACTCAGCGCATGTGAATACAACCGAAATGCTTCTGTGTGATATGCAATTTGTTAGCATTTGAGGCCCCATTTTAAACTTTGCCTAGGGTTCTACTTTGCCTAAAACGAGCCCTGCACAGCATATATACCTGTTTGTCAACTATCAGCCAGTAACAGAGAGAGAAAATACTAGGAGAAAATTCTAATTGTGTAGTGTTACAGTATTTTGTAAAGTTTCAATTCTTGCAGTTTAATAATCTACATAAAAGTGATGATGATACAATCATTATTATTGTTATGTTGAGTATATTACAGATATTATACAACTATGTTTCTTAGTGTCATTTCGAACTATAGAAACTGATTTTCTGCCAATCCCCTCCATCCAATATGCTTTCTCAGACAAAAGTAGATAAATTCTAGCTTGCTATTTGTTTTTGTTTTAGATCGATATTACGATTGGATTTAGCAAGGTTACATACAAGTGTGAGCATTGTCTTGGCAAATGCTCTGCATCTTCTGCTGTATGTCGCACTTTGCACATAATATGCACTCAACATGCTTCATGAGAAAATGAAATAATAATGAAATTGGTAGAAAACATCAGCAGGAATGAAGCATTGGCACATCATACACTTGACTGACAGCAGACAGGTGGACTGGGTTGATCATATCTTATCTATGCCATTACAGCTGTATGAGATTAGCCAAACATCACTAAATAATTCATATTTCCAGACTAAGGGAAATGCTCTTCAGTACCTTACAGGTCAATTTAGAAGGTCAAAACAATGATTTAAACAATCAAAGATACTAAGCAGATAATTCCAAAAAAATAACTTGCTATAGTTTAATTTATGATGCAATGTTCCATAAGTAAATGAAATTCAGAATTCTATCCATAGAAGCCTCTGTGGTTTTTTTTTTAAAAAAAAGCAAAATAACTATTTCACAGAGAAGATTGATTTTATAAACAATCATTTTACAGAGATGTGAACATCTCGTTGAAATTCATATAAAACTATTTCTGGTCAGTGGTTCGGGAAAAAGATATGAAATGTGGAAAAATTATGAGGTTGCTCTGGTCAATATTCTTCTGGAAATCTTTGGTTCCTGACAGACATGTGGATGTAATTTTGATATGTACCACATTGTTGCACACCAGATGTTATTCACCTGTACTGGCTAAGGTGCCAGTTTGTGATGAATTTCCCTGGGGCCAGTTCCATTTGTGCAAGTCCATGTTGGGTTACTATTGCAAACCCAAAATTTTGATATCATCAAACAAGGCCTTCTAAGGTTGACTTAGGCTACGTTCACATTTGCGTTGTTGGGCGCAGCGTCGTCGACGGATACCGACGCATGCGTCATGCGCCCCTATCTTTAACATGGGGGGCGCATGGACATGCGCCGGTATGTGTTGTCAAGCGTTTTGTGATGCATGCATCATTTGGGCGCAACAGTCAGGGTGCAGCCGACGCTACATGATGCAGTTTTTTCTGCGGCAAATTTCATGTTAACGTTGAACGCATGCGTCACAAAACGCTGCGTTGTGAATGCGTTATGCGTTGTGTCGATGACGCTGCGCCCAACAACGCAAATGTGAACGTTACCTTAGACATCTGTATGCTGTGTTATTATTCACTAAACTTTGCATTCTATTACTGCGTCTTTCTAGAGTTTGTGTCACGATCCATTTCTCTTAGTTGACAATAAGGTCTTCAGCAAACTCTAATTTCTTTATATATGCAAACTAGGCCACATTATCACACTGAATCCACTGAAAATTAAAGGGATATTACCTACTGTGAAATTTGTGGCATATCAACAGTCGAATATACCATAAATGTCTGATAGGTACAAATTCTACTTAGAGGACTCTTACCTCTAAAAATCAGCACTCTAATGGTATGTGCACACTGATTTTTTTTGACTATCATTTAAAAATAGATTGTGGTCCTACATCCACATCTAAAGCCATGTAAAATACTCTTTGAATACCGTAAGTTTCCACTGATTTTATTGGGAAAAGCTCCTTTAGTGCACACACTACTGGTTCTCAGGTTACTTTGAAAATTTCACTGTAAAACTAATAGGAAACTTAATCAAAGAGTATTTAAAGCGTTTTTATGTAGATTTGCAGTAAAATCTGCTTCCACATCCTCTTAAAAAAGTGTGACTAAGTCCTAAAGAGGATGAGGTCATGCATGGCTCTCTACAATATATCATGGTATTTTTGATTACTGCCTAATGGTACAGAACTCTAATAAACTACAATGGAGCCATAGACACATTTGCCACCTGTCTAATTCTCTTACTCTTCTCTGGAGGGCCAGATGGGTTAAGAGACCTCATTCTCCTGATGTATGAGTCAGTCAGAGATTGCTACACTGTGCACCACTAGTACTTGCCAGTCCCTGCTCCTTAGCACTACTCTTCTGCTTGTGGCTGCCCACATACAATTAACCTAACCTGTCAAATAAAGCATTTTACTGTCCATATGGTTGGTTGCCACACAGAATTACATTGCGCACCACATGTGGCCTAGGGGACGCAGGTTGTGAAACTATGATCTAGACAATATTGAGCAAGAGGATTTTATACCTATTATTATAATATGGTTAAAGGGGTTGTCCAGACTTTGTTTTAAAGTTTGCAGTCACTCTATCTGATTGTGGACTTGTGAATCCTCAAAGCACTCATAGTGTGCTGTAAGAAGCTAGCAGGAACGCGGGATGCAGTGACGAACGGGAGGCAGAGGAAGGGTTAACAAAGGGATTTAATTTAATAGCGTTACTCCATGCAGGGAGGTAAAGGGTTAGGGTACCGTCACACAGTGCCATTTTCATCGCTACGACGGCACGATTCGTGACGTTCTAGCGATATCGTTACGATATCGTTGTGTCTGACACGCTACTGCGATCAGACATCACGCTGAGAATCGTACGTCGTAGCAGATCGTTTGGAACTTTCTTTCGTCGCTTGATCACCCGCTGACATCGCTGGATCATTGTGTGTGACACCGATCCAGCGATGTGTTCGCTTGTAACCAGGGTAAACATCGGGTAACTAAGCGCAGGGCCGCGCTTAGTAACCCGATGTTTACCCTGGTTACCAGCGTAAACGTAAAAAAAACAAACACTACATACTTACATTCCGGTGTCTGTCCTCCGGCATCTCAGCTTCTCTGCACTGTGAGCGCCTGCCGGCCGGAAAGCGAGCACAGCGGTGACGTCACCGCTCTGCTTTCCGGCTATGGTGCTTACACAGTGCAGAGAAGCAGAACGCCGGGGGACAGACACCGGAATGTGAGTATGTACTGTTTGTTTTATTACGTTTACGCTGGTAACCAGGGTAAACATCGGGTTACTAAGCGCGGCCCTGCGCTTAGTAACCCGATGTTTACCCTGGTTACCCGGGGACTTCGGCATCGCTCCAGCGCCGTGATTGCAAAGTGTGACCGCAGTCTACGACGCTGGAGCGATAATCATACGACGCTGCGACGTCACGGATCGTGCCGTCGTAGCGATGAAAATGGCACTGTGTGACGGTACCCTAAGACAGCATAAAGGGAAAAGGATGTCGGGAGACAAAGGGTGATACAAGGGAGACAAACACTACATTAACTCAGAGGATATTCTTGAGGTGAAGAACAACGGTTCAAAATAAAGGCAGTTCATTAACACTTGCGTCAGGAAGTCCTTAAACTGAAGCTTCTGCTGCAAACTCAATAACGCCGGCAACGGCTGGCGCTGTATCCTCTCCAGGAAAACACTGTGGACCGATGGTCCTTATTCTGGTGACAGTGGTCGGTCTCCGGTACCTTCCACTGCCCCTTGTCCATATACAGATGTGGCTACAAAGGCAGGGGTCACAGACCTGTCAGAGCCCAACGTGGCTCTGGAAAACTGTCTTAACTGACGTAGTAAGGTGACAAAGGTCAAAACAACTATAGTGTGTCGTCAGGGTGAAGGTGTCAGTCTTATATGTGGTCTCACTTGGGCAGCGCGTGTGCGGTACTCACGGTCACATCGTGTACGGCACCTGATATTCTTTGGCTGTCACTGGAAACACGCCGCTCGTCTCACTCTCCTTGCTCCCCGCTGTTGGTGGCGAGTGTCGCTGTCCTGCTTAGCGCTGGTGCTCTTGGCCAGAGCACTACTCTCTGTGACTGCTGCAACCCCCGGCTCTGCTCTACATGACTTGGTCCCGCAAGGCTCTACTCTGCACGGATTGGCTCCGCAAGGCTCTGCTCTGCACAGCTCACTCTGCTGGCAATGGGGGCTACTTCTATATGGCCCTTTGCCAAGTCAGTCTTCTCAGGTGGGGGATGCAGAGCATGCCAGACTGACTCTTTCCATGCGCAGTTCCCTTTTGTCGGTCAGCTGCTGCGCGCCTTTCCCACTCTACTGGGTGAGTAGGAAGCTCTGTCTATCCCCTCCTTCCCTCCTGCAGCAGGGGAAGCTCCGTCTCCCTCAGGCATCCCCCCGGGAACAGAGGATGCAGCCCTTTCAATTCCGGACTCAGCATGCAGGTACCTGCGGTCCGGTCTATCTCCCTACAGTGCATTGTAAGGATTCTCTGGTGCTGGCGCTGGGTGCAAGCGATCATGTGACAAGTATGCAATTTGCATTGATCAAGGCCATGTATGTCTAGCTGGCACTTGACCACATGCAAATTCTATACTTATTGTCATTCGTTCACCTGCTCCTGGCACCGGTACCAGAGAACACTCTAAGGGTTCAATCGCATAGAGTGACTGCAGACTTGAACCCCAAACCTGGACAACTGATTTAATGCTTTTGGTTCTATTTGATTCTACTGGTTTGATATCATGCATGTGTCAAGCTTTATTGAGGCAATGATTCAGATCCAATGACCTTCATTTGGCTCATAATAGTGCAGAGTCTTCAGGGACACAGTCGCTGCTGAAATGGGGGTATTTTTTAGATGACTGGTCGAGAGTCTCTGGGACTGAGTACCTAATTTCCTATCTACATAAGTTTGTGCTTTTTTATGCTTTTGCAGATTATTCTTTGCTTTTACCAATAGTAAATCCATTGTATTATAAAGCTTATTAGGGATAACATTATTTAAGCAATTCACTAGGTGTAAATTGCTTCCTTAATACATTTTTGTGTGTTATTTAACTGTAAATCCTTTGTCTTATCCCATCTACAGTAAAGTCAATGAGATAATACATAGGCAAATACAAAGGCAACATCTTCGGCAATATATAAGAACTGTAGAGGCCATTTCCTGTTTTAAGTACATTAGACTTGACAGTTGCTAAATCACATCATTACAGTGTAATGGCAAGTCTCATACCGCCTATTAACATATTGTAATATGGACTATAAAAATCCATGGATGTCAAGAGAGCACATATCCTCATCTGTACTGTTGTTTGAGTCCCAAAAGGAACATCAGTCAAATAACACAGTGTACCACGTATGCCCCGTATAAATGAAAATAATTTGCTTTAATGCAAATATCAGTGAAACATATTTTGTAATCATGTATAAAAATGATCCGCGCTGGGTTCTCCAGTTTTGTAGCCACTAGATACCTCCAAAAAACAATAAGTATTTGCACCTTTTATATGACTTTAAAAACTATTAAAAAATATATTTGTGTTGTGTTTTAAAATAACTCCACCGTGGAGCACGACATTACCATAAGAAAATTCTGAGCAAGATAATAAATTGAATTTTTACCTGGTGCGGTACAGTCGATAATGTCCACAGTTCCCTTTAATCGGTCTTTGTAAAAGTCCAAATGTGGAAAAATGCGGCTTCGGTGGAGTTTTTTTTCTTTTTTCTCTTTTGCTTTCACTTGAGCGGGCTCCAGGCAGTGCCCCGGCCGGCGGCAAAACAGCCCTATGCTCGCTCACTGCTAGTAGCGACTATGCGCTGTTGTGCAGCTCTCGGTTCTCTGCCTCTGCAGGACCTTGCGTGACATCACGGTCATGTGATTGCTCACGTGACTTGCTACAGATAGCACAGTGGACCAATTTCCTACTAGTTTCGGAATAGGACGTATTCCTTCATCAGGGATCAGGGATATTTTGTAATCAGAGTTATTAGTTTTCCAGATGTTCACTGGGAAACAGCAAAGAAATTTCTGATGGCATTAAATAAAAAAATGTACTGTAATTATGATAATTTTTAATATTATGGGAGCAGAAGTAAGTATTTGTGTTCCATATAGTTCTCTTTTAATATAATATATTTATTATGGCTCTTTATCTGCAATTGATATAACTGAAAAATCAGGTTGGTGATGTTTATTTATTATTGCTTCCATGATATTAAATATTTTGAGAACAGAATATATTTTAAGGCCATCTGAAAACTAAAAATCATTCTGTAGATATTTCTATGAAGATGGGTAATTATTATTACAGATAATCGAATCTTTTGAAATTTGAATTCATTAGCTTTGCCAAATTTAAAAAAAAACTTGATTAGCAGTAAATCAATTCTTCGCAAATTGCAAATATTGCAAAACTTCAGTTTCCTCTTGAAAAGACGTTTGTACCCCTTTGAGGTCTCCTAGAACTGTATATAACCACTTTCAGGCTTAATGCAAGCACATTTTCAGTAACGTAAAGGTGAATTCACAGTATAAATGAATGGTAAATCGGTAGTAACCAACAGCTAATTTAATAGTACACTGACAGATTTTTCATGTTTTTTTTTAATTAAAAATGGTCCAAAAATTATCCCTTTTAGCATTTTGTGATCACGCAGACCACAAAATCTTGTAAGTCACTGTCTGTAAATACAGGAGAATGACTGTAATTTCATTTGCTGGTGCCTACTAAGGTTTCACCTACCTTGTATTTCACGCAAAACCTGGTTGAACCCTGCACCTTGATTCTATATACAATGCACGTAGGAGCAATTGGAGTGAATTGGAATTGTTAGAATTTTTCTGAACAAGCAAATTTACTAAAATTTGACACAAATATATTTGCGTTGAATAGATTCGCTCATCTTTAATAATCACTAAATCTAGGGGATGCATGCACACAAAAAGACATTCCAACAACTCCAATCACTGAGCTACATGTAATTCAAGGCACTGAAACCATTTTCATCATTTTTAAAGTTATTGGTTATTTCCTTCTACAATAAAACTTTTCAACTCCTCAAACTAAAAAGGAAATTGGACTATTTTTCATCAAATAATT
This sequence comes from Ranitomeya variabilis, assembly GCF_051348905.1. Classification (NCBI taxonomy): domain Eukaryota; kingdom Metazoa; phylum Chordata; class Amphibia; order Anura; family Dendrobatidae; genus Ranitomeya; species Ranitomeya variabilis. The sequence continues at coordinate 315,539,843 of NC_135236.1, forward strand.
TTCCCCTCCAGTCCTGCAAGCTTCTTAAACAGTGAGTGGAATTTAGTTGGGAGGTGTATGATGAAGTGTGGACAGGAAATTCATCATAATTAACACCACAAAAGCAGCGGAAATTACAAAAGAAGTGTCCTCTAGCCCCAGATCAGAATACATTTTTGTGGTGGCGCAGAACAACTGAAAGATGTGCCAAATTTATTAGCCTCTTTCCTCCACGGCCAATACTTGCATTTTTCCCTCCCTTTCTTCCAACAGCCAAAACTTGTTTTATCTTTCTATTCACAAGGGCTTCTTTTTTGTGGGACAAGTTGTAGCTTTAAAATACACCATTGATTTTACCAAACAATGTACTGAAAAAAAGGATATTAAACTGCCCTCTTGGCCCTGTATGAATATTTTTTTTAAAAAGGTTCTTATTACGGTGCTGTTATTGCAGTCTATCACTAATCAGTAAATTCACAGGCCCATATCCATGCAGCTACAAGTCCCTATCTCACGTGAGCCTTTGGATTATTATTCACAGACTGACTACCACTTCTATTTTCAATGTGCTTCAACACTAGGGCGGTAATCCAACACAATACATTTTTGGCTCTTTTTCTGTTCCTACCTGTATTGAGCTGTCCATTCTCACCTCCTATTCCTAAGCTGTAAAAGGATAAAATGGCGCAGCTTGACCAGACCCCATCTTTTATAATAAATGTGATAGTCCTCCCTGTCTCTAATGATACATAAACACAAAAGACTCTACCCAATGTCTAAAACATGGCAAGATAAGTATATTTGCTAATGACATGGTTACGTTTTACAAAGTCTGTATAGCTGCAATCATTGTAATTATGAGAAATGCCTGTAAAATTATTTCATTTGTTTCCATGAAAGTTCAATTGATTTGTAGCTGTCCCCCATTTTAATTAATCTTTTCATGAAATGCCATGCAATGCTATTCTCTTTCATGTCTCAATGATCCAACTGCCCAGCATATTGTGCCATTACTTTGCCAACAGGCATGTAGTGCTCTTATTTCTGCCGTCTTAGTACATGTCCTTGAAAATGTAGATATTCTACTTGAATGCTATTATGCATGCTTTCAATCACACAGCAATGCAGATGACTAGTCGCTATTTACTGACATATATTATTATGTAAAAGTCTATTCACTTTGAAATTAATGAAATATTACAGGGTATATTTGTATTTTAATTGTGATATTTCACTTGTTTGAGATGCCTTGTCAGCACAAGGCCAGTTACAATATTCTTGTCTTCGTTAATAATAAACATGACAACTCATTTTATGGCACACACATTTCAATTGCTGCGAGTTGGCAGGATTGGCGATGCAGCTCAGCGGCTGCTATCAATTATACATCTGCTGCATATCAGAGACAGATGGCACTTATATCGTGCACCTACCATAATGCACTTAGCCTACTCCACATCTTGCCCTATTAAGATAAGGGTTAGAGCCTGACGAGTCTTTATTGCTATACCAAGGCTGCAAACTGTAATTTCCAGAAAAGCCTAAGGGTACAAAAGTTTACAACTTAAGGTTTACATAGTATTCTTATAGAAAATTAAACACAAGCTATTAAGTCCTTAATTTCCATAATGAATGAATCATGTCAAGTTATGTGGAGCACCCCGTCAGGGCCGTGGGGTACTCGGTACCGGTTCCTGCAGTTCACAGGGGGGATGTCATGGTGGCTGACCCGGTCCGTGGCCCTGGGATGTCTGTGTAAAAGGGAAAGGTCTTTAAAGGGATAGAGTTTATGTTCGTGATGCCATGTGGCATTCAGTCAGTAGGAACCGACGCTGCTTTAAGGGGTCCACTGGGGTGATGTTATGGCAGCTAGATGGTATTACTTCCCACAGGTGAAGTGTAGATGATGAATGGCGCAGAGAAGGACGAGGACACAAAGTTGCAGTCTCTTTACCTTTACTGAACACTTCAGAGTCCACACACAGTCCAGAGCACCAGATCACAGGGCAGGCAGAGAAGTCCGGGCAGTCTAGAGACAAGCAAGTTCCCCTGGGTAAGTCAGGTGGGAACCTACCACTTTGCGCTTTCTGTCTTTAGGTTCCTGCTGCCATTAAGTGTCTCAACAAGGTATTTTATTGTTCTGCAGTCCTAGGACAGGCACCTGCATGGCAGGCAGCTCGAGCCATATGTTCTGGGGTCCGTTCTTGGTGACTCCAGGCTCCTCAGTGCTGCTGTGCCACAGGTGATTGTGGGCAAGTTTTGGCAATACAATGCCCTCCGGTTCTGCTCCATGTCATAGAGTCCACATGAGCCTCGGGCTCCCAGTTCCCAGCTCTTTGCACAATAGCTCTTCAGAGGCCTGCTTGTGGCCTCCTGGAGCTCTCACTTTCCTCTGAGCTCCACTCCTGTCTGTCCTCGCACACAGACTCCTACTAAAAACTGAGCTCACTCCACCTCCAAACCAAGTTCTTTATTCAGGGAAGCTGCCCTAAAACAGGGCTTGGAGCTTCCCCTCCTGGCCTGGAAGTGGAAGGTGTTGTGTGTGTGTGTAAACCTACCAAAGGAAATCTCACTTGTCTCTGGACATAGCACTATCCTCCCCGAGAGGATGACAGCACTACTGTGGCACCCGGACTCCTGGGGTGCCACATATGCACCAGAAAAATAAAGTGGTCACTGGCAAAAACTCAGCAGAGATCTAAAACATTTTGGGTCTGACCAGGTCTGACCAAGCAAGTCACAGTTCAAAATATCACATGTAGTGTAAGGCTGAGCGTTGTCATCTGTATACATATTTGCTATGAGTAGTGATTTCAAGTAGTGTAATGAGTAGTGATTAGGGCAGCATGGTGGCTCAGTGGTTAGCTTTGCAGCGCTGGAGTCCTGGGTTCAAATCCCACCAAGGACGACATCTGCAAGGAGTTTGCGTGGGTTTCCTCCAGATTCTCTGGTTTTCTCCCACATTCGAAATACATACTGATAGGGAATTTAGATGGTGAGCCCCATCGGGGACAGCAATGATAATGTATGCAAACTGTAAAGCGCTGCAGAATATGTTAGCGCTATATAAATAAAGAGATTATTATTAAAATAGATTATTTCAACTTAAAGCACACATAAAAAGCAGGACAGTTAGGGATGGGCAATTTATTCTAGTAGAATTGAATTCTACTTGAAATTTACAAAAACCTGCATTCTAGTGAATACAGATTTTTTGTAATTTGCTCCACAAGAATTCAGAAAAATGGCAGCCAGCTCCGTCCACCATCTTGATGAAAGTTAGGAGGCCGGCAAAAGGATTAAAAAAAGACATAACTGCTCATCTCTCTGGGTGCCCCCGCTGTTCCCCAAACACTGTGTGGTCTTCTTTGCCCTTGCCTTTCACAAGTGTTCACTCTAGGCTAGGGCTTCTGGCCGTGAGCAGGCTCCGGAGTTTACTACGCATGAAGTTGTTCCAGCACACATGCAAGAATTTGTATTGAAAGCAGCAATGCATTCTAACCATTAAAATGTATTAGTACAAAATAGGAAAAAAAATGTTTGAAGATGGACACAAAGTGAGGGGTTTTACTTTTGAGGTAGAGACTCC